>NC_051443.1:21863852-21929423 GCF_001649575.2 Kryptolebias marmoratus
TAATCATCAAAATTAAACGAAATAAACATTTGAAATATATGAGTTTGTATGTAATGTATGAATATAATATACAAGTTTCACTTTTTAAATGGAATTACTGAAATCAATCTACTTTTTCATGATATTCTAATTTTATGACCAGCACCTGTATACAACAACATATAAAAGTATTATTCCAATTTCATAAGCCATCATTCTAATATTCAGTTATTTATAACACTTATTTGAACACTTCTAGAATCTGTCATTGGTGATTTCTAATTTCCACAAAATCACAATAAATGTGTATCTGTATGAGATAGGACAAGTTTAAACTTTATTGACCCCACTGCAAAAGTCATTTGAATTTTTTGCAACACTAAATACAAGTGTCAGACAGCATATGTGCTTCCAATCCTATAAAAAATAAATAAATGAAAAGGGACAAGAAAAAGGGAAGCATAATGAAAACAGAAAATGTGGAATAAGGAAAGAAAACAGAAAAAAAAAGAAAACCACATCTTTTTCTCACGGTTCCTTATGCAATCCCTGAGGAATGTTCACATTTCCTCTCTCTGCCCTTCACATTGTCTGGATTTCTGTAGAAGCTCTTTGGTAGTGTGTGTGTGTGTGTGTGTGTGTTTGTTTGTCTGTGTTGCACAGTACTGTGTGTAGAATGTGTGAGAGAGAATTCCTCAGCTTCACCTCTTCTCTTCTTATCTGTTTTATGCACACATGTACCCACATTCATTCTGTTAAAGCAGATTTGTTCAAACTCATTCTGTGTCACGGTATATTAATGTTTACTCTTCTCACCTTGTCTCAGAAAGTATGAAAACTTCTGGCACGTTGAATATAAAATTGCATCTCAAAATCAAAGTAGAAGAGTATAAACATAACACTTCAGCACAAAATAGCATGACCTGTGTGTTGAAAGTCTCATCAGTAAAATACTTGTCGTAAGAGACATCGCTTCTTAATCCTAATATTAGAAATTGCATTATAAAGGTAACTGAACCAGCTATCTACTATTTAAAATAAACTAACAGTGCTGTTACTGTAACTGGAATTTAAGGGTTATAAAAGATACTGCCAACCAAACTGGCAAAATAGCTCACTGGCATATTGTTTATTACTCAGCTTTAAAATGACGAGTCCTTAATAGCATGCTAACTAGCAAACTAGAGATAAAAACTGTTTTTGAGATTCATAATTTTAAAAAGAGTATTGAAATCTTAAGTATTGTCATTGCTATAGCTATGTTATTCTGCCTGTCCTCCAATCTCCAGATGTGTACATAAATACAGTGCGTATTAAGAGATGAGTTTTTCTAAAGTTTGAACTTCTACAACACTGAATATGTTTCCTGACAGCATATGTTGCTCAGAAAGAGACTGTAGCGTGTGTAGTTATGCAAGAAATTTGAAAAGCATTCAATCATTAAGTCATCACTTTCAAAACAAGTCATTTTTTGGTTGATCTGTTTGGGTAGAATCTGTATTTCCCTGCAGTGAGGTAACATAATATATTTAGTCTGAGTTAATGGGACATAATTTTGATGAGGTAAATATTTTGTTGTTTGAGGTGGCATTGTGTGTGTTTTCTGGCTTTCTTTTCCCTGTGAGTGTGTACACTGAATAAAGTGTTTAAATGCATTTGCAGTATTTCACTTTTAATCAACACTGAACAGATAAGCCCTCCAGACACATGTGCAATGTAAATACACGCTCACTCATAGGGAGCAGAGAGAAACAAATACAGCCACAATACAAAGGCTTTTTTGGCAGCAAAGCAACAGTCTTCCATCCATCTCCCTTCTGCACTCCCAGCCACCCCTACACCTCCCTACACTACGAGATATTAAGTGCCGTTCTCACTGCTCCCTCTTTAGCCACTTGGCATTCCAACAACACATTTGTCTCTCTGAAAATGTTTATCTGTAAGCTGTTTATGCCACACTCTCCTCGTCACATGCACATATATGTAGTGTAAACACACAAAGAACCAACATTGCAAGACACGTGTGCAGGTCGGCATACAGACAGTCAAAGTAAACATGAGTACAGGCAAACACAGAACAGTATATTTTTCTAATCCGGAGAGCACACGTTCACATGCACGCACAGGAAAACATATAAAAGCGCATGCACAAATTTGTAAAAGGACACAAAAATCAAACAGATGTGACCAGATTGTGTCAAGCTTTCACACCATAGACATCAGTGTTCAAATGCACACACTTACACACGGATGAACATAGGAGGCAGTAAGGAATGCCGATGGAAGCAACGGTTGGATACGCTAGTTGAACGTCATCTAAACATTAGAAAATGTAGCCTCAAAGGACACACACTTGTGTTCACACACACAATATTCTGTATATTGACGTGTAACTGCGCTGCAAACCGTTCTCAAAAAAAAAAACACATGCTGAGATGACGTTCCTACTTGCATGCCACTAATGAAATTAAGCCTGGAAATGTAGCGCTCTGTTAGGCAGATAAAGACTAAGCTTCCTTCCAAACAGAGAGAGGGAGAGGCAGATAGAGAGAGGCTGTTAACATCAAGGCTATGTTGAAAATATAGGGGTCAACTTCTCGCAGAGGGTGAGCGATGAGAGCGAGATTACAGGAAGACAGAGTGTGCACAGGCGCTCAGGGTGTATGAGTGCGTTATTTGTCTGACTGACTACAGGTTTGCATATCCTGAAGAACAGGATGGAGAACTCCAACCTGACGTTTGACAACTGCTGGTAGTAGGGAAAAGTTAGTTGATGGTGTGAAGGGCCTTTTATAAAATTACAGGCTGTTGGAGAAATTAACTTGTTATTTAATTTAGCCATCTACTCTATCTGTTATATGGTACCTATAAAAAATAAAGATGGAGGGTAAAAGAATTACATTCAAGAATTACTCATTCAGCTGCTTCAGGTATGACTTGATGCATTCTTCACTCTGTATGTACTGTATTCGTTGTTTGTTGTCAAGCAAAAACTTTTGTTTTTCTTTTTAATATTTCTAGACTTTTTTATGATGTTTAAAAAATTACCTGGAAGTTGTTAGTGCATGAGTAAGTTTTCATAACTCTTGTCAAAGTACTTTGGTACTTTGTTGAAGCATTTTTGGAAGAAATGTGAACTTCAGCATTTAGAAATAATACCATGGTCTCAGCATGCTCTTTCTTTTGGAGGTTTCTTCCATCCTTCCTAGCAGAAACATTTAAGCTCAAACTGTTTGGTAACTGTCAGTGCAGAAAAAAAAATCAAGTCAGGGTGTTTACTTTTGGCTGGGTTTCTACAGGACTTTCAGAATTTTCCTGAGGGATTCCTTTGGTGTCTTGGTAATATGTATCTGTTATTATCTTAAAATGTAGACCTTTGCTTTAACATTAGATATTTGGTTATCTAGAAAAAGTTTATACTCTACATTTTTTTTTCTATTTTTAGTAGTCTGCCAGAACTATTGCAAGAAAATCTTTCCCACATCATGCTTTTAGACCATGTTTTTAGGAATGATATCAGTGCACAAGGCCAGGATTCCTCAGTCGGGAATTGTGCCAAACAGTACAATCTTCATTTCATCAGTTGAGAAGATTTTCCATTCCATGGTCTAAGAGTCATTCAGGAGCCCTTGGCAAACTCCCAGGGAGTATTTCAAGGCATTTTAGGCTTCTCTTTGGCAGCTCTTTCCATAAAGACCTGATTGGTGTAGTGCTGAACTGATGGTTGTCCTTTTTTAAGGTTCTCTCTTCTCTACAAAGGTACACTAGATCACATTCATTGCAACCAATTTCATTTAGGACTGACTGATATGGCTGAGCATTTGGCCTTTTAAACTGAAGCAGAAAGGTTTGTTAGCTGTTCTCAGACATGTCAAGATTTTGTCTCACATGAACAACTAACTGCCTTAGCCTCATTACTTTTTTTCACCAACATACAGTGCATCATCTGTGGGGGACCTGTGGGATCATTTGTACTCATGTCATAACAAATGGTTTGAATATTTTCATTTATTGTGTATTTCACAATTTAATTTAGGCAAATATACACAGCACTCCAAAATTTGGTTTTCTTATTCAGTGTACAGAATATATTAGGTAGGATTTTAAATCAAGGTTTTACCAAAACTAATAATAATTTAGGTTTGAAACAAAACTGGAAAAAAACAACAACAAAAATGTGTTAGTCTCCATATTAGTTAATTTGACACCTCTAGAATACCGACATTTTCAAAGTTTTTATGAAAACTATGTTGGATTATAGCTAACTGTGATTTAAACTTATGCTGCAGTGTCAAATACAACTGCAATAAATAAAGATAAAAAATATTGGGAGATCAGCTGCCCTTCAGCATTTTAAACAACCAATTGTTTACCAATTGTTTCTGTTCTTTCTTTTTTCATTAATATTATTTTTTATTATTATGAATTTTACCAAATATAACCTTTTAATGAGTAGTTTTTTTATTTATTATTATTATTATTTTAGATAACCTTCCAGAAGTAAAGTAAAAGTTCAAATTCCTCATATGTTTTTGTGTGGATTTTGAAGAGTTTGTATGTGTTCATAGGTATTATGAACGACAAGATTCAGTGGGCATTCACCAAATGATTTTATTTGACCTTGGGGGCAAAATAAAAGTGCAGCAGCCTCGCTCTACCTCTTTTTTCCTCCAGCCTTTCACACACAGGCCAAAGGCAAACAAATGTGCACACACACAGCACTGGCCATAAATTACAGAGAAGCAGCAAATCATTTTCCCATTCACTCCCCTGTAACTCAAACATTTGGTTCATTTTCTGTCCGAAAATTACGTGGCATTGATGCCAGTGCTCTCTGGTATAATCATCAATTATGCATGTGTCTGTAGGAGTTTTTGTATGCATGGAGAGCGGAAGCTGCAGAGGGGCATCAAGTTTCAGTCAATTTATCAACAAAGTGTAAAACACCTGAAGGTTAAAACCACAAACTTGACCTATTTAAGTAAATAGTGAAAATGTCTTCCCACCATAAATCACTAAAAGCTAAAAGCTCAAGCTAAAATTTCTGTACCAAGCTCATAATTTATGGGTAGAGCTATGGAAGGGTTGGACCTCAGGATCAAAAGTTGATTTAGGACCTCTGAACTGCCCTTTTTAACTGAGATTTTTTTATATTTCATGGTTTTGGAACATTTCAAATTGCTAGGGCCATCGAGTCCACTGAAAAGTACATAATCTCAAAAATGGTCCCAAAAAGTACAAGTCTTATTCATAAGTTAGATTTTGTAGTAGGGAAATTCAATCTTTTTTTTCCTTCTGTTTAAAGGATAAGATAGAAATCCCTCACTTTTGTCCTGTTGTAAATTAAAGTGTACACTCATATTGTTTTTGATTCAGTTTGACCCCTTTGCCTTGTTTTATTGGTCATTCAGGTGGAGTTATCTGACAGCACCTCTCATACCATCACTGATGCCTATGCTGGCAAGGAATACATCATACAGGTAAGAAGTTAAGTGTATCTCACAAAATAACAAGAAAAACTAAATTAAACCAACATTTTACATGGAATCAACAAGCCACTTTTTCTCAAAAAATGAGTTTAAATCAATGCCTATCTCTAACTTACCCATATTCAACAGGTGGCTGCTAAGGACACAGAAATTGGAACATGGAGTGACTGGAGTGTGGCTGTCCATGCTACACCTTGGATTGAAGATCCTCTGCCAATCACTTCCACAACTGAAGTGGACTTTCCTACTGGTAGGTTGAAGTTCTAACACATGTGTGGTTGGAGAATAAAATATGTGGTTTTGTAGTGCAGCTATATGTTAAGAAGTTTAGCAGTATTCAAGAATGCACCCAACTAAAGAAAAATAAATAAATAAAAATAATTAGCTTGATGCCAATGATTGCATAAGCATTTCTGAATGTTTCAACACACAGCTCAGTACTGTTGTACTGTTCGTGCAAATTACTCAGGTTCGGATCATGGAGGTTTTAGGGAAAGATTTGCTCAAGAGATATTTAAGGGTAGAAAGGGACTCTACTTTTACAACATTTGGTCACTTGTTCCACAGTAAGGTTTCTCAAAAGAAAACAGTCTGGACTAAGGCTGCACTTTGCTTATGGATTGCACTGCAGATGACATTACGGAAACACAGCAGTTGAGATGAAGCACAAGTCTCTTTGATTGAGTTATCAATCTGGCTCCAGATTACAAAGTCACTCTATAGACAAGCATTAGTGACCTGAATTTGATTCAGGTTGGCCTGGGATTGTTCTTGTTTGATAATCAAATCAATAAAATATGATTGCCACGATGTGCAACAAGCCCATGCAGATACCAGTAGGACAGAGAACATATGTGGTCCAAGGATAATTTATTGTTTTTCTTTTTTATACCAGCAGGTAAATATTGTCCTTTAGAAACTGATTGATTGATTTGTGCATATTAAAAAAAAAAACTGGTCTATTCCAAAGAAAGAGTTCTCAGAGCTGCCTAATAATATAAGAAATGATCCTTGAGATGGTAACTGTGGACCTTTTGTCTAAATCAACTCAAACATTTTTTTTTTTTAATAACAAGAAGTTATGGGCAAATAGCAATTCTAAATTATAACGCTTGCAGGTTCTGGCTTTGTCTCTGTAAGTATGCTCTCTATGTTCTGATTTTCTTCCTCACTCTAAAATTTTGAATCCAGGTCAGCTGTAAAGGTGAGCATACATGGTTTTATCCAGTGGCTTTTATACTAAAGTCTAAAATAACAGCTAAAAATATAGAATTTTTCCTTCTATGTAAGAGCTGTAGTGGCAAAATTTGATTCACTTTATTTTTCTTTTTTTTAACTATTCATGTACCTTAAATTGGAAGCGTGTAACGCCTGAGATGGTTAATCTACCATTACATGCAAAACATCTTCCTGCCAGTCCGTGTTAGATCTTTAATGGACTTAACAAAGTGATTTCATCTGGCTGAGCCATACAGTAGTTCTTTAAATAATTCTGACACAAGACTGCTTCTTGTAATTTTTGCAGTTCAGCTGTATACAATGTAAACCATTAATGGCTGATGAGATAATTTGCTTCAGATAGAACAGGTTAGTATGAGAGTGGTATCTACCTTTTAAACTCTCCTTTACATGCATTCATTTCATCTTTAAAATAAATAAATAAATTCAATGTCAATGTGTTCCTTAAATAAAAACTCTAATGATGCTCTCATTCAGCCTGTATGGTGTGCAGACTTTGGTGAGTCAGCTCAGTTTTAATTGTGAGTTGTGAGACATTGAAGTTGATGAATATAACCTACTTAGAGGAAAACATAAGCTCATTTTGATTCAGCATGTTGATTGATCGATTGAAACTTAATCTGAGTTAATAAAAAATGTTTACACCAATCTTTTTTTTTTTTTTTTTGTACTTGTCCTTGTGGATGACCATTGGAATCCGTTGTTAGTTTTATAATACAAGACTGACTTCTTTTGGTCATAAGCAGCATTGCATGCTGATTGTCAGGCAGTCTGCTCTTAATGAGCTCATGCTTACATAAAGATACACAAAAGCAGTGCCGAAGAAATGCACACCTTTCCATCTTCTGACACTTTGTTGTAAACAGAGGTGTAAACCACTGATGGAGTACTCCTATCAGATAGCATGTTTTGCACGCTCACACATGAACCCTTGGTCAGTACACAGTGTATTATTCTTGGTCTCGAGGAAAGAACAGCAGGTTATTTGGATTCTCCTCATGCATCTTCTCCATCCAGCTGCCGCCTCTCTGCTCTCCTTCCTGCTCTCCTTGTCATGTTCTCTCTTTTTCTCTCAGGCTCCATTTTGCTTTTAGGTCTCTCTTTCTCTGTGTGTGTGTGTCATGTCTTTTTCTTTTTGTTCCTTTTTTAACTTCTTTCTATTGATCACGCCTCTTACGCTTAGCTCTTGGCAGCCCACACTTCATACAAATCTTTTCTTTTTGACCTTTTGCCGCCCAATTTTAAAGATGTCACTTGCTGGATGACTGATTATAGCTGTGTAGAAACTGTTCTGTAGCAACTGCAAAAGGTCTGTTGAGATCCATAAAATGACTTCATATTTGGTTGTTGTTGAGACTGATAAATGCAGTTTTGTTTTGTTTTTTTCCTCTCCTTTTTGTTTTACACCCGAATCAAGGCAGCTGAAAGCTAAACAAAGGGCATGTGTTTTTTACAAACCAAATGAAAATGTGTGCTTCAAACACTATGCAAACAACTTTATAAAATACTGTGTTATACTTAAATTGAAAT
Organism: Kryptolebias marmoratus; assembly: GCF_001649575.2. Taxonomy (NCBI): domain Eukaryota; kingdom Metazoa; phylum Chordata; class Actinopteri; order Cyprinodontiformes; family Rivulidae; genus Kryptolebias; species Kryptolebias marmoratus. The sequence continues at coordinate 21,872,090 of NC_051443.1, forward strand.
TGACTAAAGGTAATTTATTTCACATCTAAATCTGATTGTTTTAGATTAAATTGCAAGAGGATTTCATTCAATTTATTTGGAACTGTTTGCTTTTATGTATGGTGAGCTGACTGAGATTATTTTTATTCTGAATAGGAGTAATACAAAAAAGTTTAATTGAATTGATTTGAATTAAATAAATTAATTGTATTGAGTAAAGTTTATGGTAAACATTTATATTACAAAAAAAAGTTTGTTTGTTTTTAAGTATGTAAAATGTGTCCAACAGTTTCAAACTTTAAATCAACTAATTATTCAGGTCAGACTTTGAAGAGAATGACATTAGAACACAAACAAGGAATATATCTTTCAATGAGTACATAAAGTTCAATGAGGGCTAACTTTCTTTCAGCCATCCTGTTTATTACCATCTCCACACTGACCAATATTTTCTGTCTTTGCTGCTCAGCCAAACAGAAAATGAACACACTTCCTTTGAGTTATTGATTGTGCAGCTTTGAGTGTAAACACACATTCTCCATCTCCTCTCTGCCTTACTCTTGTGTTGTCACATGAACCACATTTCCTTGGCGGCCTACTTTTTGTTTGTTTGTCTCACTGTTTCTTTCAGCACTAACAGGTCTCCCAAACTGCAAAAAGAAGTAGTTGGTTGCACTAGCATTTCTGTTCTGTTTCCTGGCATCAACAGATGGACTTCACATGGAAGGGATAGCTTGGTGACAGACACGACATTTAGAAATCCCAACCTCAGAGACTGGTGCTTACCCACAACATTCCAGGAAGCAAACAGACGACCATCTGAGGCTTTAAAAGATTGCCGTTAACCTTAGTGTCGGAACCTTCTAGCATCTAAGTTTCTGCCTTGCTCACAACATGAGACAGAAATTGGACACTGTCTAGCACCAAAGAGACAACATTAGACATCACTTCTTATATATTTCATGTGTGCTACTATTTATACGTTTAGTTTCTGTTTCACGGCAGACAGTGCTCCTCAAGTATCCGTTTAAGCACTTAAAAAGAGTTACCACCAACATTAAAGTTGGTTCTGAGGGTACTTAAAGTCCTGTTTTCATGTGTTTTTGAAAATACAGATGGTAGAACATTCATAAAATGGGAGCATATGTATGGATGGGCACATATGTTATTCTAAAATCCGTATCTACGTTTCTGCATTGATGGTGCCTTCCCAGATGTGTAAGCTGTCCGAGTCGTAGGCACTAATGCACCCCCCATACTATTAGAGGGGCTGGCTTTTGAATTGTTCACTGATAATAGACCAGATGGTCCCTCTCCTCTTTAGTACAAAGGACATGACGTTCGTGGTTTTCAAAATGAATTTCAAATTTTGATTTGTTTGACCAGGGAACAGTTTTCCACTTTGTCTCACTCCATTTTAAATGTGTTTTGGCCTACAGAAGATGGAGGATGTTATAGAGAACGTGGATGGTGATCTTTGTTGTGTGTTAGAGCTTTAACAAGCAGTTTTGGATGGTACACCAAACTGTGTTTACAGTGCAGTCCCCTTACTGACCTGTTTGCCAATTAACCTAATGTGTCAAACTCAGAATTATCTTATTTAAAAAATATACAGTACATTTTGTTTTTGGTTAAAACATTAAATTTGTGTACAATGTTCAATTGTAAATAAAATATGGGTTTATGTGAGTTGCAAATCATTGCATTTTGCTTTTATTTATAATTCACACAGCATCCCAGTGTTCTTGAAACTGAGATTGTGGATTCAGTGTATAATATAAATGATTATAAAGTATGTCTGTTCAGAACAAAAACATGATGTCCTCAGATGTTTCTGTTCAGCCACAAATAAAGCAACCAGCAGAAATGTTAAAATCAATCTCTATTTCATGCTATAATTTGCAGCATGTAAATTTGGACAATCTTAAATGCTGCATTCATGATTATCTCATAGTTGTCATTTAGATTTAAATAAGCTAAAGTCTCAAAGATCAACATTCTGTTTGTAAACATGTGGGACAGTCAGCGTTCCAGTCATTCAGCATTCTTAATCTTATTACCCTTTCTTTCCTCACTTCAGTGCTGCTGTTTGTCAATCATCCCTCTCTTCATCATTGTCTTGTCTTCTTTGTTTACATGTCCTCACCTACTTTGCTACATCAGCATACACCACATAACTGCATGTCATTGTCAACAACACATATATTCTCCACTTTTAAGTATAATGTTCTACTGCAGACAGGAAGTGTTGTGCCAAGCTTTTGAACACGTTAAATGCACCTCAGTTTCCTCTTTCTCTGCCTATTTCACACCTGGCTGCTTCAGTCTAATATCTCCAGACTCCCTACGCAGTGCAATGCAGAAGTCATTAATTGCAAAGAAAGAAAAATCATAGACTCACTTAACTGAGAAAAAAATGAAATAAAATATGAGTTAGTAAAAGAAAGCCAGGGGTTCTAAACTTAGTAACAAACATCACACATGAGTTAATGTTTTCTGTGCTGCCTGCAGCTGTGGAAACTTTGAACTGTGATATTTTAATTTGTCGAGCAAAATAACAGCAAACTGTAGAGCAAAGAAATACACAAATTGTTGTAATTTTCAAAGCGTTTATGTTTCTCACAAGCAATTTTGCTCATCTGTCTTGGAGTTGAATGTGATTTGATCAAATATCATGAGTTAAGTTTTGGTGCTTCTTTACTTGAATCATCATTTTCTGGGTTATTTGTCAGAAATTTGCTCATAACAGGGTCTGAATGAAATGTGTATAGCTCATGATAATCATTAGGCTCCAGTAATATTACCAGTTAATTAATAGGAAACTTTCTTTACTGTCAAAGACATCCTCACTTTACTGCTTTTCTGTTTGTTTCAGTATCGATTTTAACATTTAATCACTGTTTTTAATGTAATTTTAGTCTGGCCTTAACTTAAATCCACAGGGTCATTTACATCATCATACCCTGGGTTGACTCTAAAGGTTATTAAGTTGTAGATGTATACTCAATGATAATTTTATTTATTATTGATTTTATCTTTTGTGGTTTTATCAGGTATTATTAAATTACTCTTAGTTTCAGTAAATTCTTGGTGTAAAGCACTAAGGCGCAACTTTGGTTATGACATACTGTATAAATTAAATTGACCTCTGCATTAATGATTTGTCTGACAGTTTTATCAGCTTTATATATTTAGTGACAGTGCAGTGAAACTTTAAAAAAGCCACAATTTCCTATTTTGTTACTCAGACAAAACTCAGTCAGTGCTTAATTTTTAACACTCTACTTCCTGTTTCACCTTTTCTTCCTATTTTTTTTCTTACCTTTTTTATTTTCTTTGCATTGTTCCTCAGATTTTTTTTGTTTGTTTTGTCTTTTTCACTTCATAAATGTCTTGACAAGTCTCTTATTGATTGTGCTTGCAGATTAGAATTGATTTTGCTCCTTGCTCTGTTTTCCTTTCTGTGTGCTTCTTCCCGTTATGATGAGCAATTTTCAACACTCCACTCATCAAAACAACGTATTGAATGTTTTGCCCCTTGGCAATATTGTACACTTTGTGACCAAAAAGTATCATGCAAAAATAAATAAATAAATAAATAAATAAGAAAAACAACTGACCAAGGATATGGAGGGGTTAATAAAAATATTCTCCTAAGGTCTGTTGGGTTGTTGTTGTTTCTTGCAGAGACAAAGACCTCTCCCATACCATCGTCCAGAGCACCACAGAAGGGTCAGGTTCCAGTGGACAGAGCTGCCAGGGTCGTTGCAGTTTTTTCCCCTTTGCTGTTAGGACTCATGCTGCTGCTCATGTGGTGAGCTGAAATACACAAACACCACCTGAAAGTACTTTCATCTTTTACTTGAATTTGAATTCTGCCTTTCGCTCATGCAGTATATTAACAAATCAATGCATGACTGTTTGTGTCATGAACATGCTTTATAGACCAAGAGCAACAACAACTGGGGGAGCTTGTTTTACGACTCCAGGAGGTTTTAGGAGAGCCCCTGCAGGATTGAAGTCAATCTAACAGACTCCCATTTCATTCCGAAGCTATAAATCCTGCTGTAGTGCTGCCCATCCTGACGATGATTTAAATACTGAACCTCTACAATACAATGTCATGGAGTACAATTAAGTCTGCTCAACCAACAAAGGATGTTTCTTTCATTCAGTATTTTATGTATCTAAAGTGTTAAGCAAAAGTATTAAACCACCCCATCTTTTTTATGCTTAGTTTCTAAGGAGTCAGACTTTCATGTAAACTTTTAAGTGGACTTGATAGTTTTCTCAACATTTTGACAGTCTTTCTCTGTATTTATTTTTCTCATTTTGAGTCAACTCCTAGCTTAAAAAAATTTGAAAAGTGGGACAAGTGGATAACGAATACGTGCCAGGTGTAGCTGATGATGATCTGTAGCAGATAATTAGTATCTGTAAGGCATGTCTTTACAGGAACACTCGGGTGATTTTTGAAGTAATGTTCTGTCAAATAGTCATCAATAGTACCATTTACGATGGTTTCAAACTTTTGCACAATACTTTACATGCAAAAACACATTGAATAAAAGAAAAAAAAAACTTTTTGTTGGTTGAGTAAGCCTAATTGTGCTTCATGGCATTGTATCATTCTGATGGAAGGAGCAATGCATCATCCTTCACTTGATCATCTATTATATGTCAAGTTTTCAGCTAACAGCTCTTTGTAAATCACTTTGTTGGTACTAAAATACTATTTTATGTTCAGCAAACTCTTATTACTCTTACTCTTACTAAACTGTTATTGTTAGTACTTCTTATAAATTCTTTTTTTTTTTTTTAATGGCAACAATATATCTTGAGATGACCAGTTTGTTGTTCTCTTTCTCCAGATGTGAAGGTCACATTGCCGAAGATGAACATCAAGCAAGAGGAAGAACAAGATGAAAAGGAGGCTGGTGGTTTTTTTCTATTTTGCACATGTTTCAAGGATACAGTGCATTGATCAATTCTGTCCATCACACAGTTACTCACCCAAATTACTTATAGAAGGGGGAAATCAGATGATGATGATGATGCAATCGAGTACTTTTTTGATTGATGGCAACAAAGAAATTCCTTAGAGGAACTTTTCAAAATGGCATTGAGAGCAGCAACAGAGGCAGCGGGAACAACCACAACAACAGTGGCGACGTCAGAATGAACGGTTCAGTGTTTCATCTGGTTGCTTCAATGAGCCACAGCAGACTGACCTGCTCAGTTTGGTTCAGGAAGCTCCTCCTCAGAGCAAGAAAACCAAGTCTTCAGCTGAATAAAAATAAAAATAATTTAAAAAAAAGTTTTCTAGTTACCTTTTTGTTTTATTTCATCATTAATTGACTGTTTATTTTTATCTTTATTTTTCTAAATTGCACAGTGCTTTACAGACAAACACACACAGATGTGTGTTTGTATGTTTGGCCACAGTAGTGACCCCACTATACAGCTCAATCATCACGCCAAAGACTCATCTGCACCCGTAACAATGTGGAGCCCAAATTACTCACTGAGCTTCCTGAAGCTGTGCCTGACTTCATCATGGGTTCAAAACCCCAGAAAATGTATGTATGTATGTGTGTGTGAGTATGACACCTGATCGATGCGGGAAAAAAAATGGTATGCGAATCAAATCTGGGATGAATCCAAGGATCCCTGCAGCTCCTGTTTGTGTAAACACACCATTTAACAAAAGAAGCCACAATGAAACTCCATCAGACTGTGACTCCGCACGCCTCAACAACTGAACTGAACTGATGGAGCGAGCCGTTTTTCAATCCGAGGACTAACACTTTGAAGAATTCAGTATTGGTAGCCTGGCTTATTTAGACAGTTAGCTTTACTTTGTGCTTAACAGAAAATGGCAAAAAGGACCTGGATTGTACAAAAGAAAAAAAAAGAAGAAGAAAGAAAACAAGGTGGATTTCAGACTGAACACTTCTTTTTCTACGCAGCTGTTTTTGGTTTGACTTTGTGTTGACAACAATGTTTGGTTCACACTGACATAGCTACAGTTTGTTGGTTTCTGCTCTGTGCTGTAAAATACATAACACAAAACAGTTTGCTTTCCAAAATCTGGCGCTTTTACAAACATTAAAAATATATATATTTTTGTTTTCCCTGCAGTTACATTTCAATATCAGCAGTTACTATTATGTTATTCAAATAAATATTAATGTGTTTATTTGTTTTGTTTTGTTTTGTTTTGTTTTGTTTTGTTTTGTTTTGTTTTGTTTTGTTTTGTTTTGTTTTGTTTTGTTTTGTTTTGTTTTGTTTTGTTTTGTTTTGTTTTGTTTTGTTTTGTTTTGTTTTGTTTTGTTTTGTTTTGTTTTGTTTTGTTTTGTTTTGTTGTTTTTTTGGACAAATAATAAAACAATACATATAGGGCTTTAGTTTTATTTTGCTTTTGTTTGTTTTTTTGTTTTTTGTTGTTTTTGGATTATTTTTGTTTTGTTGTTTTGTTTTTTTCAGACATTCATAATGACGTAATTCTCCTTGATCCTATTTTGTAAACTATGATATGTAACTTTAACAATGAACAAAAAGTTTATTATTTAATAATAATGATAATAATAATGTATGTATTAGCGTTAGAATGTCGTAACCTGTACCTGGGGTCTTTTTTATAGATGTATATACAATGACAGGTTTCAACCATTAAATGTGACCATTTCACAATGAATTGTGATGAGCTGGATTCATTCTTTGTTTTGCCCCCTTTTTTTTTGTCAAATACCCAACTGTGTTCACCTGATGAAGACAAACTGTGGATGAACTTATTTAGAGACAAATTTTAAACACAAATTTATTTATTTATTTATTTTTATTCAATTTTAGTCAAGTCTATGTCTATTACCAGGCTAAACGCTTTTTTGCCTCGTAAATACCCACAGCAATATCTGGTAATGACTAATAATAATGGCCTAACTACGAGCCTGATCCCCAAAAAGTTAAGACATTGTGTAAAATGTAACGTAACCAAAGAATCCAATGAACTTCCAATCTCATAAACCCATGGTTTATTCACAATGAGACATAGTAAACATATTAGATGTTGAACCCAATAATTTTTACCATGAATTTAAAAAAAAGGGGAATTGTGGATTTTATGGCCGCAAAACATCTCAAAAAAGTTGGAACGAGCAACAAAAGGCTGTACAAATAAGAAAATAAGAAACAGTCGGAGCAGCATTTAGCAACAAATTAGGGTAATGGTGATAGGTCAGTAGGAATTTAAGACATAAAAGCTGAACAGGAGTGGCTGTTTTTGTTTGTCTGTTGTTGTTTTTTTTGTTTGCTTTGTTTGGAGTTTTTTTTTTTACCAAAATCTCTTCTGTTACTCAGACTGTCATTCTTAGATGACAATAAAAAGCCCTGAAAACACACAAACAGAACAGTGAACAATTGGCTGCTCCAGTTTTATTGACTTGTTCACCTCATCCCTCCTCATAAAGGACCTGCACAAACAAATATGTATTTATTTTTGGCATAAAAGATGTCAAGATGTCAATTCTCAGAAAGTAAAAATAATCAGCATAAAAAGAAAAAAAGAAAAATAAATAAATAAAAATAAAGCTTAACTCTTGTTCCAGAAATAGTGAATGAATCATAATAACTTTGGATCTTAATTCATCACAGCAGTGATGGAAAGCTTCTGTTCTCCTTTTATAGAAAAACAAAACAAAACAAAATAAAAAAAAATTCTGTCCTTTTATCTTTATCTTTTCTTTTTGGGAGGGGGGAGGGTTAGGGTTAGGGTATGAATAAAAGTTTTTTTGTTTGTTTGTTTTGTTTTTTGTTTTGTTTTTTTGACAATGAGATTATTAGTGCTGCACCCAAATCCTAACATCTACTTTGATAGGAGGCATATGTCAGTTTTTTAAGGAGGTTAGTAGTATTCACACTCTGTGTTTGATTAACATTGTGGTTTTTTTCTTTTTTTTCTTTATCATATTAAAACTTGTAATCATCAGATGTAGGCCAAGATATACAAATGGTACAATATATTACTGCATGGTAAAATGTAATAGAATCTAATTAAATACAAAATTATGTGAGAAATGACAATAATACAAGAAGATAATAAGTGAATGATGAATGAATAAAGTTTTCTTTGTCTAAGAATTGAAAAAAAACAAACAAACAAACAACAAAAAACGAGCATTTAAATTACAAGAAAAAAAATGGGTAGCAAAATAAAATCAATACAAACTATATTGGAACATACATTATCTTTGTAAGATGAACATTTATTTAAACATGAATTCAGAGAGAACAAGCATGTTCAAAAGGAGCAGAAGAAGCATACGCTTTTATTTTTTAAATATCCTACACCTCCACTTGTCAAAACGATGACTCGATTCCCTTTTTTCTTTAATCCTAATTAAGCACATTGTTGCATAAGATATATGACATGTAAGTGTTAAGAAAAAAATGTGTCTGGGCCAAAATCTTCTGTTTTGACCTCACTGTCTTTCTCTCTCTTCAGCCTGTCTCACCATCTTCTTCATCTTTCTCTCCAGCTCTCTTTCTGTCAATATGCTGACAAGTTCTGGCAGGCCGATTTGGAGGCCGAGGACAAATCAATACACCATCTAACAGCTGTCAGCTGGGGTCTTCAGTGTGTGTGTGTGTGTGTGTGTGTGTGCGTAGTGTAGATCTGCTTGCATGGTATTGCATTTATTACTCTTTCCTCCCTTCCGACCCTCCTCAATAAGAACTGGTCACCCCCTCCCCTCCCTTTTTTTTGTTTTCTTTAATGAGGATGTCAATGAGAACTCAATTAATATTTATAATGACAATGAATTGAATAAAGAGGGCGCAGAGGACACTGATTTTATTATCCTTGTCATTGTCAGTGGTGTGGATCTGCTTTCCCTTTTAGAGATGAAAAACAGAATTGTAGAGCTCACATTTAAACCTTTAAAACTTTAATTAAATAGCAAGTGAAATGTTCAGCAGTCTTCACAGTGTCTGCAGCCACAAAGTGATCCGCATTAACCTCAAGTAAATGGGAACGAGTTTGTATGTGTGTGTGTGTGTGTGTGTGTGTGTACACGCTCTCCAGAGCCTGTCAGGTTCAGCCACCCCTCTCTGCTCTAATGACTACTTTGACCTTTCACTGAAAACGGGATGAATGGCATGATATCTGCTTCCCTCTCACCTCTGCCCTGCCTTCTGGCTAGCACCTTTTTAAATACTCAGCTTGCAGCCTTTCTTGCCTCCGCTGAATCTCTCTGGCTGACTGGTTTTGTCTTTTCCAATGTTCCAACTTTCTCTTTATGCTAATATCCAAACATGCATTTCTAATTCCTTTGTATTATTCATCCATACAAGATGGATTCATGCAGTTTACTTTGTTCACACTGTTCTTGCATCACATTGCTCTGTAGACACACTTGTGCCTCTGCGTTTGGCAGCAATGTGTTGTTTACTTTTTTACAAAAAAATATCTGCGGTCAAACATAGTTTATTTATGCCAAATTCACAAACATGAAGCAATTCAAGGGCGGCTTATCCAACATATTTTCAACAGTTACTTCATTAGTTCCAGCTGCAAAAGCAAATTTATTCCCGTGTTATCAGTGATTCCCATACTGTACATTATAAAACATTTTACAAAGCTAAATTATAGAACAAAAAATAATGTCTTTACTCAAAGTTGTTTGATGTGCTGTTGAACTACATTTCATTCATTTATTCAGTGATTTTTACCTTCACAGAATATTGAAATGTTTCAATATAAACCAGTGCAAAGGGCTTACATAAAGCATGGCATTTTAATCAAGTAAACTCAAATAAAATGTATTTATGAGCACATTTACAAACAACTGATGTTGACAAAAGTAGCATGAACATATAACATGAACATGTGCTGATGCATAAAAGCAAAATAAACAATTAATTAATGCAACGTTTTTTTTTAAAAAAAAAGCAAAACTATAACATACAAACAACAACAGTAATTGAAATAGAATAAATCATATCATTGTCTGCTTTAAACGCCAAAGAATAATAATATTTAAAAATAAATAAATAAATAAATAAATAAGTTTTGAAAGTGCCCAATCTAAAACTTAGATTAAAATATGTAGCAGAACATGAACATGCTATTAAATACTAAAGCATGTTAATATTTTAAAGCTGATGACAAATAAAATCTGAAACTTCATGAGTTATTTAATTTTACTTCTTCATTGTCTTTTTCTTTTGACTGTTCCTTTTTCAGGGGTGGCCACAGCTAATCATCCTCCTCCATCTTATTTAATTTGACTCATTTTACATAATTAGACAATAAAAAAATAAAGGGACCTATTATGCAAAATTCACTTTTTGCATGTTTTCATACTTCCATACTGCTTCTAGAAACAGTCCAAGTGCAAAAAACAATAAATAAAAAAATAAAAATGAAACACCCAGCAGTTTTTGACAATAAGTAAATGTTTTCTGGTGTCTGCAAAACGATGTTTCAAAAATGTCTGGATTGTTGAGTCACAATCCCTGTTACTTAGCAAGCCCAGCCCCTTACCTAGCAACCCAAGTGAAGCTCCACCCACTTCATTAAAAGAAGACAGATACGTTTGTTCGGCTGATTTTACTGCAGGAAATTTTTTGTTGTCCGCTGCATTATAGAACATGTGTCTGTATTGTCACTATCCCGACTCGCTACCATTTGGGTTTTGGATTGCTGATTGCCGCTGTCCAACTTGACAAATGTCGGTTTTGACCAACAGCAGCTTATTTGCAAAATAGTGACGTAGTCCTAAAACTGCTCATTCTGAAATCAGCTCAAAACAGGCAGAACTAACCAGGTGAAATCTCAGGATCTGAGAATGATTTTGCGTATTAAATTTAATGAACATGTTTTGTACAGCCCACAGACCTATCCTAGCATAATAGGTCCCCTTTAAAATAATAATTTTTTGGGCCCCTAGAGGGCAACAGAAACACCTTGTTATACATCCTCTGTCTGTGGTGCTGAAACATATTTAAATCTCTGTGTCTCTGTCTGTGGTGCTGAATATATAGGTTATGCAATATTTATTTTTCCAGATCAATTGTCCCTTGTCTTTGTGAGACCGGGAAAAAGGCCCGCTCACTATGACATGCTATAACAACACTATAACACCCCGGTTCTTTGTTTTTCTGACTCTAATCGTGTGCAACGAGGTTGAGTGAAGCAGAATATTACAACATTGCTTGGTCAAAATTAAATATTTTGGGTAGGGCTTTGGGTAAGCATGAAATTTCATTCACTTCACACATGTCTTGTCTCATCTAGCCTGGCATTTGAATAAGTATAAGTCCTTGGTGCCCAGTGGATCTTACAAAGTGGATGTTTTTGTATGTCTGTTTGTTTGTTTGAAAGGCACCAAATAGGAAACATAATTACATAAATTAGGGTGTGTGTGTGTGGGGGTGGGGGGGGGGGTACTTTAAAGTACTTTAAAAAAAGTACTAGTCAGAAGACAGAAGAATTTGACTTTAAAGGATAAATAGTTGCAAAAATGATATTAGCATAAAGAGAAATACAGTCATTTTGAAGCATGCTCTCAATTTCTGCATCACCTGAGTCCTCTCCTTGACTGAAAGCCATCATTTCTTGGATGATAACATTTGATAACACCACCATAGGTGAGGTCATCTTGGATCAGTGCCACAAAATAGAAAACCTTCCTCTCTAAACTCATAACTGTTATATGAATTATGCAAGCCTTATGTGTCACATGATGCCTGAGTCATTCCAGCACAATACAGCTTTGAAAAACTGACAGGTCCTTCATGTGACAAGGCATGAAAAAAAAGTAATGAAAGAAAAAGAAGGGAAAAACAAGCTTCACACTGACAATACGATTCCTAAAGACCTCCTACTGAGAACCAATAAGAAGTGGAACATTTCATTTAAAAACAGAGTTAAACTTGTCTTTACAGATACAATTTCAGATCTTTAATAGAGGCAGTTAAATTGGATTATATATAAGAAGCGAAATTTAAATGCATTGCATGATAAGTACTTGAACAGACATACCTATTTAAGATTTACCTAAAGTGAACCACAGGAACTAAAATTATCTGCCACTCAGAGTTACTCTGCCTGGGAGATTAACCCTAAAACAGCATTTAACAGAAACATAGATATTTTAATTGGAATTGTAGCAGATTTAGTCTCTTTTATTATTTCCTGTTTTTAATGAAAATGGTTTTTTTTTAGATTAGTTTAAATTCTTGTATTTTAAATAACTTTAAACTGACATTCATGAACTGTAAATGTTTAGGGCTGACACTTGTGCTGAACAGCTATACTGTGGTCTATTCCGCCCTCTTGTGGTGATTAATGTCAACATTGGTTTTTTTTTCAACTTAAAAACTTCTGTCAAAAAGAAAAAAAAAACGTGTTCTAGAAATTTTAATACTTACAACAAAAGTCCCATATTGTACAGTTATATAATTTTTCTTCTTCATAGGACAATAAGTCTGCTTCATCAATTGATAAAACAGTGCTAGAATTTATATAAAAAACTATAAACACAAAATAACCAAAAAGACCTTAAGAGTTACTTTTATTTGCTCATTTGAAATTAGAACTTCTGGAGGTAGGATTGTTTATTTATTTGCTTGCTTTGCAACCACACTCTTCCACATATTGCTATTTGGTTATTATATTTCAAAATCCAATTAACACTTTTAATGCACTATAGCCAATGTAAAAATAAATGAAACAACAACATTAAAACATGACACATTTTAATGACTGCATCAAAAGACTTTGAAAAAGGGCTGTGGTGGCTTGATGATCAGTTTTGCGGTCTTGGAATCCTGAGGTTGTAGGTTCAAATCCAGGTCACGGCAGGAAGGGCATCTGGTCTAAAACAATTGCCAAATCATTTGCTCACTGTGTCAACCCCTGAAGAAAGGAGTGGCGGAAAGAACTTACTATCATAATACTTTGATAAAACATCCTCTGCAGGAACACCTTCTGTGATTTGGATAATTGGCAAAGCTTTTAGGTCATATATGTCAGTAACTGAATAGTTATAGACATTGTTTATCACCTTCTTTGTCAAAGCAAGACAAACAATTCATGGTAAATGAGGTATAATAATAATAATAATAATAATAATAATAATAATAATAATAATAATAATAATAATAATAATAATAATAATACAGAAAAAAACTTTTTGATTTCAGATTATTTCTTATTTTACTTTTGAGTAACACTTACCTGTTGATACCGCTCATCACCGCTTGGTGGCAGCAAAGCGCCGCCGACCTCCAGGATCGCCGTAGAAGAAGAGTGAAGCTCAGCGGTAGGTTAACCGATGCAAGGCGATGGGGTGAGTAACCTGATTTCATTCGTTTACTCTCTCTAAATCACACTAAAACATGTTTTTAAACAAATATTCTATCAGATATCGTGTCGTGACGTGGAAGAAAACATGCGATATGGTGTAAATGTGCATATTTTCAGCAGAGTTAGTGGTGACAGCCTCCCTGACCGCCTACACAAAGCAACACTTCGCTCGTTCCTGCTGGCCGTTTACCTCAAAGCTATCAGTCATGTTATTGTAGCTATCTGAAATTAGCCTGTTTTTTTCTAATTGCATGTCTTTATTTTCAGTATTTAATTTAACTTAGAAGCGAACCTAGAAAAGCTGAATTGTCGGGGGTGAAGCTGCGGAAGGATGCTAAAAATAACAGCTAATTAAATTTTCAGATTCTGGACTAAACCACTTGAAGTTATTATTTAAGAAGGGACTGCTGTTACATGAGCGACAGAGACACACAGTGAGTCTTCTTAGAGGTGGCTGTCCCATATTTCATTCAGTCACATGAGACATTAAAACATGACTTATTTTTTATGGTTCAGAGTTAATTGTTATTGGCAGCCTTGGGCCCATTGTCTGATATTTGATTTGTTAGTTTTGCACATTTATTGCTTTTGTTTTATAGAATTGTTTGCTTGATATAACAGAACCAAGCGTGTTTTGCTAAAATAAATACATACATTTAGTTAAATCAAACCTCAGATGAGTAGCAGCTAGCAGATGAAGGAGTAATAATAAAACATGTTGAGGATGGTATGTTCTGAGTCTGAATGAAGATCATCTGGAGATTCTGCTCAAACTAGCATCTTCACAGCATCTTATTTCTGTTTAGGGTGACTGTGAAGAAATTATTAGACTGTGGTACTCAAAAATCCTAAAGGTTTTGCACACTCCAGCTCCACATGCCTGATCTGCTCATGCTGCCCTTCTGTGAGCAGTAGAGTTTATAATCTTGAATTGTCACCAGAGTGACCAAATGTCACATTATCACATGATTGTGGACACTTTATCATTTGTTTTAACAGACTTTTCTCACCATAATTTTATATCAACTTGAGTGACTGACTTATTTTAATATATAAAAAATGTGAGCCACAGATTCATTCAGGATTGTGGTAGTCGACCGAGGTTTTATCTCATTCAGTTCTCCTTTTTCCCTCTCTCTGCAGTCTGCTTGACTTTTGCTGACTCTCTCTGGTGATTGGCTCCTCAAGCCATCTTTCAACATGCAAGGATTCTACTCCAAGCTCGACTCGTCCTCGTCCTCGTCCCCCTTGCTGGGGGTGGGCCTCGGGGGCGAAGGCGCTCATGTACCTCTCAGCCTGGCCGTGGAGGCGGAGAAAGCCCAGGCCCTCCTGCAGACATTCAGCTCGCCCTCCTTGTTGGCTTCAGCGGGGCTCGGGATGTTCTGCGTGGTGGCGGACCACACGCTTCAGCTGTCTGCCGTTCAGCACCACCTGTGGCTGCGCGCCGTCTTGGACAATGCCACGCACGGATTGGTAGGGCTGTGGTCGTGGGCGGTTGTGATTGGACTGAGGAAAAGGAGTGATTTGTATGAGGTGCTGCTGGCAGGGCTTCTGGCATCAATCATAGACCTCGACCACTTCTACATGGCTGGATCTCTCTCACTCAAGGTTAGATCTGCAGTTGTTGATGGTTTTTAGTACTCTTACAAATGATTGGGTACCTTCTATGTCAATTATTTTCATTTTATTTTGACAGTAGGAAGTTCTGACAAGCTAATTGTTAACTCCCTTCCTCTCTGTCTGTTCAGGCTGCCGTCTCGCTGCCTCATCGTCCCCCCCTCCACTGCTCTTCTCTCATCCCTGTCATCTGCCTCACCCTCCGCTTCCTCATGTGGATCGGCCGCCTCAAAGATTCTTGGTGCTCCCTGCCGTGGATGCTTTTCATTTCCATGACGACGCACCACGTCCGGGACGCCGTGCGCCACGGCCTGTGGGTTTGCCCGTTCGGCAACACCGCTCCCATCCCCTACTGGCTGTACGTGAGCACCACGGCAACGCTTCCTCACCTGTGCTCAGTACTCATGTACCTGACGGGAACCAGGGATGTGATCTCCACGAAACACGGAGTAGCGATCGATGTTTAGGCGTTGCTGACTCACAGGTGACGTCCGATTAGAGGTTTAAAACTTTTAAATACTTGAAATAAAAGAAGGAAAATGTGTAAAGCACTTGAATTATGAGAAGGTTTTCAATTTATATGAAAAATAACGCTAACTGTAAAATGCTTTTCAAGAATGGGAATATCTGTCAAGTAAAGGAACATTCCAATATGAGTGCCAATCATTTATTCTTTAAAATTTCCCTCTGTGGTTTTACTGTATCTTAATCAATAACTGAGGAGTAATTTCCTTCTTAAATAGTTTTTTATAGCTGTGATTTTTTTTTTTCTTCCCACCAGCCGACTATTGAACAATTCCTGAGAGAAAATTAGGATTTCCTTTTCCTATCTAGCCTCATCCTGCAAACACTCAAGGAAAAGTCAACCAAAGGTCGACCACAGGCTGTAAAATGACACCCACATGGTGTCACTTTCTATTTCACTGCATCCAGCAGCTTCAGCACTGTCATCCCTCTGTGGGTTAAAATAGTTTCTGTAATGGTAATGAAATCCAAACGCACATGTATAGCTTTTTGTATTTGAATTACTCACATTCTGCAGAACAACAAATCCACTGTAATTACCACAAAACGTGTGTGTGTAATATCTGTCACTTATCTGCAGATCTTTATTAGAGGAGCTTTTCTCCTGACAGAGCCTTTCTTTGCTAATCAAGAGTTCTCATTGCCAACTGTGTCAGCCACAGAAGTGGAGGAGAGGGTTGAAGCGGCCTAGCGTGGCAGCTTTTCTCGTTTGCTTGTGATATTTGACCGTTTGGTGTTGCTGGAAACGCCACATCCTACTCTGTGGAGCTGGTAAAGATGCCACAGCACTTCAGTTCAGTTCAGCTGGTTTTGTGGCTTTCTTGCTATTATGTTTTAACAGATGATTCAAATGTCAGTCTGTTCGATTTTGGTTACCGGCTTCCTTTTACACCAAACACAGTAAGGATGAAAAAAATAAGAACAAGAGGCTGAGTTGTTTTTTTTGTTTTGTTTTGGGGTTTTTTTAACAATTTTTGTTAAAGTTTTGATGAATAGTATGCTATTTACTCATGAAATCTTAAGGTCACATTTTGCTATAAATAGTTTGAATATGTTGTTGTAGATTGTTGCAGTAAACCTTTTTCAGTTGTTCTGCTGCCCTTAAAATTCTCAACCTGTATCATTGGATTTCCAGTGATTTAAATCAGAATTTGCAGGAAAACATAAACCGTTTCTTTTATTACAATAAGACAGTTAAACTGGTTAAGCCATCCACTAAGACACAGACTATTTAGAGGAAAAGTCCTTAGTGTGGCAGACCGTTTTAACATATGCATAATAATACATTTTAATCTAGTGCTGGGCTTCAGAAATATGTTGTTTGAATGTAAGGAAGGTGTATTTGTAGAAAAGCTGATGTGTTAAATTGGACAGCTTCAGGTTACAGTATTCGGAAATATGTAAAGACTTCAGTTTATTTCTTTCTCCCCTTAAATTGTATTTATTTATTTTCTTGAATGGCTCGCAGCAGCTTGTAGTAACCCTTGTTGTCCACTAGATGGCTGCTAGAGCTTTGGTTCTTTTTCTCCTAGTTTTTGCTTTTGCAAAAAGGACAGTGATGGTGAGAAACGTCAATCAGGTTGTATTTTTCTTGATGATTTTACTTTAGGAGCACTTAATTTGTTAAATGGTCTTCTAGTTGTTCATTTTCTTTATCAGTACTAAGGTACAAAGACATCATCAGAGGAAGTTTGTGTAACAGTCGAAGTCACTGTGAGGGTTTCACCACTATTCCAACTTTATGCCTGTTTGAGATGAAGGTTTGTGCTCATTGAAGGAATACAAATGACTGCCATCTCATTTTAATGCATCACTTTGAGTAAAACTTTTATTGCTGCTTATATTTACTTTGTAACTTTCATTAGTGTTAATTTTGTTCAAAATGTGAATTTTTTTCCAGTAGTGAGCAGTTATACATAGTACCAAGATAGTTCAAACTTAGTGTTTTGTCTCAATAAAATATCCTGTATAAAAATTCTCTTTGTACATAAAACAAGTCTTTTCTCTTTTTTTTTTAGGTTGCCTTCAGAGTTTTGGCCTGGACTCTGTGAGTCACAGTAACTTTGTTCATTACTACAGCGTTCAATCATCAGCGAAATCTAAATTGCTGACGAATGACAGCAGAAATCCTGCTCTTTGTTTGTTCAGTAAGCGTGCATCTCGTCTCCCGTGGCTTCCTGTTCTGGTCCTGACAGTTAATGTAGTTGCTCAATGTGAAAATATTACATCATCCTAAAAACAAACATTTTGGTAATTAGAAAACTTGCTCCGCTTTTATTTTGAAACAAAAGGGACAGTGGGACACAGCAAAGCCAAGCTTAAAGCGTGGGACATGATTGATGCGACTGGTTTTCTTACACTAATTGCAAAAGATTAAAAGCAAGACTTACGATTTTGAAAGATGTGACCACCCTTTAATTTGGAAGCTGTGGAGAGGACATTAAAACTTATGCAACCATTTGCCACTGAAAGTGGAAGAAAAGTTACACCTAATAGTCAAGTGTTAAAGTGACCCTGTTTCTGTATTGTGTCTGAGAACCACGACAACCTCACTTATAGAGAGTTAAGTGCATGTACTGTAGTACTTCACTGCTAAGTACTTGCAGTGGTTCTTCTGTTAAAGCCGGTGTGCTGAGCTGTTGGTGCTAATTGGGAATATCCTGAATCCAGCAGGAAGGAAGAGGCTGGACTGACAGAGCCGCCTTCACTGTGTAAAGTAATAATAACTGCTGTCGCTGCTTTTTTTAAGGGACATTTTTAGAGCCGAGTTAATGTTATACACCAACTGGCTGGTTAGTTTAAAAAAAAAAGTCAAGGACTTTCACCACAAAGATTATGTAATTCCTATTGTTGCTATCATCACAGTGAAGTGGGCTTTTATAGCTTCTAAATGGTAAATGGTAAATGGCTTGCACTTATATAGCGCTTTATCTAGTCCAAGGACCCCAAAGCGCTTTACACTACAATCATTCACCCATTCATCCACACATTCACACACTGATGGTGGTAAGCTACAATGTAGCCACAGCTGCCCTGGGGCGGGCTGACAGAAGTTCTAAGTTCAAGTCCTGCTTGTTTGCTTTTTTATTGTAGTCATACATCCTACAGTTCAATTTCTTTCCAGTTAAAAAATAAAGTGGACCTTAAAGGCCACAAAAGGCAGCTTGAACATTTAGAAATTAACTTTTTTTTTTATTATTTTTTGTGAAGAGGGGGTTGAATATCACAAACACAAATATAGTATTAATCAAGGATGAGTGGCATTTATCACAAAAACCAACTAAAAAATAACCTGTTTTAACTTGAGAAAAGTCTTTAAAGAACTATGAACAATAAAGAACTTTCTAGAAAAAATGTGATAAAATAGTATTTATTTCACAGAAACATACCAGCACAAAAGGGGGAAATTAAAAACAGCTTATGATTGTTTTTGTTGTACACACAAAGCAAGAAACGAAACAAAAAAAACCCGATCATATACATCTGAGAGGTGCCTGAGTGTAGTTTGACTTGTAGGATGTAAAACCTACAGGCTCCATCGGGTCTCACACACTGCAGAAGGACACACACTGAATGAAACGATAAAAAAAGAGTGAACCAGAAATGCGTTCAACAGGTTCACACGATACAAGAAGAAAGCCAATGACTGTCAACCACTGAGAACAAAGATAAACGTCAATGAAACTGCATTGTTGCCAAAAAAAAGTTCATCTTAAGGATGATTGATCAGATGCAATTAATCAAAATGCTTGAAATATTTTTAAAAGATGTGAAAATATTCTCTTTGCTTGTCAAATTTGCAGCACCTGGTTCTGCTTTTAGGAGGTTCTGTTGTACAAAATAGCATTTTTAGAATAAAGCTCGAACGAGCTGGCAGGGAATCTGAAAAATGTTTTTTGAAGAATAAATACACACATTTTCTGAATCATGGTCATCCTTCTGAATGTACAGAATACACAGACTGACATGACAACAAGTGGGTGGTGACACCAAAAATGAGCAAGAAAAAAAAAAAAGACTCAATTGTGGTTCATGTGACAGGGAAGAAATAAACTGAGCATGTTAGATGAAAAACAATTCAGTAAACGCATCATTCACACAGTAACTGTACAGTAACGCAGCTTCATATAACTGGGGAGAAACATACAAATACACAATGCAGGAAAAGCTCGACAGACATGGATTATCCGCAGTCACTAATGCTAGTTTCTTTCTTTTTTTTAACAAATAATTTAGTCTTTTTCCAATTTCTCTTAATTAATGAACAGATTTTACCTTTGAGTTCACATCAGTCACATCATTTTGTTAGGCATCATACATTCTCCTAACTGAGCAAACCCATGTCTGTGAATCAACCCCAAAGGACAGATTTATAAACACCAAATACACTATAGTATACATATTTTTTTTTGAAAGTGTAATATACAATAGTATTATACAAGTAAGCTTTGCTTGGATCCATGCAACATATGTGGAGCTAGCTTTAGAGAACATACAGTCGTCAAAACTGGAGAAAGTTTGACTTAGATGCACCTTGTGTTCCTGAAAGTACACAGTCAGTCAATTAATCAACAAAAAAGTTTGCATTAGCAGAAGAATATAACAAGAAATAAAGTTAATAAAGAAAGAGAATGCACAAGAGGTATTTCAGAAGGAAAGTTCTGGCCACTCACAAGATAAACGGTTGTTTTGTTTGTTTGTTTGTTTGAATGAGTCAGTGGAATTTGAGACATGTATAAAGTGAGAAAAATCTAGTCAGTTTTTTGTTTACACTAAAATGTTAACTGGCTTATTTAACTCACAATTTTAGAGTTTCTTAATGCGTTGTAGCCTATAATAATCTTCCACAAAATTATTTGTGTGACTGATGTGTGTCTGTTAATATTCCAACCTTTACTGTTTCTCTCCAAAAATGCTAAATATCTTTCGTTTTCCCAAACCCACTTCATTTAATAAAGCGTTCAGGACCACACGCTAACGTCCGCAGTAACCGTCCACATACATCCTCTTTTATGTGAAATGAGCTGCATGTTAAATCTGCAGCTTCTACTTTAACCTTTATATCCTCTACGTCCTGCATCGTCATCTGTTTGCTTTGAAAGAAACATGCTCCGGTGCTGCTCCAAAAGAACAAAGGTATGGAAGGCTGTTGTAACATATAATCAAACCAAACTTATAACTCTAATAACATTTTTTTTTAGATATCAATAATAGCATTCCTCCATCTTAAAATGATATTTCAATGTGTCGACAACTGAGTTTGTATTAGGGAAATGTAAATTTAGCATGTTAATATAAAAAAAAAATCAATGAAATATTTAACAGATGGGAAGTAAATAACTGCAGATGTACAGAATTTGTGCATCTGTCCTATCCACTATCAGCATTGTGCTTCAAACAGTCTTCCTTCTTGAACAAATGATGTCACTTTAAAATGAACTTTAAGGATAGCTGAAACAGAATTCTTATAAGTAGAAACTCACATGTATAATACCAAACTGTTACTCATCAAGTTTAAATTTAGTATTTATTTTGACTTGAAGAGTTGTAGGTGGGTGGTACAAAAAGGTTGCAGGATGGCTTCCCCTGTGCTCACCTGGGTTTACTCTGGGTTGTCCCTAGATGTGAGTGAGAGCGTGAATGATTGTTTGTCTCCATGTGTCCCTGGGATGGACTTGTGACCTGTCCAGGGTGTCCCCTGCCTCTCACACAGTGACTGCTGGAGACAGGCACTAGCTCCCCGTGACCCGGAATGGAGAAGTGGGTAAAAAAATGGATGGATGGATGGAGTTAAAGGTACTTTGAGGAACCCATTTGATCTAATGTGTGATAAATCAGCTTGCCACAGTTGGAAGCCATCCCAGTGAGACATACCATTTAATTAGGATGCTTCTACCACTTTACTATAATGTAAAACAAAGTGCTTAAAAACTCTTTTTTTTTTTAAATAAAAAAATCTGAGCTAACAGGTTTAAGGTTTTAAACCTACATTTGTAACAATTTTATTTTGTAAAGAAAAAATATATATTTACATAAACAAAAACTGTGTTCAAAACTACTCAACTGAATTCAACAATTATGCCTTGGCATTAAAGCCTTTTTTATTTATTAAACTGATTTTTTCAGTAACATTTGCTTTTTAGAACATTTTAACTCTTAAATTTATTGTGCAGGTTTTACCTTGCAGTCTGGAAAAAAATATATAATGTAAAGGTTTTTATATATTTTTTTATATTATATTTTTATAGAACAAAGAACACTATAAATAACTGACAGTGAATTTAGATGCTGATTCAGAGTTCAGCTTCTATTTTTTTTTTATTATCTAGAATGTAAAATTTGATATTAACTAATTATGTGATATTGTAATGCTGGTGATTTGTGAAAGGCCAGTTTCTCTTTGTCTTTCTTCCTTTTTTTTCAGTCACACAAATACTAATTGTGGATGGATAAACAGAGGTATATAAGAAACATAAAAAAACACTACCTAGATTTAAAATGACTGACAAAACAACAAGATAATGTGACATAAAATCATTCATGCAACTTATCATGATATCATGCAACATAAAATTATTCATCATAGACTAGATAAAGTCTTTATTACCCAGCCTGCCATTTCTGAACCCTAATCTTTAAGATCATGTGCCGAGATTGCTCTCTAACCCCACCCCCCTCCTCGGCGGAGGCCCTAATGCCCGGCATTGCTGCTTTGGTGTCAGACACACACAGACAAACACACACACACACACACAGACCGGCAGAGTTTATGCTTCCTTCACAGCATTGAGTCAGTTGATGTAAGAATGAACATAAGTGATTATGTTCCTCCTTACCAAAAAAATCAACAACAACAAAAAAAAAAAAAAGTGAAATGTTCTGGGTGATAGAAGACAGACAAGCTGTTCCACAGTAAATCCTATGTTCTCCTGGTTGGCAGCTGCACATCTCGTCCTGATTTGTTGCTTAAAAGGCACAAAGATTCATCCCCCCTGAAGCAGCATCATTTGTGAGTAAAATCAGATGTCCCTGGTGCAAGGTTTCTCCTTCGGTCCATTAAAGAGTAAACACTGCTGGAGTCAAGAGAGCAAGGTCTGTTTTCCTGCTCGTTTGGAGTCTTCTGAAACTTTACGGGCAGCTCAGTTAGATGACACCACTGAATATGTCCAGGGAAGCCTTTTTATAACTCACCCCGCTGTCAGGTGTGAAATATGGAATAAGTATCCCTTCCATGGGTTTATCCTGGATGCTGTGGCTGAAAATAGACGGTCAGCGTGTCTCAGTGGTAAAACAGGTCTGATGTTTACTCACTTCTCCAGCTGACAGATAGTTGACACTTCAACTCAACCTGAGAAGAGTTGAAAAAAAAAAAAAAGAAGTGGACACATGAAGACAAGCAAAAAGAAAATACAGCTGTAAAAAAACATGTATAAATCATAATTATGCATGTAATTAACTGCTGCCTTGAAAGCACATATTTAAAAAAAGAGTGGGATGGAAGACATGCAGGCATATTTACAGGGTTATAATCTGTGTGTGTGTGTGTGTGTGTGTGTGTGCTAGCCTTATAATCAAAAGTTGGCTGGCTATCTGAGGGGTTGCCTTTAAGTTGTTTATAGCAGCTCTTTGAACCATTTTTTTGATCCCAATAATACATAAAATCTTACACTCTTCTCACTGGCTTAGTGCTCATTTGAGGGAATTCTGTGGAGTTCTTTATATCTGAGATGTTGAGGTTTTAATTAACTTCACACATAGAGGCTGCTTCTCATCAAAATCTGCAAATAAATCTGCCATACAAACCAAAAAATAAATAAAAATAGTTTGTCACCACCAGTGTCTACTCTACATATGTACAGAACACATGTGCAAACAAAAAGTTGCTCCAAAGACTGAGTTACCTTGAAAATGAGGGTCATCTTAGATCGGGATTGACTTCATCTTGACCATAGAGGCGAGCTCCTGTTTGGTGGCGTGTTCATGCCGCCTCTGCCTCATCCTGGGAAAAGAAAACCCCAACATGTTAAACTGTGCTCAGAGAGAGAGCGAAAGAGACAGATGACACAGCTGTGGGCTGTATGTTGAATGTTTGTGTGCAGCTTACCATACAATAAAGATGAGGGAAAGGACGGTGGTGAGGATAAAAACTGAGAACAAAACCAGCAGAATCACCAGACCCAAATTGCCTTCATCCCCAGGTACAGTATCTATATGGGAAGAGGAAGGAGGCAAATGATAGTGGACATCAGCAAAACAAGCAATTTGGATGCGAAAAAGCTAACAGACAATTACGGCAAGACATATGAAAGTTGATAGATGATGCAAAAGTTGACTGAAAAAAAACAGATGGTCAAAAAGTTATTAGCGTCATAAACAGATAGGCAACAACTCATGGTTCGGTAAAAAGAAAAAGGGGCCCAAAAAACAACAACAAACAAACAAGCAAACTGTGTGGTCTTGGATTGAATCGCTCCCTGGTTAGAGGCTCGTCTTAAATTTGCCGTTACAGCTTTTGCACAGACATGCACTAATTACACTTCGGAAAACAAAAACTTTTTCACATGCACAGCAAAAATAGTAGAAACGTGCTGCTCTGTGAAAGTAACAGAGACAAATGAAAAAAGCTGTGAGCACATCTGCACATGATAAGCTCACACGCAGATTCCAAAAAGCAGAAGACATCTATTCCTAAAGAATGTTTAACCCCTACTTATCTCCTGGTATACACTCCATGTGGGTGTGAGCATGTTTGCAACTGCAGGCTGCTTTTAACTTTGGTTTTCCCCATGTGGTGTATAAGTGAGCTGCAATCTACTTAACTTTTCATCCAGAAAACAAATAGGACTGCAGAAAACATAACACCCTGCAGGCGCAATTTGCTGCAATTATATGCAATTTGGTGATGAGACCAATCATGAACATACATGGTTCTAGGTGCACTGTAATAAGTGAAAATAGTGGTTCTGAAAATAGTGCTGCTTTTAATGACTGATTAGGTATCTTGTTGCTGCCAAAAAACACAAGACATAAAACAATGCTCATCCTGTAGTTTTTATTTAGCCATAATGCCTGTAGCTGAAATTATAAGACTCTAAACCAGACTGAGGAGATATATAGTTACAATGAAATGTAAATAGATTCTATTTAAATACAAAAACCTTCACGTCAACACATAAAGCATCTCCTGGTCATAACCGGGTTATAAAATTAGGTAAAACTTTAGATGAACAAATGCCATTTTACAACACATCTAATTACCAAAAGCTAGCCTAAAATGCACAAATCTATTTTTGTGAACAGTAACAGTCTGGTATTAACCTTTTCTACAATGTGCAAGGAAGCTATGAATCACCTTTAACTGATAAAAGCAATAACAGGACAAACACAGGAACAATAAAAGCAGCAAAATTACTATATATTTACCTGTTTTATAATAGAAATACCATCAACAGTTATAATAACTAATGTTAGCAATATTACAAAAATGTCTTCTGTAATTGCATTATTGTTAAACTATAACATAAGGATTGTTGCTGTTGAACAAAACTGTAGCTTGTTTATTTTTCTGAATAAACAAAAAATAGCCTCACTTGGTGTCTTCATTGTGGAAGTTTTAGGTTCTGTGATGAAGAGATCATCATCATAGTCTAGAGGCTCAGTGTCCTCTGGGGTGTCAGGGTTGGTATGGGCTGTAGAGGGAGAAACACGGTTAGCCACTGACATATAAACAAAGGTTTGGATTTAAATTTAATGTATATGTATTTTTTGTATTTATCCCCTGCCGCCTGTGTGTGTGTATGTGTATGTGTCTGTGTGTATATATGTGTGCACACAGGTGAGTTAATTTGTCTGTATCACTAGGAATCACTCAGTGAATATGACTAAAAAATCTCAGAAACAATCATTGGATGTGCATCTACAAATGATTGAATTGGCAAATTTATTTTTAATATTATTATAATTAATAGTAGTAGTAGTATTTTCTCTCCCACCTGTCCAGGGTCTGACAAGATGCTGTTTGGTCCACTCACTCCATTGGCTCTCAGAGTTCATATTGTCCCGGGCTCGAACCTGAACCTGGTGTAAGTGATCTGCCAGAGCGTCAGATATCACAACTTCATCCTCTTCTGTGAAAATCTGTTAAACACAGACACTGAATGTACACATATGTGCACACACACAATGCTGCAGCCGAAAATCTGTATATAAGATGAGATGCTGACTTTACAACGGTGAGAAAACCAGATTTAAATAAGTGAACAATGAGGCCAACTTTATGTGCAGTGTGTCAAATCTTCATGTTTAACATTGACTTCACCTTTAATGATAAAAGAACGAAATGTGCTTTTGTTTTACTAACCTCTGACCAGACTTTAGAACCGAAAGGCTTGTATCTGATGTGAAAGAGCGGGACGGAAGCATTTTCCTGCTGGCAGGCAGGAGGATAGTGCCATGTGACCTTTAGTTTCATTGGGAAACCCTCCATCTCCTTCACAGAGACTGACTCTGGAGGACCAGGTTTTACAACAAAGAAAGCACAGGCAGATAAAAAAATAATAATAATTATCCACAAGAAACTTAGCACTTAGGATGCTATTTACAAACTTAAACAGCATACTATTTAAGTTTGTAAACATGTGAAATTGTTACTTGTTAATTGTGTTTAAAATTAACTAGATAATACTGCATTATTATTATTATTTTATTATTTTCTCTCCCACCTTTCCAGGGTCCAACAAGATGCTGTTTGGTCCACTCACTCCATTGGCTCTCAGAGTTCACCTCGTCCCGGGCTCGAACCTGAACCTGGTGGAAATGACCTACCAGGACGTCAGATAACAAAACTTCATCCTCTTCTGTGAAAATCTGTTAACAAACAGAGAGAGACATGACACTGAATGCGCACATATGCACACGCACACAATGCTGCAGCAGAAAATCTGTATATAAGATGAGATGTTGACTTTACAACAGTGAGAAAACCAGATTTATATAAGAGAACAGTGAGGCCAACATTTGTGTTGTGTTTAATCCTAATGTAGGTTTTGAGTGATGCAATATTTGAAATAGTGTTTATATTTCCATGTAGAATTCTCCCAGTTAGGAGTTTATCAACTTTATATGCAGTGTGTCAAATCTTCATGTTTAATTTTGACTTCACTTTTAATAATAAAAGAATGAAATGTGTTTTTGTTTTACTAACCTCTGACCAGACTTTAGAACCGCAAGGCTTGTATCTGATGTGAAAGAGGAGGATGAATGCATTTTCCCGCTGCCAGGTGGAAGGATACTGCCATGTGACCATTAGTCTCATTGGAAAACCCTCAATCTCCTTCACAAACACAGACTCTGGAGGATCAGGTTTTACTACAAAGAAAGTACAGGCAGATAAAAGAAAAGTTGATCCACAAGCTTTACCTTTGCATCAAAAACAGAGTTACGCACTATTTTACACACTGGTCTTGCTTGTGTAAAGAAGACAGCTCACAGCAGCAGACAATAACAATAGCTAAAAAGCAGCTGTTCAGCTGATGAATTAGCAGTTGAATTAATGCCTTTTAAGGTCTAATAAATAAACTTAGAGCCAAAGAGTCTTTCCTGTAAGTGACAAGTTAGGAAAATCATTCCTGTGTTAGTTTATTATTATTCAAACTTACATTTATTTATTACCCTGTGACAAATCATTTTCTGCATGTCAAATCAACTGTTTCCACATTCCACTCTTATGTGATCTTACAAAGCTCATGAAGCTTGACATGGATGCTTGTTGATTGGGACCCAAGAGCGTTGGTCTCTGTGACGCTGAGCATGTGAATGGTCAGCCAGAAAGCAGGATTGTGTACATCGCAGTGTCTGTTGGTGATGTCCATGATGCATGGCCTCCCCTCCTGACCCTTCCCCCTTTAAAGCAAGATGCAAAAGTGTTGGGTTTATTTTCTTGGGGAAAAAAATACAGATGCAAGTGCAAGCTAAAAACTACAAAACTTATATAACCTTGTTGTTCCTACAAAATGCTAAAGCCAGTGTCATGTAAGGAAAGGAAAAATGAAGAGAGTGCTCAAAATGTTTTTTCTAAATAAGACTGAACAGATGCAGTCATTTGCTCTTACCTAAAGGTGGCGTTGAACTCAGCTGGCAGGAAGGTCTTTACAGATTCCCTCCAGGAAAAGTGAACGTGTGTGTGATTGGGCACTCGACAGGAAATGCTCAGCAGCCCAGGGGGATCTGAGAAACAGGAGTCACAGTTTTATTTTCCAAGACAAAAAAAAAGGAGTAAGTTTCTTTTTTTATTTTTTGTACAGGACCTATTTTGTGTTGCAATGTTTTCTCAGTACTGTCCTTGAACATAAGACGAACAGTTTCTAACAGTACTTTTTCCATCGTGAATCAAAATAATCAGGATAGGATGGGCCAATGCAAGTCAAAACTCCCTATTCCTCTGAAGGAACCTCACTTCGGAAGCCCCTTCCTGTATAAAACAGTAACAGGAAGCAGAGGGCTTTGTGATGCTTGATATAATCTATTTCCTCTGAAAACTACTAGATCTATTCTGATTATTGTTTTTTTAATAAATACTCTTCTTATAAACAAGTGTTAGATAAGAATAAGACAAAATGAAAGTCAATTAAAACATGTTTAACTAATATAAAATGAAAAGTAACAAGATGAATGATTGTACACAAAGACATTTTTGAAAGCTACTGTACCACGGCACAGCAGCCTTTTTAAACTGTTCCAAGGCCTAAATAAATTATGTAAACCTAAAGAAGTCACAGCAGCACTTACGGCCTAGCCTGAGTCTGACGGAACGGAGGAGCCCACTGTTGTCATAGCAGCTGTAGTTGCCTTGTGCTGATTGGTTGACATGCAGGAGGACTAGCCGTCCATCTGATGTTACTTTGTGCCACGGCAACACTGAGCTGTGGTTGTGGCGCCACTCCACAGGGATCCTGGTTAGGGACATGTAGAGCTTCAGTTATTATGTTATTGTACTTTGGAATATAAATCTCCAAATAATTTTCAAATAATGTGTGTCATTTTCACTTAATGTGCAAATGCACATAACTAAGAGTATAGTTATTAAAGTTGAAGGCTGATAATGCTTCTAGTTTTGATTTCCTTACCCGATTTCTGACCTCCCGCATTCCAGCGTCACGTTTGACTCCAAACGCCCGTACTGCACGCCTGACACTGCAAACGCAGACATAACGACAAACATTAAAGCACATTTTATTCTTGATTATAAAATCTGCACAGTGAGCAATCTGTCATACAGTGTGTCTGTATTGTCTCTTTTAATGTGATTCAAGCTCTGTCATTTACGGAACAGCCAGCAGTGTTACAATAACATGACCATAGAAGGTTTGGGATCCTGCAGACAGCAGGATGAGAAGTCTTCAGCAGACATCTTGAAACTGCTGCAATGTGTTTTTCAGTGTTTACTAACTATATTTTTGAACTATTACTTTGTTTCAAGAAATCTACTCTGTGACAGCTTAAAACACTGAGATCACGACAAAACTGACATATATATTCTTCAACTCCATTAACAATATTAAAATGTCAGTTAAGCCATTTTAAAGTAGGTTTCTGTGCAAAAGTAATAAATAAATAATATCTTACCACACTTGAAAAAATAAATAAATAAATACGCCCGACAGGACTATTAAGTTTTGGAGATTAAGGCTGTTTTAAGATAGTGGCAATCCACTTTGCTCATAGCTGCATTCTTACTAACTTTTAGCTCATTGGTCCGGACAGAGTTAAAATCGTATTTCTCCAAAGTGAGACTGTTCAAAAAATTATCTACAGCAGGAAAGATTATATTTATTTATTACTTCCCCACAGAATCCCACTTCAAAATGGCTGAACTATTCATTTAAAACTGAAAAAAAAAAAATAAGTGAAATATAGAATCATCTTTGTCTTTCAGCGGTTCCATTTTCAGGGGTTGCTGCAGAGAGTCATCCAATCACCACTCTCTCCTCCCTGGGAATACTCTTTATCACTTCACCGAGATCCTTCCAGAATTTCTCTTTCTCTTCTGTATCACATCCAACCCGTGGAGCATAACCACTGACAACATTCAGCATCAGACCGTCTACTTCTACCGTCAAACACATCACCCTATCTGATCTTTTCACCTTGACTACATTCATTGCTAACTCCTCCTTCAGGACCACCCCTACTCTGTTTCTCTTCCTATCCACACCATTGTAAACAGCTTGAACCCTGCCCCAATGCTGCAAGCCTTGCTGCCCTTCCACTTGGTCTCCTGCACACATAATACGTCTACCTTCCTCCTCTGCATCATGTCCGACAGCTCCCTACCTTTGCCTGTCATTGTCCCTATGTTTAGAGTTGTTACCCTCAGTCCTACGCTCTTGACTTTCCTCTTCTCCCTCTATCTCCTGGCACATTTCCCTCCTTGTGGTGTTCGACTAACAGTAGCACAATTTCCTCCAACACCCTGTTCGTCAGTAGTACCGGTGGTGGTCATTGTTAACCTGAGCCCCAACTGATCTGGCATGATGTTGCTTGGATGAACTTGCATGCTAGTTTTAGCAAAAGGGTTTTATGCAGGATGCCTTTCATGACACAATCCTCACCATTTACCCAGGCTTGAGACCGGCACAAGAGGAGATACACTGGCTTGTGCTCCCAAGTGGCTGGTTTAAGTAAAATTTATAATAAACACATTAAATAAATTTTTAAACAATTCTACAGCCTGATTTTCTGTGAACAATGTCTTACCATAGAAATACCTGAAATTAATTTACTAAAGTTTAAAAATGCTTCTCCTATTTTTTTTTTTCTTTTCCCAGCTCTATTAAAAAGAGATATGCCAATTAATTGGTCGACCAATTTTAATCTGCCAATATTGGCCAGTTTAAAAAAAAAAAATCTGCAAAAACATCTGGATCTGCAATTGGCAAAGCCTGTGCATTCCAATAAATGTATTTATTTAAGTTAAGCAATTATTGTTATATTTTGTTAAATGAAAAACATATTGGCCAAAAGTAAAAACAAATCAGTGTTGTATATTACTCATTGCTACCCTGATTACTAAAGACTGGCATCGGCATCGGCCATAGAAGAACTCATATCAGTCAACCTCTAATAGAATAGTAAGTATTGTAATGTCTCTTGTTGTTTTTGTATCAATCTGTATTTTTTTATCCTATTGGAGAAACGTAGTTGTTCATCATAATTATAAGACCTAAACTAAAAACCCCATTAACTTGGCAAAGACTATGAAATCAATCAGTCAGTGGTGAGTATATAATCATGGATCCAGCTGACCATTAAAGTAAATGCTTGCTGTATCTTTCCTGAGAGGAACAACAGCTTGTGTCAATATCTTAGAGAGAAATCTGCATCACTGTCTGCCAACACACACAAAATTTGACGATGGTGTTGATTTGAAGAAATACTAGGTGTAGTGTTTAGCTGAGCAAATATTTGTGGTGACTGTAGTAATTTGCAAAGTTGATATTTTATCTTGTGTATGAGCAAGTATATGAGTGGATGTTTAA
Organism: Kryptolebias marmoratus; assembly: GCF_001649575.2. Classification (NCBI taxonomy): domain Eukaryota; kingdom Metazoa; phylum Chordata; class Actinopteri; order Cyprinodontiformes; family Rivulidae; genus Kryptolebias; species Kryptolebias marmoratus. The sequence goes on from NC_051443.1 coordinate 21,903,116, forward strand.
CTTGGCTTTGATATGTGAAAGCTGGCATTTATGATAGATGCAGAGAGAAAAAAAACGCATCAGTTGACTGCCTGTGTGCCACGCAAACAGCTTGATTAAGTCTCAAAGCAACTCTGCAGCGTACACTCCCTGCTGGCCTCTGCTCCTATAGTAACAAACAACTTACAGCAGGTTTGTGGCTTTTCTGCTTCTGTTTTCCACACACTCAACTTTTCTTTATCTCCTTCAAAAACAGTAAAAAAAAAAAAAAAGAAAAAGTAGTTCAGTTAACAGTGGTTGTATGCTTATGTAAAATTTATCTCATACTCCGAAAACCTGAAAAAACTGAATTTTACACATACTTAAAATGAAGATTTTACTGGAAACCCTTTGAATACTTGGTTTTTATTGATTTTTTTTTTCCTGGCTGATCTTTCTGCATAAGTTAAAACAGCTGGAAACAAGCTTCCCAGTGACTTTGTGGTTGAACTGATATATTTGAGGGCAGTGGGGGAATGTGGAAAGAGAGAACAACAAAACCTACTGAGACTTTCTAAAATAAAATAAGCAAAATGTGAGCCAGTTAATAATACTCTTGCTTTTGTTGTGAGTTCCCCAAAGAATAAAAAAATATTCTATTTCAGTGAAATGATTTGGCTGAGACCAAGAAACATGAACTAGATCTGCTTAAAAAAGTGAATGTAATTATTCGTAAAATCGCATTATCACGTGTCCTCTCATTTTGATCTCCTTACTGTTTCTATTGCACAGGCAGTCTTTTGATTTAGCTTTTTTTTTTTTAAATAACTTTTTCCCCTCTTTTTAACCAGTGAAAATGCACACACTTCATTCTCCCTCCTTTTCTGTATGTGCGTATGTACCTGAGGCCTTGGTGCACGCAAAGAATTGGCTGCTCTGAATGTGTGCATTCAGGTTTTATTGGCAGTGAAGTACATTATTCCCCAAACCCACAGCGTTCCACTCATATCTGATACTGCCTCTGGCAAGACCATGCCGACATGTGCACAAGCGCACACACATACACACACACACACACACAAAACCACACGTATTTGCAGACAAACGCACATTGATACATGCATTTGCACGTACACAGACGTACACGCAACAACGTGCACAGAAAGACTGCAGGTTCTTTTTGACATTAAAATCAGATGGCAAAGCAGACATAAAAATTTGCAAGCTGGATGAAACTCAGTACTTTCCAAACAATAAAACATGGACCTAGGAGCTGCTGAAGGATAGAGTAAATGAAGGGGGAAAACTCTTGACAGCTCCGTCTGACAGTCTAAGAGCAAAAGGTTCTCTTTGTTCAGTGATTAATTTTGAAGAAAGAAAGAAAGAAAGAAAAAGTTTAAGTTTAAGGTACAGCCAAATTAAAAAAACAAAGTCCTCCAAATGTATTATAAACTTTAAAATTCAATTTAAACATTTAAACACCAGTTTCAGTAAATTAAGAGACCAAATGCATTTAGGCAATGTTCTGTATTTAGGCAAAAATGTACATGGACAAGTCTATTCTTTTAATGCTATTGTATCCTAACTTACTCTAGTGTAAAAACTTTTCATTGCAGTGTAAAAATGACAACAATGCGCTGCAGAAAATTGCAGCAATAAAAATCGCTAAACAGAAGAGCTACACAGCACTTTTTTACTTAAAAAACAGTGCTGTGCGTCTTTCTGTCTTCTCAAACCTATAATAATAAATCTGTCAGATTACTTTGAACAGCCGACGAGATTCTGAACTAGCACACCTCTCGAGTTTGTGCCTGATGGACAAGCTGCAGCTTTATATATCCTAAGTGCCTTAGATCAAGAGCACCCAAAATAGGTTTTTAAGTTATCCATGTCTGATCCTTAACAGAATGCCTATGTCTGAGTTTGTATGCATGAGTCAGTGCCCTGGCAAAGGACTGGTCACATATTTCCTCATAAAAATTTACCTTTAAATGTGTTGCACGAATAAAGAGTATTAGTGTATGTGTGTATGTGTGGGTGTGTGTTTGTTACCTTCATCAGTCCCAATCTGAGCATGACTGGGGCACAGTGACCAAGATAAAAACCAGATGACTGTCAGACAAGCAGGACTGGACAAAAGGCTTGGCATCTAGAGAGACAGAGACACACGGTGGTTAAAGAGGTGTTATGATGAATACAAGTTGTTTAAAATGAATTCTAAACTCTAAATAATAAGTCCGTATGCATGAATATTTGCAACAGAAACTTTACAAGAGGTATTTAATGGAAAGTGTTTTTTGTCAAAAAACTACATTTTGTCGTGTTGAAATATTTAAATTGAAAAGCAGCAGATTTACAGTAATTATGGAGCTTTTTAAACTGAACTTTGAATAAATTGTACATAGAAATTATTAAACATTTGTTTTTTTTTTAATTGAAATTGTTCAATGCCATGTTTTTTTACAGAAAGCACATTAGATATCCTCTGTGGGCAGACTAACAACACAAAGTAAGGGCCCACTCATGTCATCTGAACAGAAGCTGGATTTTTTTCAATGTCAACCATAGTTGTCTTTTACAAAGAGCTATATGGGGGATGAGTGATGAGTTCCCAGGACAGAATATACAAACACAGACATTCAGCTTAGATAACATAAACTTTACATTTTCAGTGATTATAGATTGAAAACCTATTAATGTAGCATAAGGAAGATAAAAAAAGAAACTACATTGAATTACTTCGTCACCACCTCCAACTGCAGAAGATTTTTCTTACACTGCATCAAACTAGACTTGTATGAAAAGGGCAGACTTCATGGCATCAAGCGCTGCTGCTTGCAGTTGTATCAATAAATTTCACTGCATTGTCGTAGGTCCAAAATTTAAATTCTAAACAATTACATTACCCTAACAACAACTTTAAATAACATTATTTCCAAATATAATTTGAATTTAAGAGGTTTGTCTACAGACACTTCAAATAATCCATTGTAATTTAGCAACAATAAAGCTGTAACATCTGGTTTAGTGCATCTCTGCCAAACAGACCCTCTGTTTGTTTAAACTTTAAAGTAAATATGAGCAACTCTTTACCAACAAAACAAAGTGTTACATTTGGTTTATTCATTTTATTTGGGCCGGTTTATTCAACTTCAGCTAATTAACAAAACAAAAGAGACTATGAGTAATTGTTTTCACCACACTAGTAGAATCATGACACAACACTGTCCAATTCAATTAGTTTCATCTAGAATCAATTCCCAACAAAAGTCACCTGAATACTGTACACATAAAATAAGCTAATTTCATCCAAATCAGTCTAATTACTCAACAACAACTGTTCACATAAAATGTCTAAAAGAACACTGGCACAGCTGGGCCCGATACAATGTCAACTTATTTGTTTATGCCTTAACTGTGATGTGTCACAACCGAATGATCTTTGTAATCATAAAGTATGAGATGAAACCTCCTCTGATTTGATAAAATTGGAAAGCAATTTGGAAAGTAGTCAGGCTAAAAACAAAAACAAGTGTAGGAGATGAATGCTATTTAGTGAATCCTGTCTTCTCAAACAGGTAACCTAAACTGACTGTACATGACAGGAAAAACAAAAACAAAATTAACAGTTTGCATAGTCTCACAAGAATAAAAAAGAACTGGATGGATTTTGATTTTTTCTGTCCATGTTCTACCATTATTTGTTTAGCCATGTTTGCCAACTCACACTAAGTCCACTAAAAAAAAGCATACAACAGTTGTTACATAATTGTTACGTAAATCTTATGGCTCATTTACTGTGTCATCATAAGTCACACAAAACTTCCTTAGCCAGATTGTCAAAGCATGCTTTTGCAATCAAGTATCAAAATACAACCACATCACATTGAACTGTAAATAGTATATTTTCTCACCTCTTTCCAAATAATACTTGTGTATCAGCCAAAAACAAGAAAAAAAAAAAACAAAAAAACATACAGTTTAGACAAAGGTATTTAGGTGCCTCACAATAACAAAAAATGTTCTTGAAGTCTTTGTTGGGAACCAGAGACGAGCACTATTTCTACTGGTGTCTTACTGATGTAGCACATCAGTGTTGTATTTACCACTCTAACTTCACACAGCATACTCAGCAAATTTAAATCTCACTGCCATCTCCCTCACTTGCATTCCCCCTCCTTCATAAATCCTCCTTTTCATTTTTTTTTTTTCAGCCTCTTTGAGTACATTCCTCGACTGCAACTCAAGGGGAAAACTTCTGAACTCTGCTGTTTACATCCTCAGGTGCATACCGGTGCATACATGTTACACCTGCACATTCAGCTCTACATACATAACACAGCTCACAATTTGTGTTGGTTTTTGTGCTTTAGCTACAATGAGAACTTTACATTACATTTTAAAATAAAACTTGAATCTGCTCATCAAATGCATAGTCTAGGTCATTGCTTCCAAAGGCCCATACTTGCAATTTTTAAAGTGGCCTAGGGGGAGATTTCTTCAGGTTTTCTAAAGATCCTTCAAAGTTTGTCCATTGGTAGCTTTTTCACTCATTGTTTGTTGAGTTAGTTTCAGTTTAGTAAATTGTACTTATATAGTGCCTTTCTAGCTAACCAGGCTACTCAAAGCACTTTACAAAACAATATGTCCTCATTTACCGATCCCCACACACACAATCACACAGCACACTGTTACATCTCTACAAAGCTAATCTGAATTCATCATTCTACAGAGTCTAAACAGTGCTTTAAACTCCATGCATACACAGATGTGGCACACAGCAGAGGCAATGAGGGGTTCAGTGTCTTGCCTAGGGACATTTCAACATGTGACAGCTGCCAGGAATCGAACCTCCAACTATCTCATTGAAGGACGACTGCTCTAACCACTTTTCCACAGCCACTCAAAATGGCCATTTTCAGAGAAAAATTGTTTTATTTGTTGCCTGGAGAACAACTTCAAAAACATTTTAATAGATTACAAGAAAGCCTGAATTCTTGGAAGCAAAGTGTAAAGAAATTAGGGGTAGTTTAAATGGTCTGCACAGCACTGTTGTTTAAAAAATCTAGTTTCTAAATATGGATGCAAAATCCAGCTTAATGGTCACAGTCTGGAACCTTGACTGAAGATTAGAACAATAAAAACAATCCCAAGGTAGTTTCATGTCGTTATAACCAACTGGCCCAGTGTTGTGAACTGTTCATACATTCAGCCACAAGAGTGAAACAAGCTGTGTCCCTAACTGTGTGCAGAGGTGCTGAGTGAAGTAACTGCAGAAGATACTAGACAGGGATGTTATCAACAGTTTGAAAAGTGTGTCTGATTAGAAACAAAATTTTAGGACTAAATGATATCTTAATATCTTCAGCTAATAGCCATTGTTAGCTAAAGTTCCCTAGAGTGTCTGCATCATTTCTTTCACTTTACAAACTAATGCCATTTAATACTCAGTGCAAAATGACCACCATGTTATGCCTTATAGGTAGAAACTGTAGACCACAGTGAGATTCTCTGATGTCAGGATGCTTTTTTCAAGGTTTTGTGTGTATATGTGTGTGCGTGTGTAATCACAAGCCTGTTTTCTGAGTCACACCTTCGACTCAACATTCTATTGTTACACTCCAAGCAAGTCCCAGTAAAGACAGGGGAATGTAGCCGTGGATACTGTCACCGGGATACATACGTAAAGTAATATTCCCCATATCTTAAAGACACAAAACAAGAAAAGACCAAAATCCACTAACACCTAACACAATTTTCACATGAGAACAAAGGTGCTCTTATATTTGTAGGCAGTATAACTGCCTACAAATAGAAGTGATTAGACATAATTGCCAAACCTGGACCAAAATTTCTTAGAGGAAAAAATGTTCTTCCCAAGTTAACAGTAATAATGGTGACAGTGTAAATGCATCCTGGCTAAAGTCAAACAACAGCTGTGTCTAAAATCCCAAGAGAGTTAATTTTTAAAATTAAGATTTTTTTTTTTGGCCAATAAAACTGACTTTATAGTAAAATGAGGTGTGTGTGTATACTCAAACCCAGTAATCTAATTCGAAATCCAGTTCTATTAACCAGTTCTCTCTGTGGCAGCACAATCCCACATGGTGAGTCACCCACTTTTGGCATGTCACTGCACATTCAGGCAGCTTTACAAGAGAAGAAACAAGACAGCGAGAGGGCTGAAAGAGAATAAGAAACAGAAGAAAAGAAGGGGGAAAAGAACAAGCCTTGGGGGTAGGGCAAATGGTGGTTAAAATTAACAAATGGAAAAAATGCACTTCTTAAATGGAAAAAGAAAAGGACCCAAGGCAAGCTAACACTGAACACAAGAACTTATTTTGGACAAGAACTTTAGTTGGACAAGAGTCTGTTCACTCAGGTACTGTAAATCAAGTCAATTTCTGTACATGCATACTGATTTACACTGGAGCCCTGCTATTGTCATTCACTGACAAATAGTGATTACAGGATGTCCTGTTCAGGAGGACAGGTCATTAGAGTTCATGTCAGAAATTAGAAATTAACAAAGACCGATGTTTCATTAAGCCTACAGCCTGCACAGCGCTAATCAGTGTGTTTACTTGTTTGCTGCTGTAGATTCTCAGTCATCCAGGACAAGGCAAATCCAAAAAACAACTGGACTTCCTACAAGCCCACTTGTTTTTGTTTTTAAAACCCTTTCTGGAATGTTTACTTGTTTGTGTTACTTATCTATGTCCAGGACTAAAACGAAGACCAACTAGAGATTTAACTAACCAAAGTGTGGATTAATGCAAGTTTGTGTGCGAGTATATGCGTGTACACAAAAGTACACAATGTGACTGTCTTGGTGCACTAAACTAACAGAGTAACATGGTCAGGCCAAGAGGGGGAGAACTACAATAAATATGGTGTTTACCCAGGTCACTATGGCAATCGCTGCACACCCTGTCTGTCTGACCTTTCCATGCGATAAGAACACTGCTGATTGATGTGTGTGTGTGTGTGTGTGTGTGTGTTGTGTATATTTCTATATCTAAAGCTGTGCAGTGCAAGCCTTGAGTTAAAGGACACAGAGTTCACGTTTTTCTTCTCATGACATAGTCCTGAATGCAGTTCTTAAAGATGTCTCAGTCAGTTTCTGTTATTGTGGGTCAGTGTGTATGTGTGACTGAGTTAATGTAACAAATTTTCATTGATGATAAGATGTGTCTACAGAATAGCTATTCACTCTTATCAGTTGGTACTGATAATGTCTAAAATATATAAGCCACAGAGACCCCAATTCTAAACGTGTACTGATCAGTGTACATTTTATTTTGCTATGGTGAAGATTTTAACTTCCAAATGTTTTTTGTTGTTGTCGTTTACTACTGAAGTAATTTAAAATGATGTAGTCAATTTAGCATTTTATTAATTGTAAAGGTGTGTAACATATCCATCTATTCTATGGACTGGTACAAAAATTAGGGAAAGGTGATCATAACTGTAAATTTATTTCTATCCTAAACCTGATATCAATCCTCCATGGCACAACGGAGTTCATCGTTAGCCCCTTTATTGCAGTTATTTCTAACAACAAAATACATTTGAAATTGTGCATTCATACAAGTTGCATAAATGCCAACATCACCAAAGTTGAACCAGATTAACTTTTAGCAAACCACTATTTTTCCCAGAATCTTACATTTGATTGGCGTTATTGAACAAATACCTGCAGTGTACGGCAACATGAAAATACTGATATTCATCCAAGAGATATCTTTTAGCAACAGCTACTGACAGGAACACAGGAAAAGCTTCTGCCAGGCATCAAAAATGCCACTTTCTATCAACACGTCTCGAGTGTGCATAAGATAAGGAAAGAGCAGAAGAGGAAAAACGAGAAGTCATGCTCTTGAAAGGGACAGAGGATGATAAGCATGGAAAATGTTACCAAAGAAGGAGACAGAGATACAGTAAAATGAAGTAAAGAAAGTGAAGTAATGAAAGTGTTTTGTTAATAAAATGGCAATTAACTTCAGTATGTCTTTACTTCAGAAATACTGTCCTTTTTTTGGCACATTAGTGCTAAAAAGTTTCAAGCATTTACACTTTTCTTTTCCTATTTTACAAAAAGGTGACTTAACACATCACCAGACTTTAGTGCATAACCTGGAACTAGACAAAGTAAATCCACATAAATGAGTCAGAATTGTTATAAAACTTATTCAGCTAAGAAATTAGTTGCATGTGTGTGTCAAAAGCAAATTTACAGCTGAGATTAGGTGTGAAATCAAGGTTTAATTAAAGTTAGACGTTTAGTAAATCAACAATATTCAGGTGTGAGTTGGCATTATGTTTTAGTTGAAGTAAAGAGATGCTTTAAACTCTGATGACTGATCCTCTGAGAACTAAACTCATACTCTACTGTCTATCTACAAAGCCTTTATGACCCATTAAATACTGGCGTTATCAACTTAACTAAAATTAAGCTAAAATGCAGAAGCAATGTGTTAAATAAATAAATGAATACATGGTTTGATATATTGTAGAACCACATTTAAAGGCAAGATCTAAAGATCTTCTGCATAAACATATCACTCTTTGAAACCACTATGGAGGAATTTTAATGTGCTAAGTTTTACGATGTTGCTTAAGTTTTTTGACATTTGTGGCATTTGTTTATGCTTAGTTCAATTAAGGTCCCACCACATAATTTCAGTCAGACTAACGTCTGGACTTTAACTTGGCAACTACAACACTTTGATTCTTTTCCTTTTCAGGCATTACGTGGTACATTTGTTGATATGCTCGTGATTATTGCACTGTTCTATGACCTAATTTCAGCTGTCAGTCGGTATGAGGTGTTGTTTTTATATGCTGGGCTGGTTTTCACCTTATATATACTCTTCAGTCTTGTCTGTGCAAAATAAAATGCTCCAGAAGTTTTGTGAGATGGTCAGATGCAACATTGCACGTCTAAGTTATGCTGCCGTTTTCTTCTTTTTTTTTTTTTTTTATTTTAAATCAAACCATCACATTGTAACACTTCCATACAATGCTTACACAATGCTTACACAATGGTTTTTTGACTAATTCTACTGACCTGAACTTAAACATTTCACATGTGGCACGCAGAGTCCTAAATGCAATTACTTTGAACACTGAACAGTCCAATCACATAGTAAACCTGCTAGGATGTTCAGTCGTAAGGAGACTGACAACTGCCCTGAATGGTTTCTGTTTATGAATATTCTTCATCATTGCTGAATGATGGACTCTAAATTGTTGCTAATAGCCTTTAAACCTTTCCCAGATTTATGACCAGCAACAACTACTAAGTACTACAAGTACTAAAGTCAAACCTCTTAGGCATTACCTAATTTTAGAATCTCATATAAAGCAGATTTTTTTTTATGTTTGATACATAAAATAGAATCAAAAGGAGGTGAACTTTCATTTTACTATGGCTGTAAAATGTTTTTTAATACAATGAGGACAAGGCAATTGTTTTTTTATGCTTTCTCATTAACTAATTTGACTACAACAGACACATATAGCAGATTAGGAGTGTAATAGAGACTACCACAACTAAAAAATATTACATGACAAGGACAAAAAGTCTAACAGTACAGAACATTTTTAAAAACTGGACTAGAGACTGGTATTTATATACCAGTCTGAAACAAACTCTATTGAAACGATTTGTTGCCAGTACTATCAGGCAATGAAATGTCTAAAGTTGCTACTAACCTTTTTACCAAACCTAAACAATAAGAAGTAATGACTGCCATGTGTGCAGAAAGATAGCACCTAGGAAACCTGCAGATTAAGGTTCAAGTGTGTGAGCATGTATGTGCATGTGAAAAGAAAAGGGAGAAAAAGAGGGACATTAGTTCCAGTGGAAATATTAATGCAAAACAGCTTTTGGCTGGATTCTGCAAAATTTCCATCAACTTTTCAATACTTTCTGAAGTAAAAATATTACTTTGTGTGTGTGGGTTTGGCACATACATCGCAAACTTGAACTTTAACGTGTGTGTGTGTGCTTGTGGCAGCGGGAATAGTTTGGCCTCTGCTCTGCAATGCTGGAATTTCCTCTAGCTCTGTCGCCAAGGCAAGATGGGTACCATATGCCAGCTTTTCACACACAAACACAGACACACATACACACAGTTGTATGAAGACCACAATCCCACGAGCACACAAGTTTGTAATACTAAAGCCAACCTAACATATAAATAAACACACAGTAAAATGCATAATTAGGGGGAAAGCTGAAATAAACATACACACAGTTTTGCACAAAAAATATCCTTATGGTGTGTGTGTGTGTTTGTCTTTGTGATCTAACATGTGCAGATGGCTGATAAGTCACAAATACAAAAAAAAATTTTAAAACAATGTATATATGTTCATTAACAGCTGGTGAACTTTTTTTTCTGTTTTTTTTTTTTAGACAATGAATATTCAATGAGTGTGTTGCTTAACTATCAAGAGACTTCACAGAGTCTGTCCAGTTTGAGGACAATCTAGTACTGTGCCAAAAGTTGGGAAACAAATGATTAACACAAAGCTGGAATATAACTGCAAAGCCCAATTTTTTTTCTTGATTTTATATTTTCTTTCTTCTTTAAAGCTGTAGATCAGATAAATATCATTGTCATTTTCCACTTTTGTGAAATATTCTTATTTCACATGTATGGCTTATGTGAGTACTCTAAGCCAAAGAAAGACAACATAATTAAAGGGGGGAAACAAGGTAACTAATTAGCTTATTCTCAGGAAAACAATTTACAATACATCTTGTGTATTATCATCATTTTAATTTCGAACTCCTCAAATATTCTACTAGTGGTGAGCTGTATTTGCTTATCTCAAATTAAACTAGTCTGGAAATGGAGAATAAGTAACAAAAAATACACAACAGAAAGCTTGAAAACTTATTTATTTTTTAACATTTTCAATCAATAAATTAGTGAAATAACACATTAACAGAGTTAACACAAATCTGTCCACTAAATGTTATACGGTTGTGTTTTCTGTGGCCAAAAGAAAATGCATTCACGTTTCCTGGTGAATTACCAGATTTCTCTTTGCTTAGTAACCAGCTTTGTTAAGTTTTTTGTTTAACACTTACTTCCAGCTTAGCAACTCTAAAGCATTGATGTGAAAGAACAAAATGACCACAAACAGAGTTGCCAAGCAGATGTCCATGGAACGTTCATGCCTGTCAACACAAGAGGAGAATCAGCTTCTTGGAGTTCAACAAAATATGCTCCAACACAATACTGTGCAGCTAAAAGCATAGTCAACACTATAACATAAACAGAGCCTGCATATGCCTATCACGAAGCCTGATTATTTTTGAAATTATGTCTTGTCATATAGTTATGGATAGTTAGTACTTCATTAGCTGGGAAATCAGTTTTATAAAGAATGGAGTACTGAAGAAAATACGAAAAAGTTGATTCCAGTGGGTAATGGCAAAGTTTCAATCACAGATCCTGCACAATCAGTTAGGGCTCAAGGTATAAGTTGGGTTTCAGTCTCAGCTACTACCACACCAAATTTTAGCTCTTTACTGAAAGTTCTATTTGAATCCATCCAGTGATTCAAGAGACAGTTTTTAACAGAAAGACAAAAACATACACACACACACACACACACACACACACACACACAGGCAAAATCATCATTGCTGCACCTTCTCCAGCAGGCAATAACTTTTTTAACTTTCTTACTAAAAATAAAATCAGCCGTAAATGTGATCACACCAGTCAACTTGTTCATCTGTTTTTAACTACTCTAAAATATTTGAACTTTATTCAACTGAAATTAACTGGCAGTGCCATAATTTTACCGTAAACCACAATACTTTATAACTGCAGTCTGGAAAATACCAATGTGATAGCGTCTCACTTATCTTGGGACTCCCAGCCATATGCACATTACATTGAGTTAAACATATGTCAGTAAATCTACTGCTGCTCTGACAAATCACATCCCAACAGCTTGCATTTGCATTCATGTGTATGTGTTCTTGTATTGTGAGTTTAGTTTATGCAGCTTGGTTCAGCTTGTGAAATCTACCAGAACAGTTTACCTCAGTAATTAAAGAAAGATGATGGTCCAACACGCATCTGCTTTGTGTGAGCCAACGACAAGCTCTTTAAATATACACCCCCTGCTCACTCACATCTGCTTTCTGTTAACCAACAAAGCCCTACACACAGTCGCATATACAGTATGCTTTGTAATCAATTGCAAGCAATGGTTTGCCAAACCATCATCAAAAAAAAAAAAAAGAACCTATACGTTTTTGGTACTGAAATTCAAATCAACAATTTATGAAGTTATTTTATTACTGAAACAGCAGCATTTGCATGCTGTGCTAACTGCAAAAAGTTGTTTATAATTAAAGAAGACAGATTAACCTGTGGTCATTTGATCTGTTGTCTATTCCTGAAACAGTATATACTGCAGGAACACACTCACACACAAACACTTGAAAACATAATGTTATGATGATAGCTGTGTCAAACTTAGTCTAATAAGCCTGCAGGCTGGTTTGCCAGTAACCTCTGCCCAGTTCTGCTTTGCCACACTCCTCTGATGATCTGCTGTGTAAGCTACGAGTTTCTGAATCTGTGTGTGCGTATGTGCATCCAAGTACCATTGACTGGCGCCATTCTACTGCTGGGAGCAATTATAAAGACATAAAGCAGAGAGGTGGAGATTGCTGAGAAGAACACATGTGCATAGGCATACAAAATATGATAAAGTGGACTACTTGCACTTTAGAAAAATCATCATTTGTTTACTCTGACTATTTTATTACAGAAAGAACAATGACGAAAGAAGTTTACAAAGGATTTACTCATCAAATCAGAAATAGTCTTATCCTGAACATGTTGCATGCCAACATTATGTTGGCATGCCAACAATTCATTAGACTGTAAACAATAATTAATGTCCTGTGATTGAGAATGAAATTGCAACACTACAGTATAAAAGCATAAAACATGTTATGAGCAAGATAAGATTTATATTAGATTGTGAAATGCACTGAGACCATGTAAACCATCAGTTCTTAATAGTAGCAGCGACAGATGCTGCTTTTCTTAATGTTCAAGTTACTAATCTCTACTAATAGATAGTCTATAAAGACCTCCAATTGGCTCCAAGTCTTTCTACTCCAAAATTTAGCTGTATGTACTTGACATTTGTGCTGTGTTGAAATTGTTTCAGAAAAGAACAATGGCTACATTGCTAGATGTAACCACTGGTTGAGTCAGAGATGATGCTGACAACTTCAGATTAAAGAAAAATGGTTCACAGCAACTATGTTCACTGAAGAGAAAATGTGAATGAATAACAAATGTACATAATGTATGTGGTACCCCTTTGAACCTTGACTGTACTACTGGGTTTTTGACTGAAAGTTTGTCTTTACCAAAGAAAAATAAGTTTCTGCAATTATACTGATGTTCTAATCTGGTTTACTAATGCTAGTCATGTGTCCTTTTACTGTCATTAGTTACTTTATTGCATGTCTTTTAGGAAAGTGTGTGAAGTACACAACTTAGGTCATTACTCTGAAGGAGTCACAACTAAAAGTGCTACTACTACCTATTTTATGGAAGAGTTAAATATTTACCAAGTCTGAGCACATACAAACATAAATTACATAAAACATCTGTTTTTAAATGATTCTTGTGTTTTGTTTTTTACTACTTTTTTTCTACACTAGTCCATATATTTACTGATGGTGGCTGAACAGCAGTTAAATAAATAAATACATTTTTGAAATGTTTAGGACCCTGTGACACACCAAAAAAATAGTATTTTAAAATTTGTCTCACTCATTTTGTCGGAATATTTTAACAAAAACATGTCATAAATATGTGAATATAAATTAGAAATGTTTTTTTTCTCTTTGCACCACACTGAATATAAGGAATGTCATGTCTGCATAGATTAAGTTTTACTTTTCCATCAGATGATCTCTATAAAGCTGACACAAAGCTCTCATCATGTGCTCAGCAGGAAAAAAAAATGGCAACCATATACACCCAAATTACATAAACACATTTGGGAACAAGCACAGGGAACATGGATAATCCTCCCCCTACCACCCACACATAGTTTGACTACCCTACACACACACACACGCACACCCATGCACGCACACACACACGACCCCTGTTCTCTAGAAAGATGAGTCACTCTGCTGGGAACTCCATGCTTTCCCCATTATACAGTCTGGATAACTGACTGTCCTAACATGCTGAGGGAGACAGGTACTTTAGCTGGTAATGGAAAGGAGATGAGAGGAAAAGAAAGAAGACCTATTCAAAAAAAAAAATAAATACATTAAATGGGGAAAAGAAAAAAATGTACAGGAAGAGTGTCAAATTGAAAAATAAGCTGAAATGAGAGACCCTGGGAGCCGTTCATCTATCCACTGGGTGAGAGTAGATGGGTGTCCATCGCTGTTTCTGATGGGTAGAACTTGCCTCTGACCAAATCATTTTTGATCTGCTCCTGCACTGAGGTGAATGACAGGTAATTTTTTCAATTATGATATAGTCGTAGATACTCTCAAGGATTAAAGTAAATCCTAACTCTCCTTATTTCCTCCCTTGTGGATATTTACCAAAGTTGGTATGTTTAATTTCTTTGCCCCTTACAGAGGTTACTTTCTAGCTAGGATAGCTTCTTTTTCTACTGTATTACCCCCACAAGCAACAATAGCACCACTTCTTGGCAGCACTACACAACCTACTGTAGTTTTGTGTTTTTCCTTTCTTTTTTTTTTAAACCATTAAAAAAGGTTGTCTTTCAAAAGACTTTCATATTTTCCTTTTAAATGTTCCAAGTGAATGGGAACCTTACAAGTGTAACAATAAGAGTTAAACACAGTTTAAATCACACAAGACGAAAAAAAAATCTCTTGAGAATATGAGTGTGTCATGCGTTTTTGATTACTACTGGATGACTATATTCTAAAACACTTTGCTGGAAAAGAGACAAAGAAACAAGCCACACAGAATAATTTTAATGCAATCCACGTTTCATGTAAATAATGTCTCTCCTATCATAAACCTAAGTGAAGTCAGCATCAACTCAGAGTAAACCCAAGATGGTATATTCTGTGTGTCTGGAGAGTGGGGGCTGGTAACTTATTTCAAACTATAAACACAGACAAAGTGTTGACGTTTTATCTTGTCTACTCACTAGACATGGAACGTGATTTTTCAATATTCAAAGCTTAGATAAAATGGATGAATTAGAAAACTGTATGTGGCCACCCTCCAAACTTCCACCCATCCATTTCCTTTGCCTGCCTTCTGCGTTCAGGGCTGCGGGGGAGTTGGTGCCTACCTCCAGCAGTCACTGTGCAAAAGGTGGGGTACACCACTGGACAGGTTGCATCACATCATCACAGGGCCACATAGAGACAAATGTAACAGAGAGCCATTCATGCTCTCATTCACGCCTAGGGACAATTTAAAGTTATCAATTAATCTAGCATGTTTGTTGCTGGTCAGTGGAAGGAAACTGGAGTAAATCCATGCGTGCGCAGGGAGAACATGCAAACTCCACACAGAAAGACCCCAGACAAGAAGCTATTCTGTCACCTTCTTGCGGTGAGGCGACAGCTTTAACCACTGCACGCAATGTGACCATCAGAGTTCTTTTGTTGGTTTGCTTTGTTTTGTTTTGTTTTTAACACTGACGCCTGGTAATAACTTGCCAAGTTGTGTTCTTATGGTGCTTTTCCAGTCAGGGTGCATTTTTTTTTCCCCAGTCGAGGTCAAATATTCAGAAAAAATTTATAACTGCAAAAAAATTCCAAGAGTGTTTTGGTTTAAAATACCTATCACTACTATTCACAAGTAAATGTAGGAAACGTTTTCCAAACTCTTGTTTTACTAAAGTGGAACAATAGTCTCACTTGATGAGCATCAGTATTGGTAACTAACACAAATATATGTTAGAAACGACCACAATAACCTATAAAACCCAATAATAGTAGTGGGGGTATGGGAATATAAAACCAGAGCAGAGCACCAGCAACTAAAATGAGCAATCAGAACGCCAACATGAAGAAAACAAAGAGAAAAGACATATGAACACAAGAAAAAAAAATACTAAGATGACTAAAGAAGAGAAAAAAGGAGGACAATTAAAAATGGGGTGCAGAAAGTGAGGAAGATGAAATTGTCCATCTGGATAAACATCTGTCTTAAATTTGTTTAGTAATAAAAGAAGAAAAGGCAGAAACCTTTAACAAATGCATACTCTCAACTAGTAAATGATCATGAGAAATAACACTGAAAAAATAAGTGAAGTCTGGCATACTTGTTTTTGTCTGTCTGTTTATGTGTTTTGATTTGTTTTGTCTTTTTCTAATTGTATATTTGGTTACTTCTATGCTCCCTTCCTTTTCTCATCTTGTGGCCCACAAAGCAAATCAAATGCAGATTTGCATCCAAAAAGGGTTCTCCACATGCTAAAGCTAGTAGATTATTTCAGATAATTTTGAATATTAGATGAAAACCGCCAAAAAAAGAAAACAGAAACCATATTTATGTGGCAAGTTTTGATGCCAAGCTGGGTGGCTGGGTGAAGCCTTCTCAGATCAGGCACAAAGATCACACTGTAAAGCAAACAGCCCCCATACACACTACACCAGATGGAGTCCAAACACACACACACATATACAGTACACACTTTAGAATCTACAGTGCCACTATTCAGCCGAGGCAGACACTGGGGCAAATAGACCCCAACCAAATATGACACGCTAAAGTGAATATTCAAAAAGTTCTTTGCACTTGACTATTCAAGGAAAACCAGGCAGCAGAGCAAACATGTTTGTGAACTAATACAGTAGGTTATATTTGGATTTATATTTATATTTTTTTTACAGGACTGAAAAAAGAAAAATGAAGCTCATTACGTCTTGAATTATTTAGAAGCGTGCAACAAGAACTAGAATGATTTTCAAGGGTGACCATTTAAAGGAAAAGACCCTCATCAAGCAGTGTAGCTCCGTGCGCAGACCTGGCTCCAAAACAGCAGATTAGCCACCTTGAGATAGTAAAGCAGATAGAGGGCTGATTTACAGTGTGCCGCCATGATTTGGTTGCAGAGTTTGTTGACTTTGGGTGTTTGTGTGCACATGTGTACGTGAGTGCGTGTATGTTGACGGGATCCAGGGGAGAGATTAAAAATCCTGTTTAAGATCAAAGACAGCAAGCAGATAGAGGGTGGAGCGAAACCAGAAAACACTGCACATGACCGCACTAGTTTAAAGTCTAACTAAGTGGTGCCCAATCCCAGTCCTCAAGGGCCACCCTCCTGTATGATTCATATGTTTCTCTGCTTTGACACACCTGATTTGAATGAATGAGTGATTAACAGGCTTCCGTAAAACTCGAAAACGCACTGGAGAGCAGGGAAACAACTAAAACATGCAGGATAGAGGCCCTACAGGACGAGGACTGGGCACCACTGGTAACTCTTAAGACAGCTGCCTACAACAAATCTACAGAACTTGCATTGAAATTGAACTATACTATAAAATCTGTTTACAACTTTAAATTAGTAAGATTGGCTTAATTTTTAAAGTTTTTGACCATATGTTATGCAAAATTATAGTTTACCAACATGGTTTTTACTGCCTGTGGAGCACCTGTAGTGTTTCCCACTTTAATGATTATCCAAGCCATTAGACCAATGTTGACCCAGGGAAAAGTCTATATTTAGAAATCATTCAACTAAACAGGGTCCATATGGTCATTAAGCATATTTATCTAGCACAAGGTACACAGGTATGTGTCTCCTCACTAGTATTTTGAGTTAACTTTAGCCAGATTTACTATAAATACAAGAGCATTTCACCAAATCTCTCTATAATTTATTGTTTCTGGTAGTCCAAAGATATGTTTCCCCCAGGCTTAAGAGGCATGCATAACAGTCTTGTTTTAGATTTTCATTCAATTTGGAACTGCTGAATCCGTACTAAACTTGTAAAAACCACTACCAAACTGTTAGTTTGCAGCATGTTTGTTCTTGAAGATTAAAGGCAGAGTTGTTGAAGAAGTTAGGAGCTGCTTATGTCTCCTTCTCTGCTTAACTTGCTAAATAAAAAGCAAATTTTATAATAAAAAGAAATTATAGGTATTTGAAGCTAGCCACAATTTTAATCTGATGTTTTACCATTTAACATTTAGCTAAGGTTCTTTTTTCTCCTCAAGGTTTCTTCCCATTTGTATTTTTTTAAGCACAGAGCAGACTTGTTAAATTGTTCTACTGTCAAAACAGTCTGCTCGACAAGTTGAAACCAACCTTAACATCTGCTAACTGTCTTCAAAAAAACTTTCACTTTGGCAGAAAAAAAATAAAAAAAATTCTAACAGGACGCTGTCACAGCCAAATGCCTCAGGGCCCCTATACAGAGCCAATAATCAAATTGGGGTTTGCAATTGCTGCTGGGTCTTGACATCTGTTTGATGTATAAGAGCTCCCATCCACCCATCTTTGATTAACTGTGGGTTTGGCAAATCGGAGAAAATGAGAGCATATTATCAGTTCCACCCGAAAACATTTTTTTCTTTGTTGTTGTTAATGTTGGTTTGTTTTTATGTCTATTCAGAATAAATAAATAACAGTGTAGCTTTTATGCATAGATCCCAAGCAGTAAAACCCCATTTTAAATAAATCCATGAAATGTTGGAACATATTTAAATGACTGTTCAATCAACAATAGTCAATAATAAATCCTTAAAAATCAAAAAACAAAAATATCAAAAATATTTGAACAGTTGAAACTGCAGTGTGATCATTCTTTAACAAGAATCACTAGAGTAAACGTAGCTCCATTTTAATTTGTTTCTGTTACCTGCCTGCCAAATCAGATATGATCAGCATGCTCGATAGCAACCATTTATTCTTTTTTTAGGACTGCTAACGCTCCATGAAGACAACAAACACGCCAGCAGGAAGGGAGGAATGGTAAGAGGAGCCGACAGATGCACAGTACAAAGAGGGACAGGTGACAACCTAAAGGACTGGGAGACGTGGAACGATCACGGGGGGATAAAATAATAAAATAAAATAAACTGGTAAAATAAAACTGTAACAGGTTCCTACTTACTTGTTAGACATCCAGGCTGTAAGTCAAATGACCGTCACATAATTTGAACAGACAAGTCCATCAATTATAAATGACCTGAGGAGTAAAAATAGTCACTTCCTGCTAAAAGGAACACATGAAGGTAATGTGGTCACACACTCTGCTAAGCTACAATCTTCACTTTTTACTTTTAGCCACAAACACATTTTTTAACACTAAAACCTTATGTTACTACTGTGTTCAGATGTTTAACATCAACTCTGTTTGCAGCAACATGAAGAATTTTTTTTTTTCTATTTGCATCATAGTTCTATTAGCTGCTCCCATTTTACATGTGACTTTTACTGTCCACACATCCTCACAATTAGATGGATGAGGGTTTTGAGAAATAGTTCCTTTGACGCAAGGAAGTAAAACCTCTATAGAGAAAGAACTCGTACATCAATCATAATAAACATGAAGAGTTAATAAAACCTTGGTAATGTTTCTTGTTGCTAAGTGGTTTAATTACATTGGTGGATTAATTACTCTGAAGTACTCCTAAGGACCTGGCAACAAAATAAGAAGCAAAAGTAGAAAAACTTACGACATATGACTTCTTCCAATTTGCTACGCAGCATTTATATTTAGTTCAAACCGTACTTTTTCAAGCAAACTGTGTTAATACTATGAAACAATAAAAAATATTTTAACTGTTTTTATATTCTTTGTGTGTGTTGTAACATTTATATTGCACCTTAAGCCAAGACTGACTAGTACTTAAAAGCAAGCCACAAGAATCTCAAAATAAAGTATAAAATAAGAAGAGAGAATTATAATAAATTTGTTTAAACAAGAAATGAAGATAAAAATCATTATTTGCAACTGATTTAAATATAAAAAGTGAACACACAATTAAACCTTCTAGAGACCAAGTTAACATGTAAGTTTTGTTTTAGCTGACCAACAAATCGTGATCTCAAAGAATATGGGTCATGTTTTTATATATACATGACACAGAAAAGCATATAAACTGTCACATTTAAACAAGACAAACAATTACATTTCTACATTTATTCCTGATGCAAATGATTTCTTGATTTTTAGGTTTTCTGTTGCTCATCTCTAGAACTAACAGTTTCAGTTCTATTAAAAAGATTTTCCCTATACTGCTAAAATTGTTTCTTTTTTTTTTATTTCCGTTAGTTAGTTCTCTAGTTCTACAAAAGATACAATCATCTGAACAGTTCGCATCCCATGCAAATGTCACTTATGCAAGAATGAGGAATTAATATTTATCTTAAAAGAAAAGTGGGAAAAACTTTGTTTCACTCTTGCATGGGATATCATAGCCCGCAAAGGATTTTCTGAGACTTCCTAAACAACAGATTGGTGAAGCTACAAACTCCGAATAAGATATTTTAATTACTCTGAGCAAAACAGAACATTTCTGAGATGGCAGTAATTGCAAATATGAAGGCCTGCAGGGTGGGAGTCATGAATGACAAGCCAAAAACCTGTTACATTTTTGCCAAACCAGCTTGAAAATCAATCCGCTGTAAAGTTCATGCTGGTCTGGCAAGTAACCATCCATGATGTGGAGGTTAAAGTTTGCACCAACCGTGTATTTCCAGTAAAGACTAACATTTTGCCAAGCTCTAATAATCTCGCCAGTTAGCTCTTTTTCAAAGTCAACACAGCTCTGGGCAGAATAGTTAAGAGTGTTCACAGCTACAATAATCTTAAAAGATGTCGTTTTCATGGCTTAAATTGTAACAAAAAATTAAAAAGGGACAAGGTAATTCTTCACACCTTTTCTAAAATATTGTTGTTCAAGTCAACGTATGCAACCTTCACAGAACCCCTTTTAGTTTACTGCAGTGAAAAAAATTGCAAAAACAGCTTAGAATTAAGAGTTATTTTTATCTATGAGAAAAATATACACACAAAAAAAAAACTAGTCCAGAGGTTCACATGCTATATTTGCATAAAGAGGAGCATATTATTGACATTTAGTCCTTTTAAACAAGAAGGAAAGCAACGCATGCAAACCAACAATGAAAACATCCCGATAGTTTTAAAAATGAATTTGTCTATTTGTTATATTAACAGTAAAGTATATTTTCAGCTTTATGGACCTTAACTAAACAAATGGTTGACGGCCATCTATGATGATTGCCACAATAAACTAAAAGCAACAGTTAATTCACCTTGTTTATAAATGGATGCACAGCAGTTTAAAGTTTTATACTACCACAATTTTGTGTCTTACAGCTGCTGGCATGACATGTTAAGTTAAATACAACGAAGTAAAATGGTGCAATAAAAAAATAAGAGCCCGATCAATACAATGTCTGTTTTGGGGTTGTGTATTTGTAGCCTGGCAACAAGTGAGCTGAGAGCTTCAGCAGGTAGCATGAATGAATTCAATGAGAACACAATATAGACAGAAAGCCACAGCCAACCTGATATCCATGGTTCATAGACACGTCCTCTCAGTAATACATCACACCAGACAGAGCCATTTCCAGTAATGCATTTCAGAAACTAATTACAAACCCATTATGAAAACATGGCTTGAACTTGACCTTATAAATAATAAAAAAAGAGAAAAATATGTATATAATTCAACTTAAAGCAAAAATATCGGCAAAACTGAATTATTTTTCAAGAAAAGATGCAAAAAGATTGAGTATTTATTATTACTATTATTCCAGATCCCAGTTATCAAAACATGACTCGTTGGTCTATTTTTTTTTTCTCCCAGTGCCTTGCACTATCACAGTCAGCTGACCACAGGAGGAGCCACAACTCCAAATCATGTCGTCAGAAACCTTTGAAGTGGCATGACCCTACGGCTTATAACTGTGGGAATTGCAGGAAATCAAAAAATAGATGGAGATAAGCATAACAGGTTGGAGAAAAAAAAATCACTTGCAACAATTTTTCTTTTTTTTTGTTTCTGTAAAGTAACTCTTAAAACACACACAGTTCTTATAAAGTAAGAGCAGGGGATAAACTGCATGAACAGCAGCACAGAGGAATAGTAATACCCCCGATCTAGGCCCCTCAAAGTTGGTTTAATATCAAGGGCTGGCTCTTTGTTTCACCGTTTCTCACATACACATACGCACCCGAGAACAGTACGGCCTCAGAGCCAGCAAGCTGTTCTAAACTTCTTGGAGCAGATTTCGCTCTAATTTAGAGTTGATTGCTGTTGGCCCTCTATGAGTGAGTAGTGAAATATGAGCATGGAGAGATGGAGGCTTGGACTTCGTTTAACTCCGTGTTCATTTGATTATACTGTAAGAGTGCGCGCACACACAAAGGCACTGGGTTGTCTCAATTTCTTTGTGAATACATGTATGCATAAATGTGTGAGTCTATGTCAAGGTCTATATAGAGCCAGTCTTTTTTTTTTAATTCTTTGCACATGTGATTTTTGGCTAGAGTTTGTGCAAAATCTAAGAACACTCTGCAAGTAAAAGCCAAGTTAAAGCACAGTATCTTTCCTTATTCTGAGTAAGAATTCTAAAGGTGACTGATTAAGCTATGTGGTTCTAAAGGTTAACTCAAGTTTATAAATTTAGAGTTCTAATTATTACTCAACAGCTCACCTTAAAAAATTTTACAACAAATAACAGAAATTATCTTATTAAATATGCACTAACAAGTTACTGTACATTCAAAAATTGACTAATTTACATAACAATGGGATTTTTTTATTTTACATTAAGTTTCTGCTCAGATATTGAGCATGATTACAGACAGACAGACAGACAGACAGACAGACAGACAGACAGACAGACAGACAGACAGATAGATAGATAGATAGATAGATAGATAGATAGATAGATAGATAGATAGATAGATAGATAGATAGATAGATAGATAGATAGATAGATAGATAGATAGATAGATAGATAGATAGATAGATAGATAGATAGATAGATAGATAGATAGATAGATAGATGGATGTCATCTTTGCATCTATTTTTTTTATTTTTGAGTTTTATGAAATGTGTGACCTACATGTTATTGGATTTTGTTTTTTATTAAATGTGCATAAAGTCCAAAAGTTCAATGAGCACACCTGTTCCCTCCATTCCTCAAAAGTTTATTTCAGTCATCATGTTTGCAAGCAAAAATACACTCAATGTTTCCTCTTATAGAACAGACGTTTTTTAACATGTGGGCAGGCTACGATCCCAGAGGTAAACAGCAAGGTGTGTGGTGTCTCTTGTTTTTTTTCTCCATTTGTTTACAGTTAGGCTCATAATTAGGAGGTTGCCCACAGACTGCAAGACTGCAAAAAAGTCCAGCAGTGCATAAAAATGTTGTTTGTTTTTTTTTTTGTTTGTTTCAAAGGAGACTTGATTAGGGGCAAACTGCAAGTGAATTTACATGGTGTGATTCACAGACTGTATCAGACTGTTTTTTTTAAATAAAATAAAAACACTTGTATTTAGCAGCTATTTCATTGATTGCTCCACATTTGTGACTAAATGAACAGCATACAAATAGAGATCTGCTGTAAATCTGGAGGACATTAATATTGCAAAACCCTTTTTTGGCGATTGTATCATTTGTTGTACAGCAGAATAAGAGTCCAACAAAAAACTGAGCTCCCACAGGTCAAATGACAGCCAACAAATTACAGCCTGAGTGTAATCCAGTCTCTTTTATCTAAAAAAACAAAAAAACTACTACAGACAAATCACTTTCCTACAACAGGAAGACAATTAGTGACGATATAAACAGCCATGTGTGATTAAGCCAATCCCAAACAAACACCCAACCTAACTGAACATACTTGTAAACATACTTGGCGAATAAAGCTGCCTTGGACATTGCTTCGCACTGCATCATCGCCGTGAAGCATCGCAGACTTCCACAGTGAATAAACAAGTGTGCACTGACGTCACACTGCAAGATTTGTTAGTGAAGATCAAATTTTGCCATCAGTATTTGCAGTTACATGCTTGGATCTTTCTCTTTCACTAAAGAATTTAGACTTTTCCAACACACTGAAGCTAGAGAGGAGTGATCTCAGACCATGAACTTTGACCCATATACTTGTTTCACGGGGTAGACACTCAAAGAAATATAGGCAGACTGTTATCAATTTAAGACAAATACCTTATAGCTTTTTTTTTATTCTTCCTACCACTTAACCCCCACTTCCTACTCCTGAGACACCCTCAGGCTTCATCTTTCTGCATAGTCTGTTTGCATTCCTGCTGAACACTATTTAAAGACTTCATCACTGCACTGGTAAAAGGAATGTGGATCTGCAGTGGGACCTCCATGCCATTGTCTCCATCTTTTCTCTGAGAATGTGTTTCCAAAAAATGCAGAGTCCATTGACTTTGCACGGTTGCCCTGCTTGAGCTGGGGCTGTGCAAATAAATATACAAGAAGAAAGAGCTGAATGGAGACCGATCCTGTTTATCGCATCAACAAGTGCTTTCAGTTGACATTATTTCGGAGTTTCATTTATACTCTGCCAAGTGAGGATCACAGCCCGAGAGCTGGAAACAATAACAAGTAAATGAGAGCCAGTAAAACTACAGTGTTGTTTTTTTTTTTTTTTTGGAATTTGGAGCCTTAAAGACAGATCACAAACCACCACATACCACAAAAACAACACTTACTACAGACCAGGGAAGTTGCTTTTTGATCAAACTAAAAATACGTATTTTAAAGCAACCCAGACTCCCAATACTGCCAATATGTTTCATGTGCAAATACAAAAAGAAAAAAGTTTGAGCCAAAAACATAAGAGAAGCGAACAGCTTTTGTTCTACCGTGCAGACGTTACATTACTGGACTGTGTTTAATGAGTATATACACCTGTATGACAAAAGTGTGACAGTACTGAGCGAGCTAAAATAAAGCTAACATCATGATAGGTCGATTCAATGAGCAACAGCGGATTACATTTCCCTCTGTTCCCTCCTGCCCGGTGTAGTGAGGCGGATAAACTTTTCACCCCCCCCCCCGAAACCCGCAGCGTCACAGCCTCTAATTCCTTCCTCCCGAGTTCCACAACTGCTCAAAGATTTAAACTGACCTTGAAAGAGCTCCCCCCGGGTCAAACGGACATTATTATGTTGTCCTCTTCCATGGCTGGAACTTCAACAAGTTGTTCTCCGGTTTACCGAAGAGACCAGAGGCGGACGGTCGGCTGCTGGAGAGCTACAAACTAGGACGGGGGGATGAGAAGGAGGAGGAGGAGAGCGAGAACGAGGCCAGACCGTCTGCTGCCTTGTCATTGGATGAGCCAGCTGTCAATCTCCGACCGGAGTGGGCGGGTCCTAACTACTCAGGGATCGCATGGAGGACTGTAGTGTGAAAAAAACTAAGTTAAAGGTGAAATGATAAGTGTTTTGAAGCTAACATAGATCAAAAGAAAGTAATCAAAGGTGCTTGTTTTCAGAGTCTCAAATTTAAAAAACAATACACTAATTTTAAATTAATAAAAAAAGATTGAAGAAATTACTAGGGTCTCTTCTGCATTTTCCGTGATCACTCAGAAGTGTGAATTGTCCAGTGACAAACACAGGAACTCAAAAAAGACAGTAAATACGAAGTGTGGGAGTGAAATGGTTCAATGGGTTGCAATTAATTGTGTAAACTAACTCAAAACAACAACAGCTGTGTCATTCTGCTTCCCAAAGGACAAGAAAGTTTGGATGTGGTTAGTTTAGCTGTAAATTACAACCTAAAGTCTGGTGACTGACTGTGCAGAGCACCACCTGAAATACAAACCTTCAATAGAAGAACCCCTGCCTCCAGCTGAAACTCCTTGAAGACTGTGATGTCATTGTAAGGGTTCCCCTTTTGAAATGTGGGGCTCCAGTTCCCAACAGCATCACTCCAGACCAAACTGGTACTCCTTTGGTACTCATTACAAACCTTCCTTCATCTTCTGCTTCCATTTTCACTGATAAACACTTTGATAGTAACTTCCTACAGCGGTCTGACTGCTATAGCTGGCCTTGGCTCCTTCTACGTCACCAACCAAAGAAGCAACACCATATGGAGAGAAAATGGTTCCAAATTACCTGTGCGTGTGTAAAAGGATTTGTGCGTGTGTAAAAATATTTGTGCGTGTGTAAAAGGATTTGTGTGTGTGTAAAAGGATTTGTGCGTGTGTAAAAGGATTTGTGCGTGTGTAAAAATATTTGTGCGTGTGTAAAAGGATTTGTGCGTGTGTAAAAATATTTGTGTGTGTGTAAAAATGTATTTGTAACTCGT
>NC_051443.1:21931063-21963993 GCF_001649575.2 Kryptolebias marmoratus
ATCCAAACTTACACACAAAGATGCTTACACGAGTTACAAATACATTTTTACACACACACAAATATTTTTACACACGCACAAATATTTTTACACACGCACAAATCCTTTTACACACGCACAGGTAATTTGGAACCATTTTCTCTCCATAACACCACCCACACAATCACGCCACTTTGGGACTTTGTCACAAAAAAAATCTATAAACAAGTCACTAACATTTTAAATAAGAGAAATGCACAACTGGAGTGTTTTATGATAGTGTTTAACTGAAAGAAAAACATGAAAATTCATTATTTTTTATGTTTTATGTTATTTCAACTT
This sequence comes from Kryptolebias marmoratus, assembly GCF_001649575.2. NCBI lineage: Eukaryota > Metazoa > Chordata > Actinopteri > Cyprinodontiformes > Rivulidae > Kryptolebias > Kryptolebias marmoratus. Next base: position 21,931,385 of record NC_051443.1, read on the forward strand.
TAAGATCCCAAAACACAGACTAACTAGAAAAAAATAATTTGTGAAAATTTAGTGTGATGCAGAGTGATGAATGCTGGTGTGCATTCTCAGTCATCCAGGACATGGTAAAAAAAAAAAAAAAGGGAAGGCGAAGACTTTTTGCTTCTCATTTAGGGAACAAAAGGTCTTCAACTTCCGAATACAAGTCCAGTTGTTTTATTTTTTTATTTTTTTACCTGAGTGATGACATTTTCTGAACATGCTGTAACTGAGTTGATAAGGCTAAAAGAAGCAGAACAATAGCTAAAAGCTAAGAGGAGCACAATGCTACCCAAAGACCAAAGTATCAAAGTATCATCTGCATTGTAAATCTACAAAACATATACAATTGATTCCTAACATTTCTGTACATTCTGTATAATCTGCATAATCTGTATATGTGCATATAGCTCCAAGATGAACATTTATTTTATTTTTTTATTTTTCTATAACCACTTTTGTACATTTGTAAATACATATCACTCTGTATAGCACTTCTGGATAGATGCAAACTACATTTCGTTGCTCTGTACTTGTGACGGTGCAATGACAATAAAGTTGAATTCTATTCTATTCTATCAAAAAAGTAGCTAAAATTAGCAAAATGCTGGCTAAAAGTAGTAAAACACTAGCTAAAAGTTAAAAGCAGCAAAGCAGAGCTAAAACCTTGAAATATATCAGGACTGTATCTGAAAGTAGCATAAGAAGACAAGAACAGAGCAAGTATGCTGAAGCAAAATTTAAAGAAAATGTTCTGGAAGGAATTGAAAAGAACGGAATGTATTTCTCTCGGGAAAATATTTATGAATAAAAGTAAATGGTATACATGCAAAACCGTTACAAAAGCTAAAAGTCACTGCATCCATCTCCTGAATGAACAATAATAATCTCTAAGGAAAGTGTAAAAAATATATAAATAACTTAAGTACACAAGCACTATACTCTACTTGTGCATCACAGGCAGATCCTGACTGTTCAAATACCTTATAATTATAACAAGCTACAATCAAGTTTATTCAGATTTTTTTTTTTTTGCACTAGGGCTCTAAAAAACATTTTGAAACAAGAATAGCTTCCCTGTGTTTTACTCTAATTTAGTTCAAAATGTGATCCTGTTTTGAGAGATGGAGCTTTGATTCACCTTATTTATTTGGCTCATCTGTTACTTAGTGAGCACACAAACTAATTAAATCCATTAGCGGTTCCACTGTTCTGTGCTTTGGCACAAAATAAATAGAATGACAGTCACAATTCGTTCTCCGAGGAAGCGACCTTTTATCCTCGGTGATGAATGCAAATAGAGGTGGAAAAACACATATGTCATTGTCATGTAAGCTAATAAAACGCCTCTCTTTATCAAATGTAGCATTATTTGCAAAGAGACAACATTAGATTCGATCATAAATGGTAGGAGTACCTATAAATCAGCTTCCAAACATTTAAGAAGCGATAGTTCAATAAAAATTAAAAAAAAAAGAAAAGAAAAATAATTTCATGTGACTTGAACTGTAATAAAAATACAGACAAGAATAGGACTGATTTAATCCTGGAAGTAACCATAAAAAAAGTTTTTTGCATGCAGAAGATATGTTCTCTAAATAAGTCTCCTCTTTTGCAAAAGGACTGACCTTTGACCTGTATCTCTTTTGAGCAGCAACAAACAGTGACGTCTAGTCTTGCCTAGTTTTATAATTAACAGACAAAGCAAGAGTGGTATGAAACTGCAGTGGCTTGGCTTCCATTCCATTCATCAGGCAAACAAGACTGACATCAATTATCGCAGAGATAAGGGGATTTCCAAATTCCAGCGGGTCCACAGTCCCGTTCACTGACCCTGACCTTTTTGATGCAGAGTAGAAGCAGACAGATATCTTATTAGGAGTTTTTTCCCTGCTTTTTAGCGTGTCTTCGATGTCTGCAGAAGCTTGTTAATCACTCACTTATTCAAATAAGGTGTGTCAAAGCAGGGAAACAACTAAAACATGCAGGATAGTGTCCCTCAAGGGCCAGGGCTGGGAACCACTGCTTTAGAGCAGAATCAGAACTGATGCAAAAATTAGACTCCGACTTGGGCTGTAGTTTTACACCATTTGGCACATATTAGCTCATAATCATTGTATATTTCAACTGCATTTTTTTTCTAAACTACAGATTTTGACTTTAAATGTTTTTAAAATGACTTAAGACCGAGCATGCCAAAAAAGCTTCCATCATTGAGTCTGGAGCGTTGCACTTATCGTTTATTTTCAAATGCGTCAGAGTGTGTGTTAATTCAAATCTTTTGTGATTTGGGCAGCAGGTGTTTGTAGCTTGGTTAGACTGCAAGTGCTTTTCTTTCTTTTCACACCCTTTCCAGGACTCTTTTCTTTCAAATTATTAGTTTGGATGCTGAATTTGTTTGCCTGTCCATCTGCACATGAGCCATCACAACGGTCAGTCACTTCCCATCTGTCAGTCTCTTTATCACCTGCTCCCAATAGTAAATAATGATTTTACCCGATCTGTGTATTTACTTGTGTTTGTGTGGCTTACTGTTGTAAAAATACACCATGAACTACAAGAAAAAATTAAATGAAACTGACAATAATCATTGGATGCACATCTAGAACAGATTAACTTTTGAAGCCAAAAGTCAACCCAATACAAGATGGCTGCCATAGCCAGCTGACTCTAAAAAACACAAAAATGGATGCAACTCGGTCCATTTTACAGATACTGACCCTAACACATGTTCTGAACACTAACAGGTTGCACAAGATCTTTGTTTAAAATTTTGCCATGTATATAGTTTGTTTGACTTACAATTTTTTACTCTTTTTCTTTTAGATATCTTCTGAAATTTATCTTAAATGACATGCTAAGTGGTTGTTTGTGAAATATATTTAGTCATTTTCTGCTTTGAAAAACACTCATTGGTCTTGTTCACCACCTTTTGTGCAACAGTTTTGCTGCCCTCTTCTGGTCAACTTTACTAATTACATTTATTTTTTTTCAGATGATTTGCTTAGTACTACTATGTGCATATGCAATATTCACTTGTAAGTTTGTTTGTCCATGCACACACATAAAAAAAACAAACAAAAGATCTGCCCTGAAGATGGTTTACATTGATTTCCAGTTAAGTCAGTTCACACATTTTGCTAGACCAATAAAAAACATTTAGTAGCAAATAAACACTAAAACCTGAGCCCAGAGCTTACCCCCTTCGTACCTAAACTACACAACATCACAGGGTAAGTGGAATGCAGAAAAATAAAGTGCACACTTCAGTGGGGACTTTTAAATAAACCATAGCAGCCACATCTTAGAAGACTTAATGCTTGAGCCAAGAATATGATTTTCTTGTATTTATAAAATGCTGGTGTGATCTTTTGCCAAACCAGGCAGCAGGCAGAATTTGTATAAAAGGCCACAGCTTCAGCTTGGTTAAACCACTGAAACCATTCAGATTCATCTTATGATGAACACAGATGTCTGTACAAAGATTAGTGCCAGCATGCCAGTGAACGCACAAGTTATTTTGAATGAGGAGAGGTTTTAACCTAATGTGGTGGTAGTGGTAGAGGAAAAAGCAGGAAAAACTCTTGGGAAAACATACAATCTTTTAGTTTCTCATATTCTCATATTTTAGTTAGGATCAAAAGTTTTACTAACTTGGACAGGAAGCTATGAGAGGCATTAAATAAGAACAAAAAATCCTGTTATTTCCTTTGTCTGTATGTAATTATATAAATACTGAATAAGATTATGAAATAAATATATTTTAATTCTTCCTGTTTTCACAGCAATCAGATTAGTGTATTTTTCCTAAAAGGATGTAGAACTCACGTGTAAAATGCTTCAGCAGTGCATCACTCACTGCCTGCCAACTGGATGTGACCAGCTGGGTTTAGCCCAAGTAAAAGAAACGTTAACTCTATGTGGACACGTCCACTCAGACATCGCATTAACAGATGACATGCCCACATGAATGCAAACATACACTAGAGCACACGCACATTGCCAAACACCCACCATCCATCTTTTCTCTCCACACACTCACAGAAGCTGCTGATGGTTGTTAAATGTGTGTGTGGCGTCACTGCAGGCAGGAGGTGGGTGTGGCTTTCACCAGCTGGTTAAACATACCAGAGCTTAAATCCTGAACAGTCACTCACATTCACAACAACACCCTGCTCCTTTCTCACTCTCTTCCACTTTTCTCACTTTTGCTCACGACTTGTTCAACACTCTCAAGGTTGGGATCTACATTTTCAACTATTAAAAGCAGGCATTTTTCATTTTTATGTGTATTATTTGCTCTAATTCAAATATCTTCAATGGCTTTCTGTTTGTTGTCTTCTCTCCTGATGAAACTGGATGCATCAGTTTGCTGTAAACGCCCTGGAACATCTGAGACAAGGCAAGAAGTCCATCTCCAGTGAAGCGGTCAGCCTGAGGTCTTTTTCTGAAAGCAAAAGATAACGCCACAATGTGGAGGAAAGGGAAAATGCTGATCCAGCTCTCAGTGCTGATATGCCTGACAGTGGTCCAGCTGTGCGCTGGAGATCAGCCTGTGGAGGAAATCGTCACAACCCGTGAGTAGGAATATGGAATAAAAGTGTATGAAGAATGTGAAGTGTTTTGTTTAAAGCAGTAATGTTATAGAAATGATAGCAGAAAGGCTAAAGTTAGAAATAGCTTGAGATGATATGTAACAAGCAAAACTTCTTGATTTTACTGTCAATATTGTGTACTTACACGGTTTAAAATAAAAAAAAAATCATATTGACTATAGTTATTATTAGATGACAGTTAAAATCCCAACAAGCAAGCCATTTCCTTCCCATAAGACTTCTAAACACACAGAATGTGGACAAACAGGAAGAAAGAGAAGCAATACAACTAAACTTTGTGTCGCCTTGTTGCTGAAAAGTGCTATATAAATAAATTTGACTTAAACATGTAGCAGACCCGTTGGGCTGAGGTTCCGTAATGAAGTTTTAAACAGTTAAAGTTATTGTGCTGTGAGGACTTTACCATTTCGTTTGGAAATAATGTGGCCGTGTGACTTCATGGTAAAATAATGCGTGTGTTTGTGTACTTGGTGTACAGACGATGACGCTCGCCGCTGTGTGGTTGGGTAGTATGAGTCAGAATGTGAGGCTTGGCCACAACTCAGAATAATTCATCAGTGTCAAAGTGTTATTATATTTGGCAGAGAAGGTTGGATTAAGACATATACGGGGAAAAAAGGACCATTCAGCATTGAACCTTAATATTCAAAAAATACAAGATAAGTTTAGAATGCAAACTTTTTTAAACTGTGCTCTGTGGTGGTTTTTGTTCCTAAATAAACAACTGACATAACTTCATACTTTACAACATGGGTTTATTAAATGGCCTAAAGCTCAAAGAAAAGCATTGCTATACCAAACTCTGAGAGCTAATGGTTCAATAATGACAGCGGATAGCCAGAAGTCAGAAAGGAAACCTGCAAAGCGATTTGCTCCATTTGCTTTGTATGTTGACTCACATCATGAATTTCAATAGTTGATTGGGTGGAGACAGAACTGGCAACAACTGCTAGCTGGCAGCGCAAACAGGATTTTCAGCTTTTACACAGATTCAACAATTGTGTGAACCCAAAATTAGAATACTGGTTGTCTGCATGAAAAGGCACAGCTCAGTGCTAACATTTTGAAGCACTTCCAAGTTGGGAAAAATCAACTTGAGATGGAAGATGGGAACCTTCGATTTGGAGTTTGGAGGGTTCTCACCAGCACAGAGTTTATAACCCAATATGGCTGCCTTAAATGATATTGTTCTGTTAGTTTGTATCTCATTAAATCAGTTGCATGCATATTACCAGTAAGCATGTTGCTGTATGTTGTCTGTGCGTATAAAAGGCTTCCATATTTTATATGTACACATATATACATGTATACAATATAACCACCTAGCTCATCCTATTTTTCCACATGGGTGGTTGCAGTTTTTACTTCTAGTTTAGGTCCTCTATCACAGACCTGGGAGCTTGAGAGTTATGTGCTGTATCTTCCAATTTGGGGGTCACAGCTTCAAGTGTTTTGATGACCACTGGCATCACTGAGGCCTTGACTTTCCACAACTTCTCTATTTCCTTTTTCAGTCCTTGGTATTTCTTGAGCTTCTTGTGTTCCTTCTTACTGATGATGTTACAGTCAAAAAAACACTTGGCCTGGTCACTGAGAAAAACAATGAGTAGATTGTAAAGCTTGCAACTGGAACATGGTTAAGTTGGACATACTGTCATATTTCGCAAACATAACCCTCAACATTTAAGTCAAGTTATAAATAAAGTTGTCAGGCATTCATAAGTCTGTGTTCAATGCTGTCCCAGGAAAAGTACCTCTTCTGGGTGGTTGGTCTGATAAGGACCCTGCGTCAGATGAGGTTCAGAAGGCCGTCCAGCACGCTGTGGAAAAGTTCAACACAAAGTCCAAGGCTAAGAAAATGTTCAAATTGGTCTCAATCACCAGTGCTAAAACACAGGTTGGATTAACTGTTCAATTAAGAAAGAACACATTTCATTTTTTACCAAATATTTCTCTCACATTTAATAGTTGTGTGGTTTTCTCTTCAGGTGACAAACACAATCAACTTTAGGATTGATGCGGTCCTGGGTAAAACCAAGTGTCTGAAGTCTGAAAACCATGACTTGAGGAGCTGCAGTTTGGTTCAAAAGGTAAATCTGTTCTGTTTCTGTTTCCTACATGTCTTTAAAGTACTTATATATATATATATATATATATATATATATATATATATATATATATATATATATATATATATATTATTTTTCAACAAAATACTCCCAGAATTAACTCAGCTTGTTTTGACTCTATTAACTCTTTCATTATTAGAACTGAAGACTTTCATAAATAATTTTGGATTCAGCCAAGTGTATTATATTTAAAAACAAGTAATTCTGTTTAGACCACCTTCTGGAAATTTAATTAACATTTTACACACTCTTTAAGAAAGGTCATCTTACAAATCAGAAATTACCAATATGCAACGACACAGCAGCAGATGTGAACTCTATACTGAAACAAACAAACTGTTGGTTAACTTTACAGCTACTCAATGCAATGTCATTAAGACGGGTGAAAAAAAACCCCCCATTAAATTCCTTAAATAAATAGTTTGTGATCAAACTTTGTGAATGACTGCCAGCTACCATGTGGCTCTTACCTACAAAAAGAGCCATAGTGACTGAAAATAGGTCACAATGATGATATCTATGGAAGAGACGTTTGGGATAGAGAAGTTAGACAATTTACACTTAAATATGTTGAGTAAACTATGCAGATACAAGTGTTTTATTTACACTGAGTGTGTACCTTCATTTCAGAATTTCCTATCAGTACATCTATGAAACAACTGTTTCATATTGCACCATTTGATGTAATTCAGGATATGTTATGTGTTTTGCTTGATAGTTTGCAATAAGTACTTTAAGAATGATCTGTTTTTTCCTCATTATTATTGCCTTTTTTTCCACAGAGACTGAAATGTACCTTTGATGTAACTTTCAACATCCGCAACAGCAAACATGAGCTGAAGGATCACAAGTGCCAGAAAATATTGAAGAAAGAGTAACTTTTGTCAAAGCCTAAACACTAGTCTGTCTTTGGACTATTCTTTAAATTTTTGACAGTGGTAATATTTTTCACCTGATTTGATTTTAAATGTAAATTTGACTGGAAGAAAAAGTAAATAAAAAAATCAACAACAACAAGCAATCTGATTTTGTTTGAAAAATGTAGCTAAGAAGGTAGTAAAAAGGAAAAAAAAAATAAATATTTGGATTTTGGTCATCATGATGTCGGAAAACTTATTTTTTTAATTTATTTTTAAAATTAGAATTAGAGTATGATTATCTTTTATATTACTTTTGCTTTTTGTTTTTGGTACTCCTAATACTCCTAATAAAAAAATATCTATTGATAAGATATAAAGATGTATGGAAAGAGGAGGTTTTCTTTTAATCAGAGCACCTTTTACTGTTCATTGATTTTGCATTGGCGGAACAGTTCTTATTTTCTTTTAGATGAATAAAATAATTATATAAAAGCATCAATGAGATAAATTTAGGATGGAACAGTCATTAAGGCATGGTACTTCATATATAATAGCCTATGATTTATTACATCCACCTCTGAAAAGAGGTGGAATGGGGTGATGGGTGTGGTGTCGATCACTTGACTCCACCTACCCTGCTGTTCCACAGGGTGCGCCTCTTCTGACACTCCTTGATGCGAAGTAACGCTAAATCAAAGAAAACGTATAATAGCTTGAAAGCCCACAGCAACACGAGAGATTACTTGACCTACAATTTTCATTTTTTAACATGCAAGTTTCCCTGTTCTTCAGTTCTACCACAGACAGCTGGCACAACCTATTTTTAAGGCCCTGTCTTATCATGAATCATACATTTAACTGTTCTAGGAAAAAGAAAATGATTCAAGTGCTGCTGAATGATGTAATGGCCAGCCATAGATGACTAATAAACCAGTTGGAATCTCATCATTTCTCTGTAAAGTAATAAAATTTGTCCGCTTCTTAACAGTCAGTCCTTTCTGTGAACTTCTGCAATCTATTTGCCATAACTGAACCTGGTAATAATTTAGATATTAATTATTTTTGAAAGAACTTGTACATCAGATATATATATAAAAAAAACTGTAGACCATTTTTAGCTTTTTGAATAGTTAAGCTCTCTAATCCTGGTTAGTACAACAGCAAAAATTAAATAAGCAACAATTATTTACAGTCATAAAATTTGGATTCTAACAAACAAGAACCAATGTTCGAGATGAATTTTACACTCACATTTGTACAACTGTTGGTTTGAATGTCCAGACACTGAAAGCTGCTGTGAACCAAAGTTAATATTCTCTCACAGAGATGGAATTTCCTCTGAAGATAGTCTTCACCCAAACCATCATGTCTGATTTAGCAGAATGCGAACCACAGCAAATGAGGCACACATTTCTTTCCATTTCAAGACTGCTACTTTGGGTTTCTTGACATATTCCACATGGAAACTCTGTCTCCTAATTAAACAACCAAATGACATGTATTCTCAATCACTTATAGTTATAATGTGGAAGGAAACTTAGACTCACTGCTTGCTAATAGGATGCTGTCTGGACTAGCAGATAATTGAATGTTGCAATGAAACTGCTCTGCTTGTTGCAATAAAGCACGTCTGTTTGATATGTTTTCCTTTTTTTTCTTTCCATTTTTATTTATTTATTCATTTTTTACTTTTTGAATTTTGACATTCAAAAGTATGGACTTAAAGCATTAAACAGTTTAATCACTGGAGGAGAATAGAAGCATCTGAATACTTCTGCCACCTGAATCAATTTTATAAAATGAATACAATTTGTTTGTGTAATCTACCAAGTATTACTAATCCTTTAAAAAAAAAGAGAAAAAGAAAAGCTTTTGGCCTACATTTTCGCTGCCTAAAAAACAGAAATAACAAAACAGAAAAAATAATTTTGTTCTTTTTTATTATTAAAAACAAACAAACAAACCCCCCCCCCCCAAACAAACACATTTACTGGCAACATCTTAAAAATGCATTCTGCATTTCATTTGCAAACAAAAATATCAAAAGTTTGACGTAAACTTTATAGGTGACTTTTTTTTTGTAGGATTTAAAGGTGCACCATGTGTTTTACTGATGGTTTGTTAGTAACAGCTTGTCACATGGTCTTTCTGCTCCTAAAAGTCTTCATGTTATGTGTCACAATTCAAATTGTGACAAATTACAATTATTTAAATTACAATTTGTAATTTAATTAAAAAAAAAAAAACATTTTAAATATATGTTCAGTTCTTGAAGTGTTTTTTTTTTTTTTTTTGGTCCAAAACTGAGTTCAGCAGTTGTCAGACGCTGGTTTCAATGTGAGGGGACGTCTTAAAATTCAGCATATGAGACAGAAGTCCTTGAATGTGGTGATACCTAACACACACACACACACACACACACACACACAAGAGAACACAGGAGGAGACACATCAATGCTAAGCAAAGCAGTAATAAAACATAAAAACATGAATTATGCGCCCTCTGCAGGCCACCATATCTTATTACAGTTGATTCATTTTCAAGAATTCATTCAAAAGAAGTGAGCTGAACACTGTCCCACTTTATACTAAGAAATGTTCATTACTTTTGTCATATCTGAATATCTCTTTTTTAAATGACAAACTAGCTGAAAAGAACATATATTTTTCAAAGTTTAAATAAAAAAAATCCAATATTTAGCATACCTGTTGATGACTGTTTGAATCTCTTTGCTTTCCTCCTCTCGGAGTCTTAATAGAACCTGCTCCAAGATTGGAAGCTCCAAGTTCAGATACTGAGCAACCTAAAGACAGAGAGGTTTTAGAAAAATTCGGTAATTAAATTTACCAAAGTACAGTGAGGGCATTTAATGGGATGTAAAATGTTTTAGATTCAGAATTCCTTCAATAATAAGAATTAATCAAAACCAAATAAACTTTGTATTTATAAAAAAATACATACACATTTCTACTTCATGTTTTACTTTGATGCATGTTGCATTTTTGCTGCCATTGTTCAATAAAAAGTTTAAACTTTTGCATTGTTTTTAAATACTAGCTTAAATTATGACAGCATGTCTTTTGTTAGAGATTGAATGCAAACAAATCTGTCACAATACATTTGTATATGTGCTTCAATGACTTATTTTAATTTGTAGGATGTTTGTAACATTAGACAACAAAAAAATGTCCAAATATTGTCCTTGAGGATCTGGCATAAATGCCTTTTTCCAAATATTATGTCAGCAATTTCATTCACACTGAAATAATCGGTTGAATGTGTTCTGAGAGAAGTTAAGAGTAAATTCTGTCACCGTGGGGTTTAAACTTACATCATTGCTGACTTCCTCTTCATGCATGTCCATTAAAAAGATCTTCATAATGTCATCAGAGGGCCCCTGCAGGATGCGCTCCCACAGAGGTTGGTCTCTGTTACACAGCTTTTTCTTTTCTGGACAAAACGCACACAGACACACATAAACCATAAGTGGTTCCTTGTCTTTTGATCATTTCTTTTTCATGTAAAGCACACTGACCCCACCTCCACTCTGGTGAATACAGTACAACGCAAACTCCTGAGGGTCGTTTTCTATCTGCAGGAGAAACAACCAATTTCAAAGTCAGTGTGGAATGGAATGGTAGCATGCCATTTTTGCAACTTGTTCCAGAATAAGAACCAAAGTCACCTTGAACTTGTTTAGCAGCTGCACTATGACGTGGTCTGTTGTCATCTGGCTTGAGATGCGAACTTTAGTTGAAGTACCAAAGGTTGGGGTGAATATAGAAGTCTGCAGAATATAGTAGGGCACTGATGAGCACATAAGCTGAGGAAATTGTAAACAAAATGAACAAAAACTTATGAGAGCTTTATTAAGCATGAAGGTACTTTGTAGTTATAGAAGTGCCCGTTGATGGAAAAGCGATGTTGTCTTTCTTGCTCTTGTTGTGCTGCTGATTTCCCCTTTCTTCTCCTCCTCTTAACCAACGAGGCGTCGCTCATACAGCGAAACAAATTGGACTCCACCTCCAGCTCAGGGTTCTTGTGCCTCATAGGACGAAGTGTGGCAGTCTCATAAACGGGAGGGCCTTTGGATAAATTAAAATAGGCAGTTACAATACCTCATACTAACTAAATACTGTCAGAATTAAAGTTTTATCAAACTAAAAAGAAAAGCTCAACACATGAGAGTAAAAAATGATTTGATCAGGGTCTTCAAAACTTTAATAAGCAGAATTTGTCTGTAAAACAATGTCTACCAGAAAGACAGAGAAGAATATTATTGCAAAACCATCAATGATGTAATAGATTTTCAAGTAATCCAATCTCAAAAAGATATCTATTTTCCCCAGCTGATTTTTGTTAAATTACCAAATAAAATACCCACATTTATTAATAAGCAGCTAGGTACTGTAATAACTTTGAAGAGATATGTGTGATGGTCAAAGTGATCTTTTATCTTGCTTTCTTCTACTTCTGTTTATTTTTATTTTTTTATGTGAGAAGTCTGTGGTTTACTCAGTAAGACAAGTGTAGGCATCACTTTACATTACTTAAAACAGCATGGCTTCATAGACAAAATATGAAAAATATGAAAAAAATATGAAGCTAACCTGGTAAAGGATCCTTGACCACTGTTTCATGTGCCTCATCTGTCTCTGCCAACTCATCGATCTGGTGAAGATCATGATATTCTCCCCATCGTGACATACTGCTGCAAAGAGACAGACAAAAAAAAATGATATCAATAATCTCCAAACCTATGCAAGATTTTTAATATTGGCTCATGCAAATTATCTGTTGTATTGAGCACAAGCTCATAGACATATCTCATATTAATACATATGTACAAAAGCTGGCGTCTAACCTTTTGCTACCAATTGGGCTGACTGGACTGGCAGGATCAGGGTTAGTCACTGGCACAAGAGGAAGACTCTGTTTGTCATCCTGCATTTTCAGTCTGATTGGTCTTCGTACTCCCCAGGAGATATTCAGAAAACCTTCCACTATCACCCTTCCATCTGCACCCTGTTACAGAAGCAAACACACAGACACCTATATGGTGTTGAACTGCTCCCATCGACCTCCTTTACACTATACTGTGGCAGCTATGTGTTAAACGGAGAGTAAAAATCTGAAATACAGAACTCATACCTGAGAATAAGTGAGATGGAGCTGAGTCTGCTCTTTAAGGAACCAGTTGTAGTTGTTCAACAGTGACAGAAACTCTGCTCTAAAATATATATTACATTAAAATGTTGTAGAGTATTAGACAGGAAACAGAACTGCAGGGCAATACAGGTACACTTTTTATTTATTTGATTGTATTTTTAGTCTTGATATGGCTTTTAGTTGATCAACTCTTCTTCTTTTGGTGGCTTCCTTAAGAGGTCACCACATCAAATCATCTACCTTCATCTTACACTATCTGTAGCATTCTCCTCTGCCACACCAACCTCCCTTCACTACATCAATGAACCTCATCTGTGGTCTTATTTGTTTCCTCCTCCCCGGTAGCTCCAAAATCAGCATTCTTTGTCCAGTATATCAACTTTCCCTCCTCTCCATATGTCCAAACCATCTCAGCTTTACCTTTCTAAATTTCTCCTCAAATTACTCAATCTGAGCTGCTCTTCTTATACTGTAAACTTGTTCCTAATTGTGTGCATTTTGCTCACTCTCAATAAAAAGTCTCACCATTTTAATTTCTGCCACCTACATCCCTGATGTCGGTCTTTTTTAAAGTGCCAATGTCGCCAAAAGATACATCATAGCAGATCTCTGTAACATTTCAGAAACCTTCCCTTTTCACACTTGCAGCTCTCATGCTGTCCCAAATCGCCCCTGACACTTGTCTCCATCCACTCCGGCCCGCCTGCACCTTCTTCTTCATCTCTCACGTACCTCCACTCCTTGCAGATTCACTGTTATACACGTCACTTTCTGATTCACATACATGCATTCTATCTTGCCGACTGACTTTTTTTCTTCTCACCAGATTATGTCTTTCTCACCTGTTCGCTACTCTCACTATAGATTGCAATGTCATCTGAAAACATTGTAGCCCATGCAAACTCCTGGTCAGAATTTGGAAAAGAGCAAAAAAATACAAAATAAATAAATAAAAAAAATCTAGAGAATATCTTGGCATGCTTAAAAGTAAGACTGGTAGCTTTATAAGCAGTAAATCACCTGGTCAGTTCCCTTCCGTTTCCTGCTTGGATTACTGGGGGCAGAGCTGCTGCATACATCTCTGTTCAGCTACTGTAGGGTGAAAAAAAAGAAGAAAATAAAAACATTTTTAACAGCATGTGGTCACAAAATAAGAGCAGGAATGGCAAATGGTAAAGCATGAAGCAGCCTGCGGACATAATATGTCCAGAGGGCATTTTGCTGCTTCTTGCTGCTAAATGCAGACTCGTGTCCAGCATAATGTTGACCTCAAGCAAGAAATGCTACTGAAAACTAATTTTACTGCACTCCTTCTTAAAATAACCAGATAAATAAAAGTCTTACCTTCTCTCACATGAAAAATCCAAGACTGGGATTCAGTGTCTTTGTCTTGTTCTTCTCTCTGTGCTTTAAATATCTCTTTCTGACTGCCTCTCTGAAGTTTTTGTGTTATTTTTATCCCTCGCTCTCTCGCTCTCCTTCGTTTGCTGTAGTCCTGCCTTCACTCTTTCACTTTCTTTTTTTCTGCTAGTCTCCAAGAGATTTAATAACAGTGCTCCACCCAGTAACCAGTGATGACAGCGTAGAGCCACCAGTTTGTTTATATTTTGGTCAAAGACTCCAAAGACTGTGACTGTAACCTGCAATTGTATGCTCATTCTGTCCTTCTTTTTTTTTTCTTTTGTCCCTCTGTTTTGTAAATTATTGTTAATGTGAGGGCCACCTAAAAACAGCAGCCTGCTTGATTGACATTTTCCTTAATTCTTTCTTTGCCTCAGCCTGTTTGCTGGTGAGAAATACTTGAAGTATTTAACAGCTTCTCCACTCCCCTTTTTGACCAACATTTAACTTTTGTGCAGAAGGATGAATAAACAATACTAAAATTAATGCTCAATGCCATCTTCAGAGCAAGGTTTATGAGAAAATATTGAAATATAACAATACCTCGCAAGGCATTGTACTGCTCTCTATGCACTGCTGGCAGGTGAATTTATTGCAAATAAAATGCTGCACAGTAAGCTGTTACTTTTAAAATCAATATGTTAAAAATGATTTGTTAAATTAATGAACGACTCAGAACTTTTTTGCTTTTTTGTAACATGCTTTAACTCGTACACTTAGACATTTCCTGAAATTTGACACCAAGCCTGTTAATGTTTAAAGCATTGTCACCATTTATTTGTATAGTTTAGAAATCTTTTTTTTTTGTCAACATAGCCATCTACCATCAAACAGTCAGCTGGCAATGTTAGACTAAAATGTGCCGAAGTAATACAATTAATTTCCAGCCTAATAACTGACTCAATCAGCACTTAAAATGTGAACACATACTGATAAATCAGTGCAGTCTGTGAGAGTAATTTATTTCATCCCTCTGACAGTCACTCTACAGTAAATCATCATTTAGGTTTTAAAGCTCATTTCTTATGGAAATCTACCAAACAAAGAATTTCTGAAAGCCAAAAGCATGCAAAGCAAGGGCTTTTTTTACTGCAGACATTTTCACTTGAAAGCTCAGGTGAATTATTAGAATCTGCATTCTATGTCTACAGTTGTGCAAACTGATTGTTCCGTGGAGCAGACGTTCTTGTAAGTGGGATGCAGCCTTCATTGTGCCTGTTCTGCTCTTTCAAGTTAAAATATCTACCTTGAAATTAACCTTCTGAATACATCTAAATTCTAAAGGTTTTTATTTTAGAATATAGTCAGATATAATGGCTAATTAGCAATATGTGCATACTTCAACCAGTGACAGTTGGGGGCTTTGTTGTTGTTATTTTGGGACTCAGAATCTTAAAAGTTTGGGAACCACTGATCTAAAATTTCCAAATGTGAAATTGCACTATTTATATTCCCTGATATGTATGAAAGCTCAAAGGCAGGGGATACAGTGTGGTCAAAAGAGAACCATCAGACATTAATAAGAGCATCATCAAAGCATATTATTCCGCTGCTGATGGCTGCTTTGCAGTTGATCATGTCTTCATTTATAATTTTGTCAGTACACAGTGCTTTCCAGGTGGTCATGTTTATTTGTGGGCATCAATAGAGTAAATAGAAAATGATGTTTTAAAATACTATGATAACATTTGCTGGTGTGCTTTTGAAACCCATTCAACCTGTGTGTGTCTACGAATGCATTTTGTGGTTGGGTGATGAACAGAATTCATGTTGTGCAAAACACAATCAAAGGTGTGTCTTTCTTTACTAAAATCCATCTTGCACAATTTGTGCAAAAGATGCTTTAAATTTCCACATCATACGGGTGTAACTGAATAAAAGGTGTCTTCCAAAGTCCTGATGTAACACAAAATGCCCCCCTGCAGGTAAACATCTTTAGCCCAAAGTATAGCTAAGCAACATAATAACAAATGTGTTTGCCTTTGAAGCAGACAAATCTGAAACTGGCCTTATAATGTCAGGCTTTGCACATTTTGTAGTCTGCAAATAGAATAGACAGGGCTACCTCAGTGACATCTGCTGGTTTGTAAGCTGATGTTTGGGAGCTTTGAGTTTCTGATTTGTGTACTGAAACAGGTAAGGACCATGTCTGATGTCATGGTCTGATTTTAAATGTGAAATCTCAGAAAGAATGTCTTGCACACAATCTCCAAGGAGAATACAAGTAGCAGCTTATAAAAAAAATAAAAATATTATACCATGCTAACATGTAACACTTTCAAAATTCACTTTAAAACAGAAATGTTTAAAACAGAAATGTTTTAAAGCCAATGTTGGTAATAATCTAAAAGCTCTACAAAAACCTTTAGATCTGTGTGTTGTGACCACTTACTCCAAGTCAAATCTACAGTGAATCCCTTGAAATTGGTAATATTATCTAGATAAGAAACAGAGTCTTTGTATACAGTGATGTTTTTGTCTCCTACTTTTATTCTGGAAAACTATTGCCAGTGGGGTAAAAAGCCACAGTACACACCCAATACCTCACTTTATGACCTTCCTGTTCCCTTTTCCACTCCTTTTTTCTCTTTCTTCTATATATATGACTTCAAACTGTATGTGAACTTCCTCTTTTTAAAGAAATCTGATCTAATTACAGCATCTTTTAAGTTTGGGACTCAAAGATCTTTCTACATTTTTTTTTCCAAATGTACCATTTAAGCCAAAACAAAGAGAATCACTCTGCAAGTTCAGTCACAGTAAATCAGATACCTGATCTGAACTTTTAGAATCTTAATAAGTTTATAGACGACAGAAACTGCTTAGCACCATTTTATTATTACAGTTAAACAGTATTTGAGTCTTGAAATGTGAAGTAGGTTGGTTCTTCTGTATATAAAAAGGCACCAAATATAAATTGGTAAAACCCCATCTGGCGCTTTAAATAAGACAATCAAATGTAAATTGTTTCCTACCTGGCCAGTCTTTCTTTTAGTCTCCTTAAAGCAAATAAAGCAGGTCCATTATTCAGCCCTGACGGTGACTCTGAGTATGAGAGTGTTTGTGTTCAAAGGTCTGGAGTACAATTCGTGTGGCAGGAGGTGAGCCTGTGCAGTAACACCGCAGCAGCTGGTTAATTATTGCAGAACACGTTGAGACAGCGTTTAGAGGGAGTGGCTGACTGACACCAGATATGACTCCACTTCAGAATGAGAGCGTGTGCGTGCAGAACGAAAGAATGAAAGAAAGAGCTGCACACGGCAGAGCCATGATGGTCTGCATGCAGCTAAGCATGCAAGAGATAAAAAAAAACTCCACAATGGTTTAGCTCCCTGAGCTATTTAGGTAAACCATCTAATTTAAACTGCTTTAACCATCATTACTAACTACAAGATGTGAAACACAGTACTATGCAAAAGAATTAAGAAAGATTTACATTTTGCTTCAGGGTAGACAGACTTTCTTACAACTTATTCTAGTTCTAGTTGTATTCTAGTAGACTAATTCTGGAGCCTACATCAACTTTTTTTACAACATCAATAAAACAATATAAATAAATACAGAAAAAGATGATATGATTCCAGCAAACTTACATGCTACTCTTGATTGCATCTTCCTTTGTCAGCAGAGGGAGTCAGAGAATCACTGTTCAGACTCAAAACTGTACTGCATTTATAAGCCAGGGGTTTTGAATGCAGTGGTGGCTTTAAATCAACAATATTTCAATCCTTTTTTTTTCCATTTTCTTTTTTTTTTTGTTGTTTGCTGATGCCTTTACTATTCATACGTTAAAACATTATTAGGTGATGTTTTGCCCTCAGTCAACTTCAGAAAGGGTTATTTAAAAAAAGAAAAGTAAGAAACTTAATCATTACCCTGCACACAGCACCACCTAGTGGTGTGATGTTGTCTGTAAACAAGAGCAAATACAAAGCACTCTACAGGAAATAAGAAAAAGCTGCTCTTTCTGGGTCCCACACATGTATGGGGAGAACATGCAAACACCACTCAGAAAGGCCACAACCTTTTTGCTGGGAAGCAACAGCTCTATCTTCGGATCCATTATGCTACAGATTCAATGGTTATTTACAAGCTAAAATATTAGCAGTTGCAGCTAGCTGTAGCAGCCTACCAGCAAGAATACTGTTATATATTAGTAGAGAAAACTGTAGCAGTTGGAAGGCAGTGATAGTGATGTCAAGGTTCCTTTTAAGCAGTCTAGTGCAGCAATTACTTTGATTGATGGCTCATCAGTCCGGTCAGAATTAAACTGTTCTTCCAAACTAACGCTACTCAAAGAGATCTAACAGGTAAGATATTAATCGTTTATATGTTTTCCACAGAATCCCACTTCAAAGGATCTGAGCTATCCCTTTAAACAGTTAAACACTAAAGCAGCTTTTGACCACAGACTCAAAGAATGACGGTTCCTGCTGTTGGAATACAATAGCTGTGTCTATCCAAAGCAGCATAGATAAGGAGCAAATGAACTGAAATGCCATTCCTTTCCTAAAATAAAACAGGATATTCAGGCTGGAAGGCAACAGGTGGACACAAAGACTGCCTCCTGGACTGCGTGTGTTCGCGTGAGCTTGTGTCAGATTGTTATACAGTAAGCTGTGTAATATGCCCGTGTGTATATTTGTTAGTAGAAATATGAAAAGGCAGAAGTTCCATTTGTCACACACTGATTGTACACTGCTGAGATGTTTACTTAAACACTGAACAGCTAAATGACGACAAATGTGATGGCCTGCCATCATATTTCTTGTTAAATTTCGATCAGCTGCCGCCAGTGTTGTTGACCACTGTGCATGCAGATGGCTCTTTAGCACTGGAGCCTTTGGAACTTAGAGCATAGCTGCAAAACCAGAGTGACTGTACATGCGGATCAGCTGCTGATGTCCATCACAAAGTTCAAACACACACAGTGACTGAGCGCGTTCATGTTGATCTCACAGAGCTCATGGCTGTCTCTGACTGCAGCCCACACAGACACACACAGGGCTCCAATAAGAACATCTCCTTACCTGGTGTAGGATTCTAACTACCAATTTATTATCATTCTTTTTTTATTTAACTTGCCCAAAAGCTTTGCTCAGACTAATCATCACAGAGGCAGGATGAAGACTTTGGAACACATAACAGTCTTCCTGCTGATTTTGACAACCTCGGCTTACAGCACACAGAAAGGTAAGTCAGATTCTTGTCAGTGGTTGTTCTTGAATCTAGTGTGTCTCTTCAGCTTGTGCTATGATGGTAATACTTGTAATGACAAGCTTATGATAAAAATATAAATAAACAGAATGACCAGAATCAAACTATGATGAAAAGCAGACAAGCATTCGGGAATCAATTTTATTAACTGAGGACAAATAGGAGCATTTCTTTTCATATCTATTTTACATTCTGACCTTCCATAAGGGAAAGCTGCTCTAATTTTCTCCACATGCAAAGCAGAGCATTCACCTATTTGACACTAAAACACCTTGCAGGGAAAAAAGCCTCGTTTCTCAGCTAACTTAGTGTAAATTTGATTAAACTACATTCTTCCTCCAACTTGCTACATCCTGTCTACATTATGTGACAGGGGATGCCGTATCACACTTTCCAATATACAACAATTCAACAGGATCAGATCAGCACAACTCCATGGAAGTCACGCTGCCAGCAAACGTGGGCAGATCTTGTTAAACCAGTAGGTGCAGCTGAGGATCAGGACATGTGATATGAGTGGTGTATCAAATGCTGGCACAAACAGTATATGAGCTTGCTATGCAAACCTCAGATATGCATGTTTAGAAGGCACAGAGCACCTACTCTGGGAGAGTTACTGTGGGAGTTACTGTGGGACTGACATGGTACGACCAGACTGAGATTCAGCTAACTTCTGTTGTGGAGATATATATTAACTACTTGTAATGGTTTACTTTTTTTTTCAGAAAGAAGGCTGTTTCCTTTTATCAAGACAAATAAGAATTCCCTCAAAAATTAGCAGTTTTAAAAGTAAAATACATCATCCATATACAGTGGCTTAACAAAAGGGGGTGTAAGGTATAAGTTTTTTGGGATGTATTAATATTGCAATGGTTTCACTTTCTGTCGCATCAAACAGGAGAAAACAAACTGCAAATAAAAACAAACACACACACACACACACACACACACACAAACAACACCAAAGGGTTTAAATGTTAGAGATGACAGTATGGAACTGCACACAGAAAATAAAGGTCAAATGGGATTCCAGTAAGTGGCCTCCTCCTCTGGTCCAAATTGCTCTGTTTCTGCTCCAGTGTCAAAACAACATGCAGCAACATTTTCTAAACAAGGATCTCTCACAAGGTCAAGACCAATATGGTTCTTTTTTGGCTCTAAATAATGAGTCACGTGACCTCAGATGCGACCCATCTGTTCAGACATAACACGCAATCAGCAGAGAGTGAGGAAGGAAAAACACTTTCTGCATATCATTTTAAAACAATGCTTATATACCATAATATATCACAAAATACAAATCAACATACCTGTGCTTTTAAGTTTGTTAAACTGAAACCTTGCTTGATTTGTGGTAAACTGTCAGCCATTATAATGACACCATCAAAACATGTGGAGAAACTTAGTTGTCCATAGTGACTTTAAGGCAAATTCTTTTGGGTTAATCTTTTCTGGACTCTGAGCACTAAGAATAGCCATTACAGTGTACTGCAGAAAAGTAATGCATCTGTCAAATGTGGCTCAAACTAGGACTTCAGGGATGAAAATATCTTTACTAAAGCAGAACGTTTCAGAGGTTTTCACTCTGACCAAGTTTAAGTTCATATCAGGACTTCACAGCAGCTTTTTCCTGTCAGCTGTTCATAAGTCAGATAACAGCAGTGACCTGAAGTTCAGAGTAGAAATTTTCCACTTTAACCATTGAGAAATATTTGCTTCACAAGAGACAATATAAGCATGATGTCCTTTAAACTCTAAAGCCTTTTAATCTTAGGCTTTTGTTTTCTTCTCCATTTCATGTCCACTCCTTTGTTCCTCTCCCAGCTCCTACTGAGTTTAAAGAAACCCTGATGTCTCTGATCTAAACTCCAACCCCTTTCTCTGTCAAAATGTACTCAGTCTGTTTTAACTTTGCTGATAAACTACCATGGAGGGGAGTTATATTCTGTATAGTTAAACTGTGATCATGAATTACACAATCTTGTTTTTTGTAATGTGAAAAAACAACTTGTGGTTATAAAAATTTGCATTTTCATTGAGCACAGAGTAATTTATCTTTTTTGTTTAAAAAAGCAATCTACGTAAGTGAAGTGAAGAACAGAATGTGCTGTAGGGGTGGACTCTATGAACTTTAACATGCTAGGCTACAAAAAAGAAGCTTTCTGAAATTTGTGAAAATCAATGCAGCATCCACCCCAACATGAGCAGTGACACTTACAGATAACTTCTATCTGTATGAATAAAGATACACTGCAGAAATTCAGCTCATTGTCATATCTATTATCAATAAAAAAAACTGTTAAAGCCACCTCTTTTTCCCTTTTTGTTACAGACAAGCAACAAGTCAAATACCAGCTTATGAAGAAAAAAACAACCATTTGATTCCAAAACTGTTTTGTGACTTTTTTTCTTTTTGTCTTTGTTTAGCACCTCGTATCATCACCTTATTAGAAACAGTGGATGTCCTGCTGGATCACAATGCGACTTTCATCTGCGAGGTTGAGTCACAACCTTTGGCTGATATCACCTGGACCAAAAATAACCAACCAATTATGTAAGTTTACAAAACCCTCTCATCATTTGAGTCCACTGTGGTGGTTAAATAAACTGTATTGTGGTAGAGCTACATATGCCCTTTTGTCACTCAGTAATGTCAGACTATAAAAGGCACACATTGGTATCACCAGTAATAGCTAGTTATGGTTAAAGTTCACTGACATACATCACTGACAAAGATTAGACAAAGATCATTGCTACATATGGCAAGTGAACAAATAAATAAAGACTTTGACCTCCTGAGAACCAAGCCTTTCTTTGGTGTGCGTTTTTTCAATGCAATGCACTCGTATGCGGATGCAAGCCCCCAGGAGGTTAAATATTTAGTTTCTACCATAGGTCCTTGACTTCAAATAATTGGGAAAAAGTCAGTGACATTAACTACTTATTTAGTCCTCAAATAAGTTTCTGTAAATTCTCAGCCCATCAGAACATGTTTAAGTTTAAAATTAAAACAGCTGGACTTCTTTTCCGTAGTTGACGACGTTTCACTTTTTATCCAAGGAGCTTTCCCAGTTAAAAGCTAAAATATGCGGAGTTGCTCACATCAAAGGAGCATCCCATGGTGGTTACAAGTTTATAACTCTGCACATATCTGCGTTGAGCTGAGAAAGCTCCCCAGATGAGAAACAACATGTCTAAAAGTCCAGTTGCTTTTTAGATCAGCCATTAAATTGTTTTATGCATACACACCACACTCCTGGGCGGCAGTGGCTCAGGAGGTAGGGGTCCAATCTTGTGATCGGAGGGTTGCTGGTTCGAGCCCCCGCTCCGGCTGTCTCAGCCGTTGTGTCCTTGGGCAAGACACTTCACCCGCCTTGCCTACTGGTGGTGGTCAGAGGGCTCGGTGGCGCCGGTGTGATGGCAGCCTCACTTCTGTCAGCCTGCCCCAGGGCAGCTGTGGCTACAATGTAGCTTACCGCCATCAGTGTGTGAATGTGTGGATGAATGGGTGAATGATTGTAGTGTAAAGCGCTTTGGGTCCTTGGACTAGATAAAGCGCTATATAAGTGCAAGCCATTTACCACAAAACAGTAGCTTATAGCTACTGGATGAAAACACCCATTGCCAAGGATGAAAACACCCATTGCTAAGCTAACATAACTGCAGAAAGAATGAATAGCTGGAGTCAACAGTAAGAAACTGTTGATACCAACAAGTCTCAAGTTTGTTAGTGATAACAACTCATTATCATTAAAATCTTTTAGTTATTTCTTTCTTTTCAAAGTTTTTAAAACGTAGTAAGTGGACTAATTCTGGAGCCTACATCTAATTAGGTTTGAATGACATAAGTTTTTTATTTAAGATAAGATAAGATAAGATAAGAATTTATTAGTCTCCCACAGGATAAATTTGCCTTAGAAACAGGGGCAAAAACCACAATACAACAATAAAAAACTCATCCAAGAGAACAATAACCATTTAGGCCATAAAAATGTAAACATTTGAAAACAGTAAGTTATATATCATTATGCTCTTTGCTTTGTCCCTATTTGATTATCTGCCAGGTACTATGACACTCGGTATTTTACCAGAGAGAAGGGTCAGATGCTGATCATTCCTCAAGTAAAAGAGATGGACAATGGAGAATACTGCTGCATCGCCAGTAATGGTATCGGAGAGCCTGCAAAGAGCTGTGGAGCTCTTCAGCTTAAGATGAGTAAGTTAGTTTTATTCCAAGAATTCAAGGCTATATTCAAGCTATCTTTTCATTTTTCATCTTTTTTTTTTACCAAAACTCTTAATATGTTGTAGTGTTACAGTTTAAACATATTTTTAAACCACCATTTTGTGTCTTTTGTCTTTCTGTCAGAACCTCAGATCAAGCGGCATCCCACCAATGTAACCCTTCTGGTAGAATCCAAGGCAGTGCTGCCATGTGTTACTCTCGGCAATCCCAAACCAGATATCACCTGGCTCAAAGACGGTGAGCTTATCAAGGTATGCACCTACAGCATAAAAAAAAAGATCTAACAGCAACATTCCAAAATAATTGTTACCTTTAAAACAAATCTCTTGCAGGTGAGTGACCGTATTACCATTCTTGACTATGGGGCATTGAAAATTCATAACATCCAGAAAGAGGATGCAGGACAGTACCGCTGTGTGGCAAGGAACAGCTTTGGTTTAGCTTTTTCAAAGCCTGTCATCATTGAAGTACAAGGTATTTATATTGAAACTGTAATCCCAACCTTTAAGATTTTTGCCATTCAGAAACCATGTCTTTTATGGATCTACTATTGTGTTTGTTTGTGCGTTTGCACAGCTCCAGCACGAATCCTCCAAGTTCCAAAGGAGAAGAGAGTAGAGTATGGTAGTCAGATATCCTTGGACTGTAATGCCACAGGAAATCCAATACCCATCATCACCTGGCTGGAAAATGGGAACACTGTGAGCTTCTGACTTCATTGTTGTTGCATGTGAATGTATGTTTACGCAAACTTTGACAAAAAATGGCTATTGTTTAGCTTTTATTTTTTTCTTGATTTTAGTTGTATGTCATTCTGGCTACTGAATTTTTATTTTGATATTTAAATCCCAATGATTTTAACCATTTAAGTACCATAGTGTTAACTTGGTGTCCCATAAAAGCTTGTAATATCAAGTGGAACATACCTGTCTGCTCACAGCAGTTGTGTTTGGATTACATGTTGGTTAAGGAGTTGTATTTTTTTGTTACATTTTTGTATTTAACTTTCTACACTGCCAAGTAAATACATAGGTAATAAAAAGAATCTGTATTTTAGCAAGTAATGTATGTAATATATGAACTTAGCTCAGACATAAAATTAAGCATCTTGATGAGATGCAAATGTTGCCACGAGTTTCAATGTGCTTTGGTTTTAGTCAATGCATTTTTGCAGATATGACAGGATATTACTCTTCCAGTTTTGAGGATGGGAATGGATAGCAGTGTCTAATGTGTCAGTCTAAATCTCTCATAGGTGTTCCACAGGGGTGTGATCTGATGACTGTGAGGATCAATTTACTTTTTTTTTTTCTTCTCACAAAACTGCTCAGCAATGCCTCATAATCTGTGGATCAGGATGAGGTCATCCTCAAAAGACAACAACCTCAAACTCAGGATATTATTGATGTTATCTGAGGACAAACGCAATCATTTAAAACAATTTTTTTCCTGATTTGCAGCAACCATTCTATCTAAAGGTACAAGAGGAACCAAAATATGCTTTCAATATGTCCCCCACAGTACAACAGTATTACATTTTTGTTGCTAACAAGAGATGACAAGTGTGGCATAGAATCACATCTAGAAGAAGCATAAAGATAAGGAGTGACCTGTCGGAAAGAACAACAACCCAATAAGAAAGAAAGATGACAGATAAACAGCCTATTGAGAAACTACATCTGCTCAAAGTGACTCAGTGGGGACAGAGAAGCACTGACACAACTTAGAACCATGAATCCATTATCCGTAATGACTTTACAAGAAATTATCCTTTCATCCATCACTGTCTCTGTCTACTTTACACACACAGGCACACCAGTTAATGTGCTTTCAGACCGGCTGTGGGATTAGTCATATAAATTGTAGGGAATTCTCATCATGGTGACAGAAGACAGAACAGACTGCCTTACAATTAGTTATTAATACACATTATTACGAGGTTTAAGAGAAGGTTTATTTATTTATTTTTTTATTGTACTAGAGAGGAGTATGAAGAATTTATCAAAATAAATCCTGCATGGCCAGTATAAGTTAGTACAAATAAAGTTAATTGATGATGATGAAAATATTAATATTTGGTAATAATAAAGAAAATAAAGGCAGCAGCCAACCTACTTTTTAAATGGAAGCTATTGTGGTCCACTCACGCCACATGATGTCTGGTTCTTTTCTAGTTCAGGTGCTAGCTACAAAGTGATTATGATCCCATAATACCTTTAAACGCTATTTGTATTTGTGTGCTCTGATTAAAATGACTGTGGGGGCTGATTTTCTGGCAGCTTGTTAAGGTCATTAATTTCAGCTCGGCAGGAGTGAGCATGTCCTAAAAACAGGCTGTGTGAAACACAGCTTCAAATTTAGACATAGACACATGTCGTCACCTAGACCAGCACACTCACACACACATTACAGAACCTCACATATATCACTGTTATATGTATAAGCCTGAATCCTGGAACTAACAACAACAGCCAAAATATTTTTTAGGGACACATTTACATTGTGTGAATGTTAGAGCTTGTCCAAGGATTATCATTTTTCACGTCACCCAAATTTAAGTGTTTATATAACTAGTAGACACACATGCTTTTATAGTTATTAATATCAAGACTTAACACAAAAGACAGTCCTTACAACGTGGATTTAGACTTTAACTCAAATCCACTTTGAAGTGAATCTTTAAGTTATATAAACACAAAATGAGTAAAAATTGTATTTTGCGCCTCAGTTTCAGTGTTGCATTATTATAAACGCTTTGGTATAAAAAAAAAGTATAGTTAAATGTCCCATTCAATATAATTTTAATCACCCTCCACCAAAGGAGAAACAACAATGTTTTTGACCATGTGAGTGTGTGTGCTTATTTGTCTGTAGCATTAGCAAAATATCCCATGAACCACTGCAATTTTACATTTATTGAGATAAAATTTAGTGTAGTCAGCCGTCTCTTTTGAAAAATATCTGTTAGAAAAGTATTACTGATTAACATTTAATGTGAACCCAATTCAAGATGGCCATCAGAGCCAACTGACCTTAGAAAACATGATAAATGGCTTTGCCAATATTATCATACCCAACATATACTTTGAGTACATTACATTGTGTGGCATCTTCGCTTAAAACCTTGGCATTAACTGTTGGAGCCAACGCTGTTTGTCTGTTAGCAAAATATCTCATGAACCATTGGACAGACTTCAATAAAACTCTCAGAAAGTAATTACTGAAGGCACCTCTACAACTGATTAACTTTTAAAATCAACCCAATTCAAGATGACTGCCACAACTAATTAACCATAGCCTATGCAAAAGTGGCTATACCTCAGTGAATTTGATAGATACTAAGTTATATGATGTGGTAGTAGCTTATAGTCATTCACGGTGCATACTGCAAGCACTAATAGTTCATGCAAGATAGTGCTTGATTTTATTTTCAAGGTTTAATCAAAAATAGAACTTATTCTCAAATAAAATAATCTTAGTGAAACTATATTGAAAAGCTACTGGCATAATGCATTCCTTCATGGAATGCTAGGTCTTTATTAATCTTGATTTTGTTTTACTAGTATGGTTTAAAGTGTGTATGTGAATTATGTATAAGAATAATATTATGACTTTTGCTTTTTTTTCAGATCTCAGGTGCTTCAGTGGAGGAGACCTTGGTGGGAGAGGTAATAATGTCTGTTCTTAAAGTGACAGTGAAGAAACCAGCTTTGTTTACATGCGTGGCCTCGAATAAACACAGTGCTGGAGCCAACACTGTCAAAGCAAGTGCAACAGTTACAGTTGCAGGTAATGTAAAAGTTAGATTTTTAACTGTTATCAGGATTCATTAAATGCTTTTTAAACTGCCACATTAAGAGCAACCTAGTCGTCACACTTACTCCCTTTGCGCTTTTTGTCCTCAGTGAGTTGTTGTTTTTGACTGGCTACTGCTTAGTGTTGGGCCAGCTGCTGGTTAGTTATGTTTCTGTTGCTTCAGCTGTTTGTTGCCTACTTTATTTGGCTCCCCCGTTGCAGTCACCGCAAAAATCAACAAGGACTCAGACACATACACCTCTTATTCCCTGTCATCGACCACACACACACACACATACACACTGTTCTTCCAACTGGCTGTTCCTCAGTCCCCTCACTATGACCTGATAAAAAGCAACATGGTAGTTTTGCTCTTCTTAAAAAGATCTATTTTCATCTGTCAACTTTCTTTTGTCTGTATATCTTCCATCTTCTTGCTTCTCCATCTACAACTGGTGTCCTCTGGGTATTGCCATTTTCCCAAAGAGTGGAGGTAAGAAAAATACATTTTTCTCTTTTTTTCTTTGAAGTGGCCATGCTTTAGTTTATTAATTTTTCAATGTAGAATTTAAAAACAAGAAAAAGTTGTTTAATCAAACTTATCCTATGTTTTGTATCCCCCCCCCAAATTTATTGCTTAATATTTCTTTTCAGTTTGGGCTAACATTGTAACAAGTGTTGTTGCTTCATTTGTAATTCGGCCACTAACCCTAAACAATTTTTTAGTATCTCATACAGTGAATTTGTGTTTTTTTAAACCACAGCACATTGCCGGTGGCTACATCTGGATTATGTAACTGCAAAGACAGACATACCTGTACTGGCAGATATGAACAAGAACAACACAGAGGGAGAGTGAAAGAAAAAAATGCTGACATCTGGCTGCCTGATGAAAATTGAGCGACATAGGAAACATTAGATTGCAGGTCATGAATAGGTTCAGTGATTCAATTTTACTGTAATTTAATAACCTATGACCACATTTGGACAGCAGAAACACAGTGACTGGTAATAAAAGAAAGGAACAGCAAAGAATACATTTAAAGGTCACTGTTTAGTTTCATGGTTTAACTTTAGAAGTATCCGTCTCGCCAAGAGGTGACATCTGGAGTTTATCAAGGTTGAAGAACAGAGAGGCAGCAGGGAAGTTGGCCAGGAAAGAAGACTATCAGACAGGCTGGCAGTGAAAAAGGTCAAAATGAAAGATAGGGGTAGATGTGAAGCTTATTCATGCTTGAAGAAAAAAAAAAGAGAGACAAAAGCAGAAAAACAAGTAGGTAAATGAAGAAAAACAGAAATACAGGGAGTCTGGGACACATCTAGGCAGGTTTATGCAAAGTATGCAACAGATATTCATTCAAGCAACAAGGAAGTCTAACAGGCAGGATGTAATCCAAGTAAACCATCCACAGCCTCTTTCATGATCAACATCTGGATCATTTTAAACGAGATACTTCAGGTTAAATAAAACAGTTCTCAGTACTTTTTACTGGACACCACTTGCATATTTTTTGACTGGAGGCCAAAAACGTAAAATGAGGATTGCTCTGGAGACAGTCACCATTTCTTTATTTCTATTTTATCTTTCTTCTATCTAATCATGTAAGCCAAAATTCAATAAAGCAAGTAGGATAAAGAAAATATCCAGATGACACAAAATTCCCCAGTTTAAACAATTGCTTCCTTATTACAACAAACCATATATTTTCACAAAAAAGAATTCTGTTACAAGACATTACCCATTCATCTTGCTCATGTTTCGTCTTTTCAAAGCTATCATTGAAGTTCAACCATGTATGGCTCAGATAATCACATCCAGTGATTAGAAGTGCAGATTTTTGTTTACATTCATCTCCTTTCAACAGACTGTATAAAGACATCACAGGCTACTGCAGTGCATATCGTGGAGATGTCTGCCGCACGATCCTGCGAGATGACGCACTGGTTTTCTTTAATGCCTCCCTCTCGGACCCCGAGAACATGCAGGAGTACCTGGTTCAGAGCTGGTGGTCAGAGCTCGAAAGACTCAGTAGGCTGTGTAGCCCCGCTGTGAGCTCTCTGCTGTGCCACTCCTCCTTTCCAGACTGCAACCCATCGGGGTTAGGACCTGCCCCCAAACCAGTCTGCAGGTAGCACGACTCGGTTATAGAAAAAAACTGAGTGGATTAAAAATAACAGAAATGTTACAAAGTGAATACATTCAGAGATTATTAAAAATGAATTAATAAACTGTACAAATAATAGCTAATTATTGTCATTTATTTCTTCCATTGTGAAACAGAGAACACTGCCTGGCAGTGAAGGAGCTGTACTGCCATAAGGAGTGGTTGGTACTGCAGGGTACCGGGTCTGTTCAGGCTGGGCTTTTGAGTCCTCTCACTGGGTCCCACAGTTCCATCTCACTGCTGCCCAACTGTCAGACCTTACCAAGTGTTCACACAGATCCCAGTGCTTGCACACACATTCCCTTTGTAGGTAAGGTACAACTTACTGAGGCAGTCTGAAGCATTTTTTAATTTTTTTTATCACAAACGTACTGCATGATCCAGTCTACTTATACGAACATTTATGATTTAAATCTATAAATGTTTGTAAGTGTAACAACTGCTCGTATTACTTGAATACAACAGAGATGTATCAGTTTTGGCTTAAAAGTACTAATAATAAGGATCACTAAAAGTGGTAATTAGAATAGTTTGCCAATGCAAATTTCTTACCTATTTTTTATACATTTCAGACTTACAAAAGGATCAGATAACAAGTAAGTGTTAAAAGAATCATTTATAAAGCAGTGATTGTTAAAATCTTCTTCCTACAGAATGTTATTTTTCTTTGTTGTAAACAGAATCTTGTTACAATGACCGAGGTCGTTTCTACCAAGGCAGTGTGAATGTGACGAGGTCTGGGATCCAGTGTCAGCACTGGAGTCAGCAGGTAAATGACTATAACAAGGTGGTGCAGTTGATTGCAGATAATGAAAAGACTAATAACTCTTATTTTAGAGCAAAGTTGCATTAAATAGGTTTATTTCAATGTGAAAATCTGCATCTTGGTGCATGTTTGAGTCTCTATGTGATTTGGAAAGCTTATTTTGTTTTTATATTTCAAAAACTGCATTTATGCATTAAATTAAAACTAGAGCTTGTAATTTCTTTTTCACTTCAAACCCACCTTGTTCAAAGAATGCAAATACAATACAAATGTATGCTCAGTTGTGGATAATGATTATAATGTTACGTCAACACTGAAGGCTCACTGAAGGAAAGACTATCAGACACCGGCAGATGCAACCTAAAAGAGTTATTATGTTAGAGTTTTCAAAATACTTCAGGTACTGAGAAAATAAGGTTTTTTTTACCAGTCTTTGAGGATGGCGTTGGTTATCGAAATGATAGTTTATGGTTCCTACAAGAAATGCCCAGCCATGGCTTTGTTGTTAATCATTTTAGGTTTCTATAAACAAAACACAAACATACATGATGTTAAACTTGGTGGATGTCTTTAGATGAAAGCACAGAAACAACCTTGGTGAACTTATATAGTACAGTAAAATTTAACAATTGTATTAAAGATTTTATTTATTTACTTTTAAATGTCATGAGTGCGGATGATCAGTTTCATATCAAACATCCTTGACTTTCACTGAAAAACTTAGACACTCACAAAAAGTGCTGACAAGTGCAAACACAAGCCCACATAGACACGCATACACACCTACACACACACACACACACACATACACACACACACAAACTGAAACACATAGACAAACAGAGTCCCCGGAGCCCAAAAGCCTCTTTATGTTTTTACGGTTCTGCTCAGTGAGAGGGTGAGCTGTTAACTTTACTCTTCTGTGCAGTCTTGTGTGCATGTGTGTGTGGGGGGGTGTGGGTGTGAGTGTGAGTGTGTGCATGTTTGTGCCAGGTCAGCAGAGAGAGAGGAGCCCCTTATGTCACATCCTGCCTCTGGAAGCAATTAGCTTTTACACGCATATGCTTCACAGACTCTAGTACAGGCATATGAACACACTCCAGAGAGCATTATTTTGTTCTTCACATCTATAAGTGTACATTCACTCAGTTCAGGAAATGACTGCCATCTAATGTAGCTCAGATGTGGCTGAATTATCTGAAATTATTTATCTAATGTAAAGTTGAGTTCACAAATTAATTAATTGTCCTTCAAACACACAGATCCATATTCACGTTAGATAACAGAAATAACAAGACAAAAGACTATTTTTTCATATGTATTTATTTCTAAAAAAAGACTTTTGCAAAAGATTAACAGACAAAGTACAAAAAACAAACAAACAAACAAATAAAACAACTTTTGGGTTGTCTGTGGATCAGTCATTAGAGCAGTTGTCCTTCAATGAGAGAGTCAGAGGTTTGAGTCCTGGCAGGAGTCACATGTCGAGCAAGACCACTCATTGTCTCTGATGTGCTACATTGGTACAAGAATGGAATCTAAAGCACTGATTAGACTCTATAGAATGATTTATTCAGAGTAGTTTTGCAGAGATGTGGTAGAGTGCTGTAAGAATGTGTGCGTGGATCGGTAAATGACGGCAGATTGTGTTTTCAATTGCTTTGAGTAGCCTGGTTTGCTGGAAAGGTGCTTACGTACATTCCCTTTAGCATTAATTAAAACCACTTAAAAATTACAAGGAAGTCTGGCTCCTTTGAAGCAACTTTACCAGTGTTTTAAAACTTTTGCCCAGCACTGCACTGATGTGGCTGAATAGAGGGCATACCAAAAGCAGTTCTAAATAAAAATGCCCTTGGTCATGCAGACAGTAACAGCTCTCTAAGGGGGGTGTAATATTTACATTCATGCAGCTAAACTTAAAATTAGTGAAAAGATAAATTCACACTTGGAAAATGAAATGATGCATACAGTGATCATATACTGTAAAAAAATAAAAAATCCCTTCTCACCCTCCGCGGGTGGTCTTTGTTTCATCCTCTGAGCTTGGGTCCTCTACCAGAGGCCTGGGAGCTTGAGGGTTCTGCGCAGTATCTTGGCTGTGCCTAGAACTGCACATTTCTGGACTGAGATATCTGATGTTGTTCCTGGGATCTGTTGTAGCCACTGCTCCAGTTTGGGGGTGACTGCCCCTAGGGCCCCGATGACCACAGGCACCACTGTGGTCTT
>NC_051443.1:21966273-22043369 GCF_001649575.2 Kryptolebias marmoratus
GGATCTCTGACAGTTGGCTCACTTCTCTCCTTGTTACCTTGATTTTAGCCTCTAACCGTCTCTTCCATGGTGGGTATCGAATTTCATGGTTGCTCTTATAGCCAAGCATCTCCAGGATCACTGATGCTGAGTTGTACATCAGCTCATTGGTTTGCGTTATGGTGGTGGTGGGAATTGTTCTCAGTGCTGCATTCACATCTTCCATGAGACAACATATATATATATATAAACACTTTTATTTTGTGATATAACTCCCTGGATAAGCATTAGTCAAAAGACAGGCTGTTAAACATGACTGAATTTTTTTGATGATTACGCCAAAGTTCCTGGCCTCAGCCAAAAGTTTCATTTCCTCCATGCAAGTGGTACTAATAGCATCAGTGGGATAATTTATACTGGAACAGTTCTCTCACAGGACAATAATTGGACCATTCTGCACTAAAAGGCTTGTATGCTAGCCAGCAGATGAGGTAGGCTCGGGTGTTTATGAAGGAGTCCTTCAAAGAAGTCACAAAAAAGATTATCAAAATTTAACAATGCTTTACATTGAATCACTTGTCTTTCTTATGCGTCAACCTGTTAATCCATTAGAGCAACATAAGATTTTGAGGTTAGATGAAGAGAGTGTAAAAAAAACAAGTTTTTTTTTTTTTATTTTTTACTTGCGTTTCATCCACTGACTGTATGAAATCTCAGAACCCAGAAGTTTAAACAGGAACCAATGTCCCTGATTTCAGTAAAATTTTTATGTCCCACACTCTTCATGTAAATGACCAAGTCATTGACCTGGATAAAAAAAAAAAAATACACCTTTGTTAATTTTTGTCAGTTATAACTTTTACTGACTTAATTCACTTCAGTTTCATTCAGTTTTGGCCAATTCACAACGAATGTCATCTTAAAGACTACACAGAAGAAAAAACAAACAACAACAACAAAAAAAGCAAGTCCAAATCATAAACCCAATTCAGATCCAGATTAAAATCCAGTTAGAGTCATTTGATTTTTATCATAACACAATGAATTCACATACAGTGCATTTTAAAATGCCAATTATTAAAAGTTGCTTATTTACAAAAGACAGCAGACTACATCAGATTTTCACTTCAGCACAATCCCCATCCTGAGCAGCAAATTGGTAACAGTGTAAAAGAACAACTCCCTTTTAATGGGAAGAAACATCTACCAGAACAAAATCTCTACTAGAACCAGGTTCAGGATGGGCAGCCATTTGCCATTTTAAATTATACTAATTTCTTGATCCAGTATTAATAATAAAATAAGCAATTTAGGGAATCACAAGGTGATTATTTTTACAAAATACAATAAATGACCTTTTAACTGATTTTTCTTTGATAAGATTTTAAATGGGGGGCAAAAAGTAAAAAGAAAAAAAAAGAAGAAAATCACATTTTTGTTTAGCATTTAATCTATACAGTTGAAATCTTATATGCAGTGCGAAGTGTTTTTTTGGGCTTGGTCATAAAGTCAGACTAGTATCAAATTAAGCTTGTTTTACTGCACAAAAGTGGAAAATATTACCAGTTTTTATTACCATACTGCAGTACTGTGTTTAATGACTCAGCCAGAGAACTGTTGCTTTCAGGAAGTTTATACAATTAGTCGAATGGCCACCAAATCTTACTTCAAAGACGCTGACACACTCATTTACACATTTCTCATCCTCTCAGTCATGCCTTAGACTGAGTTTAACTCAGTCTTAGGCATGATTCATCAAGTTTAGTTACGGCTGTGATGAGGTAATACCAACCGGTTAATGTAATAAAGTGGTAGTATAATTTAAAATAGTTTACTACATCATGTTGTAAGAATTTAACTGGTATAAAAAGGAAAAAAAAAATAACAGGATTTATAATTTAAGGCAGCTCTAAAGCCTTTCTGTCCTTAATAGAAAACTGTAGAATGTGTTCTCTGTTAGTTATGCCATTGTTAAACACATCTGGAAGGGAGGAACTTGGGATGTATGGTTGGATGCTCAAATGGAAAATAGAGATATTACTTTTTTATTGTTTTTATCATTATTCTAATAGAAGGTATTGACAACTGTTTTACCATGTAATTTGGTTTTGAAGACCTGATGTTAACAATAGGTCTTCTGGGGTCAGCTAGAACCCAACCCTGTGAGCAATGTGCTTCACACTTTCAGCTGCAGTTGGACATGCTGAATCCAACCCCTCTTAGCTCACTTCTTCATGTCTCTCAGGATGTATTTGACCAGCACTTTTTGATGGTTATGACACAAGAGAGTATTTGAGTTGGCAGCATAAACTGCAGACTCAGTTAAGAAATTCCCTGATGTACACAACAGAAAAGCTTATGACCATTTGAACTAACTACATAAAAACATGTTCCAGAAAGTGATTTTTTTTTCTCTTTTTCTTTTTGAAAGGTCATTTCAGTCTCCTTTTATAAATGTAAGTTTAACAAGTTTTTATTTATAAACCTTTATGTTGAGAAAAGGTTATTTAAAATCTTTCTTCTAGGTTCCCCACCAGCATCGCCTTTCTGTAGACGTCATTCCAGAGTTGATGAACTCAGAAAACCACTGCAGGAACCCTGGAGGAATCAGTGAGAAGCCCTGGTGTTACACCTCAAATCTGAACATCCGCTGGGAGTATTGTGCTGTGCCTCAGTGTGGGGAAACAAACTCAGCATTAGGTACTGGCCTTTGTCATATAATGTGTTTTGATCACATATTTCTAATTTGTATTATAGTCCTGGTCAGAATGTCCAATTCATCTAAATGAAAGGCTGCAGATTAATTTTATTACTATACTTACCAGATATTTGCTAAAAATAATCACAGTTTTCAGAAGATTGCTTCTTTGTTTTAAGTCACACAAGATTGACTTCAACACCTTGGCAGGCAAATTTTTTTTTTAAATATTTTTGCACCTAAGAAGATGCCCACCAAAATCTTGGCATAACTCAGATTAGCATGCAATATGTTCTTAAATTTGAAAAAAGGAAGCTAGAACATTGTTAATTAATCAGGCACAGGGAAGGAACAGAAAATAATTGAGAAGCAACAGATGTTTAAAGAAATATCCTGAAAGGCCTTGAGAATGCAAGAAGAATTGTTACTTTAAACCACCTTGAAATAAAATTATATAAAGTTGGAATTCATAGAAAGAAAACTTTAACAAGTGAGGACTTTGATGCTGCATTATGAAAACACAAAAAAATGTGTTTTTTTTTACTTAAATGGTTAGATTTAGATTTGGTGACTTCCTGCTACTGTTTTTGATAGTAACAAAGTCAACGTTGACAGTGCCACGTCAGAATCCTCGTCCCCCTCCAACAACCACCGTATCATCACCTGCTTACTCAATGTCTGTCATTGTTGTTGTCCTGACCTCAATGGCAACTGCAGTCTTCCTCACAATAGTCATACTTGGTTGCCTCAAGCGGCGGAAGCACTGGAGGAATAGAAAAAGGTAAAACAAACTACACAATTTGTAAAAAAAAAAAAAATTCATTCCATTTTTCTACCGCTCGTATTTTTCTGTCTGTCAGAAGAGTGATGAAGACCTCGACGCTGAGTGCTCTTCCATCAGAGCTCTTACTGGATCGACTCCACCCAAACCCCATGTACCAGAGAGTTCCACTGCTGCTGAACTCAAAGCTACTGGCACTGGAGTATCCCCGAAATAATATTCAATATGTTAGAGATATTGGCGAGGGAGCCTTTGGACGGGTTTTCCAAGCCAGGTAAGTAATAAATTGGTACAAAAAGGGTGCGATTTATATAGTCAATTAGGCAATGCAAAGCAAAAAGGAGAAATAGGATAAAGTATGCAAACAAAAAGTTAAAGAGCATTCAAGAACAATAAAAAAGGGATACTTGCTTGCAAATAAAAAGGTTTAATCATGTTATTTCATCATCATAATACCACCCAAACTGATGACGTGGATATTTCTCAGGCAGAGGGAAAAAAGGAGCTCAGAGACAGGACTAAGACAGGGGGGAGAGGACATGATGACTAAACAAGGCCACCGGTCATTTTGAGAACTGATGAATCATTCACAAAGTCACAAGGAAAAGCTGTTACAGGAGCCACTTTCAGACCACCTTGAACCTTTTCACAGCAGGACACAAATGTCTCACACTGATCTCTTTCATCAGACTAAATAGCGAACCTGAGGAGTCAGAGGACAGTTTTATTTCTAAAATGTCATAAATCTGTCAACAACTGGTTTGTCAGCAGTGTTCAAGGTTTACCTGAGTGTATTTACAACTTGAAACATATTTAACTGTCTCTCATTTGGCAAACCATTGGCTTTAATCTGCATAATTACACATCAGTAAGAGGATATTATAGTAAATAAAGAGTGCAGTTACTGGAAAACAAACCACTTTCACACATACCAAAGGACTGAAGAGCTGATAGTTGTTGAAATATGAATTTGAATGGATGTTTTGTGTATTTCATGCTGTTTGCAGAGCTCCAGGCCTGCTGTCCACAGAATCTTTCACAATGGTGGCTGTAAAGATGCTGAAAGAGGAAGCATCAGCTGATATGCAGAATGACTTCCAGAGAGAGGCAGCACTAATGGCCGAATTCAACCATCCAAACATTGTTCGACTCTTAGGTGAGGATGCATTTGTTTGTGTAAACAGGGACAAAAATGGATAAAGTTATACTATAAAACCCCAAAAAACATCAACTATGGCTGAAATTTACAAGTGCATTAAATGAGTGAATCATTATAAATATATAAAAACAATAAAAGAGCATGTTATATTTAAAAATACCTTCACTAGTTTCTATTAATTACTAGTTTCTGGCTCTGTCAGCACCCTAACACAAGAATGAAAACAACTGTAAACACAAAAATGATTCAAGCTGATCTCCAGCAGTTCAACTCTGTTTAACTCCTAGCTTCCTCTCACGCATAGTAATCCTTTTGAATTAAGTCATTTTTCCTAGATTTTTTACTATGATACAATAAACCCACTCTGTTTTTGCCAGTAAACAAACACAGCTTGACAACTAATGTGCTTTTATTGGCCTGAGTAAAACAAATGTCCTCCATTAAAGTTTATCTCCACTATAACGGCCTATCTTATCTAACACAAACAGTTCAAATCCAAATATACTTTCAGGAAGAAATTTAGAGGTACAGCATGGTCGTTTTAGTGCTGGCAGAAGGTAAACAGAGCCATCGGTCACTGGCCCTGCTGAAGGGAAGCTTGTGGAATATTTTTAAAATCAACATTAACTCACTCACATTTCAGAGAACTTTGGTGTTTCTCTTTTTTCAGGGCAACATTTAATTTGGATGAGTACTCTGGAGAGTAAATAGCACAGTGTCTGGAACACATGAGATCAATGTTATTAGATTATTTCCTTAACCTCCAATTACCCTCGAGACTAATATTACACCACATATGTCAAGTAAAAATATGCCTTCAATAAATGAACATGTCAAATTTAGAGATGCCGTGTATCCGTATGTCATTGCTTTGTTGCATGACTGTGTGTGGGTTATCTTTTATATATTTAGCAACAGAGTGAAGCATCTTAAGATCTGTTCACCACTTAAAACCAGAACCAAAACATAAAGA
Source organism: Kryptolebias marmoratus (assembly GCF_001649575.2). NCBI lineage: Eukaryota > Metazoa > Chordata > Actinopteri > Cyprinodontiformes > Rivulidae > Kryptolebias > Kryptolebias marmoratus. The sequence goes on from NC_051443.1 coordinate 21,971,864, forward strand.
AACCACATTAAGATGATGACTCCATTCCCATGAAGACTATTGTTCTTGAAAAAAGTTAGTATTTTTTTATCCAAATGTGAACCAATGAGGAAAACAACAAAACAAAACCAAAAAACATGACACACACATTCTGAGTCTGTTCTCTGGGGAGCTGCCCCACTTTGTGACCCACAGTACATGAACTAACTGAGCATGACCTCTACACTTCCTCTTTTTACCAAACATCACATGTTGCAATTCTTTATCTGATCTGGATGTTGCTGTTTATTATGAATTAGAATACTTGTATAAGAAAACAAGTGAAAATACAACAAAAGAAAAACTCAATAAAAAAGGAAAGAAAAATGATTGTGGACATCATCAAACATGTAAATCAGTTGTTTCAGCTTTTCTTTTGATTTGAACTTGAGTTTAATCCTTTAGTCACTCATTGCTGAGGTTTCTATTTGTGTGAATGTAACACTTAATACTTTAACAACTTAATACCATCCACATTATTGTGTGGATGTTTTTTTTTCATTTATTTATTATGTAGGCAACTGTTCTATGCCATTGCATTGGTTTCTAGTCCCACAAAATACTGTTATTAATAGCCAAGTAATATAATCTTAAGTTTGTAATAATTTCTTACATCTGAAGATGATCTGCTACAAAAATGAGCATATTTTCATGAAGGATAATCAAACATATACATTTATAAAAGAAAATCAAACATACACATTTTTTTTTAAATTTAGCACAAGTAATAAATAATAATAAATGTTTTTGTACACAGATTTAGTCATCAACATACAGTTATACAGTTTTTTGTGTCTGGCCCCAGGTCTTCACACTGATTTATATCAATTTCAATCAATTTTCAATCTGACCAAAAGTTTTGGGACAAAGAATTAAAATAAACATTTTAAGTTGGAGCAAAGTTTAAAATGGTAAATAGTAAATGGCCTGCACTTGTATAATGCTTTATCTAGTCCAAGGACCCCAAAGCACTTTACACTACAATCAGTCATTTACCCATTCATCCACATTCAAAACACTGATGGAAGACAGACAATAAAAAAACAGACAATAAATAAAATTAAATGAAGTTATTCTCCAATAAATAATAATTTTATAGCTAACAAACATACGATAATTTAGATGTTCATACACAATACTATATGAGCATTAAATGAAAATGTATTTTCTAAACAATAAAATGATCTTTTATTTTAAAAATGCTAACTGGAATTTTCTGAGCCCCTTTAATCACAACTGAGACTCACAAATTACGCAGCTTAAATTATTTTCATTTTGTCTCTCCTCCTCAGGTGTGTGTGCTGTGGGAAAGCCACTGTGTCTTTTATTTGAGTACATGGCCCATGGTGATCTCAACGAATTCCTGCGTCACCAGTCTCCGACCCAGTCAGTGCGCCCCCTCAGTCATGTGAGCCTCTCAGTTCGCAGTTTCTCCTCGGTTGTGGAAACAGGATCGCTCTCCTGCATTGAACAGCTATCGATTTCCAAGCAGATCGCTGCCGGGATGGCCTACCTTTCAGAGCGCAAGTTTGTTCACCGCGACCTGGCAACTCGTAACTGTCTGGTTGGGGAGGAAATGGTTGTGAAGATTGCAGATTTTGGCCTCTCTAGAAATATCTACTCAGCCGATTACTACAAAGCCAACGAGAACGATGCCATCCCTATTCGCTGGATGCCCCCGGAGTCCATTTTCTACAATCGCTACACAACAGAATCAGATGTGTGGGCTTATGGTGTGGTGTTATGGGAGATTTTCTCCCATGGGATGCAGCCATATTACGGAATGGGTCACGAGGAGGTTATTTACTATGTGAGGGATGGACACATTCTTTCTTGTCCTGAGAACTGTCCTCTGGAGCTGTACAACCTGATGAGGCTTTGTTGGAGCACACACCCATCAGACAGGCCAAGCTTCAGTAGTATACATCGAATATTGGAGCGAATTCATCAAAACAGCCTGAATGCGAATACAGATACTGAGGCTGACTGCTAACGTTCACTGAAGTGTTTGTTTGTTGAGCAACAAAGTGGGGAAAAAACACTTTCAAAGGCATCTTTTGTATCTAGAGTACTCATATTGTATAGTCAAGTTGTCTTTCTCTGCTAAGATGACTCACTCGACAGTGGTAATCTTTCTTTTTAGATGACTGATATGATTTTGTGTTTTGTGTAACTTTTTTTTATTATTGAGGGTTTTCAATTACTGATATTAAAATATAAATATTAAAAGTAAATATGAGTAGATCTTCACATTTAAATCTCTGAAAAAGACAGCTGATGAAAAAAATGAAGAAAAAAAGGAAGCAATAGGAAAAGTAGCAGGAGTTTGATTTGAGATCACTTCTACATTTGTTTGTTTTTCTCTCTTTACATATTTTTTTTCTTGCTGAAGCAGTCCCACCCACAGCTACAGTTGGCCCTGGGAGCAAATGTAATAATTTAGCAGAACAAGAGCAATGCTTAGCTAGAGAAATAATGGAGACTGAAAGCAAAACACAAAGTAACTTCTCTTTTCACACACTGTTTTCAAGACAAGTAAACTTGACAACTTACAACTTTAGTGTTAACACCTTTCTCAAAGTTAAAGCTTTCAAAAATAAAAACAAAAACAATAAACCAAGTTAATTTACTCTAATAAAACAAATGGAAAAACATTAAAGCTTGTTGTGCACTTTGACAATTTCACATGAGCTTACAAATAATTTAAACCATTACTTCCCATCCCCCACAGCCTCCTTTCAAGTAAAAACCTAGAACAACATCACACTATTGAAGCATTTGTATTTAGAGGGTCTAGACAGTTATTTTCAGATACGCTTTATACCTCAAAAATATACATCATTACAACTGTGCACAACTTTGGTAATCATAACAAAATCATTAGCAGCATTGCACATTTGTGTTTTTTATCTAATTGAACTGATCACTTCAACAACTTTTGATTAAAGAACTTTATCTTGGCAGATCATCAGTTTATAATTAGAAATTCAAGACTTGTTTTCTTGGTAAGCTTTCTTTTCCAAGTCCTTATAGGTCCTCGTAACATCTATGGTGCCATATAAGTTTGTGTTTAGAAAGCAACTGAAACCACTTTATTTCTAAAATGATGTCTGGTGGGTTAAAGTCTCTCATCATGAGCTATTTTTAAGCCACAAAAAAAAAGTCAAGAGGTGGGAAAGATATGTAGTCCCCCTCTCAGAATTAATCAAGTACATTAGAATGAAAAAAATATATATATTATAGAACTTTGGTCTCAAAGCTCAGAAACTATGTTGATTTAAAAAAAATCCTGAATTGTAAGCATGCAGATGTCCATTAGTTATTTTTATAGTAGATATTTTAAACCTTGTTTTCCATTAATTTTGTGTTGAACTTTTGGATTGCTTTTTTTTTCTAGAGTCTTGAACTTTGCAACACCAGAGACATTCAGATAGTGTCTGTTGGCTACAGAATGAGGTAGTGTTTGAAATAGTAATTATTTGATGCATCAAAGTAAATGACTAATAATATAATATAGCTTTTTTTATTTTGATTTTATGCAGTTTCAGTAAATACTAGATAATTCCACAGTGGCACACAATCACTTTAATTTATGATTGTTAAAGATTTTGATAGCCACATTTCTATTCCATATTGAAGCATTCTCTTTCTTTTTTTCTTCCTTTCTTTTGTTTTTCTGTTTGATTTTGTTAGCTTCTGTTGTTTGTTTTTGACAAGGTAATTTTAATTGATGAAAACCATTTTGTTGTGCACTCCAAAAAACATATTGAACCAAACCTCATTGTGTGCCTTAAAGTATACTTAGTTGAGGAAAGGAAAAAATGTCCTGGATAGACAAATTTGTTGTCTCTTTAGAAAAACCAAAATCATAAAAAAAATAAAATAAAATAAAATATTCACATGTTCTGTAGAATTACATCTGGGTTGACAGTAAACATTTAGTATATACTCAACATTAAAGTAGAAATTTTTATCAAAAATGTGAAGAGCTTTCATATGCAAATGACTTGCAAATAATATAATTTTTAATTTTTGGGTATTTTCCTTTTGGAGTGATTTTTTTACAGGTTTCTGTAACATTACATGAATATTGACTTATGTATTTTACCTTTTGCTACACTTGATTTAAACCAGATATCATTCTTCATACTGCTTATAAATAAAATTATTCAACATGTTTGAATTTCAGATGGCTTACTATTACTGAGCGGTGAAATGCATCGTTTCATATTTTTCTGATAAAGTATGGTCCAAATATGGAAGTTTAATAATCCCATAAAACAGGGGTCTTTCAGAGAAATTATATTTGGTGTTTTATCTTTTCCTCCCTACATATTTACATGTAAATAATCTAAACAAATATAAAGCATTTGCAGTTATTCATTCTTTATCAACTTCTGAGATGGTTAAGAATTTTATTTTGTCCATAAATCCAAGCATATTGCCTGACAGTCAGTGACTGAGTCATGATTCTGGTAGATTCATCAAAGGGGAGTTATAGATCATTCATGTTTGTGCTGTTATTCAGATTTTAGTGAAACTCCAGTAATTTGTGTTTGAATTAGTAGGAATGCTTTAAATTGCCAATTTGAAATCCTCTACTAGAAGAACGAACATCAGGGGTCTGTCTAGTCTGCATTAAAACCTCTCTCAACTTTTCTCTTTTCAGTTAAAGCAATGATGACATTTTTTCACTTATGCAAGGTTATGTTTTCTCAGGTCTGTGTGTCTGTACATTCTGCGCTGACCTCTGTCTGCAGACACAGCCAACATCCAGACCACAGACTCCTGCCATAAACTACAGCAACTGCCAAACTGCGACTTTAATAAAGAAAAAAAAAAAGAAAAGCTATGTCACTTAAAATGGATTACCATAAACCTGAGAGAGCACATCTGAGTCCAGACCACGATTGACCATTTGGTGACCTGCACCATAAAGGCTAAAATCAAAACTAATAATGATACCAGACAAAAATTGCTGATCCAGATGAGTATCACTCTCCTGGAACCATGTTTGTTACTATGCGGTAGTGCGTAACAATCTATTTCATACTTGTGGAGACAGTTCAGTCTGAGCAAAAAACTGTGGAGGAACTGAACTACAGCTTGATGAGTCATACGTTTAAGTCATCTCATTTGGTCCAAAAGCACTCCATAAAACCTGTGAGAACCAACAGCTGCAGGCACTGTGGTTTCTGTGTTGGCTGATGTGTGATGTTGGTCACACATCAGCCAACATATGACTAAGACCAGTAATGACAAGAAGAGTTCAAAGCAGCATTTGGCCAAATCGTTTGTCTTTAGGAGGTTATGATCCTGAGATCTAATTTTTATTGTTAATTTTTTTTTTTTTTTCTGTGGCCGGTGAAGTCTCATGGCATGCACAAGAGGAAAAATGTTTGGCCTGAATGTGCACAGCAGTTTCATATAACAAAATAAAACAAAACAAATGATCTCAAACTGATCGAGGACAAATCTTGGCAGTGGTGTGAAGGTTTGAGCAGAGACAGGCTAAGATATGAAGAGCATTGTAACTGCTGTATATTAGGTGAATGTAATAAAAACTTAAGAACTGAGAAAGAAATTCAGCCCTCATTTTATAGTTTCTGACCTCTGTGTTTTCCTTGTTTTTAAATGCCCTTTTGTTCTTTTAATCATATATGCCCCCTTATACGTAACATCCCTCCATGTTCAAAAAGCATTTTACCATGTGGACACTGCACTTATATTTCCCACCACAAGAGGGATCAGAGTGGTCTGATGCAATAAAAATGGTTTGTGCAATCCAAGTCTTTGTGGAATAAATTTCTGTGTACATAACTGAGACCATTATGTAAGACGTCCCATTTATTCAAGCTGGTTTTTACATCTTTGTCATCATGTCTGAGTTTGCTTGTCGGTGTGTATGTGTAAGTTTTATAGACAGCATCTACTTGTGTGTGTGTGTGTGTGTGTGTGTGTGTTTTGGGGATGCCCAGTATAAACAGTTTAGAGAAGGCAGCATAGAGTTTGGCCTTGGAACGGTCATCTCTCTTCTTTTTGATATAAACTCAGACTCCCCCTCTCTCACTTCCTCCTGCTGCAGCCTCACTTTTCACCTCCTCTCATGTCAACATCTGGACCCCATTTTAAGCCGTTTCGTTCTTTTTTATTCCTGTCCTTTCCTTTCCTTTCCTTTTCTTTCCATTCCTTTCCTTTCCTAAATGTACTGCAAAACTGACTGGTAAGTAACATGTGTTTAGTCAGTCATCTCTGCTACAAACAGTGTTAATCTGAATGATCACTAACCTTCCTGGCAAGTTGCTGCAGCAGCTCTTAAGAGATTGGCAGCTCCACATCATTAGTGTTAAGAATCACTTCCTGTTTTGTCACAGTAATCTCCTTTGGGTCAGTGCATCTTTGCAGTTCACCTTTCAGTGACTTGCTGACTCTTTCTGACTACAGAGGTTGCAAAAATGCTTTATCAACTCAAAGCTTTTGACTGAGGGAAGTATTTTTGTTGCCATGGCGGTAACCATGGAAAGTGTCCACTGACACAACAAAAATGTGACATCCCCTTCACTCAACGACCAGGGGAATTTCCTGCTTCGCTGCACATGCTCTCATTGGTCCATTCAGGAGCAACAGGAAGTAGGGAGACATATATCAGTCAGCTGGAGGCAAACACTCTTAACACTGTGGAACACTGAACAACATGAAGTGCACGCACACAAATTTTCAATAAAGATATTTGTCTGCTGGTGCAAGGACTGATATTTCTTTTGTTCTACACAACACAAACTGTCCCCAGTGAGTCATAGCATTTAACATTTAAACAGAGCAGTTTATGATGCGTCTACTTTATGTCAGAGTACTGATGCAGAAGAAGTTCTAAGGGTAAAATTTCAGAGCAATATTTTGTCACAAACATCAATCATTTTTTGCTGCAGATGGGGAAGTAAAATGAGTCTAAAACCTTTGTTGTGTGTTTTAGTTCAAATTTCTTCAAAGTCACACATATGACACCCACAACTTCACACTTATATGCCAAGCTGGTTTTATGACTACCTCCAATGATGGTTTGCAAGCTGATCAGCAGTTAATCTGGCATTCAAACTGAGAAAAGCAAAGTGCCTACAAGCTAGTTTGGGGCGATGTTAGTTAGTAGGCATTGTTAACACTCTAGAATAAGCTATCTCTGACACAACAATTTGTAGATATTTTTGTATTGTAGATTAGGTTCAAGTTATTTTCTTTTTCTTTTTTTGATGTTTTTAGTTCTTTTATGAAAATTTAAAACCTTAACTGCTGCTATTTTAGTTCACAATTCTTTTTGTTGTTGTTGTTGTTGGTTTTTTTGTTTTGTTTTTTCACAGTCACAACTAAATGCTGTGTTCCATTTGTACACAAAAGTTGGAATGTCCAAGATAAAAAGAAATCAACAAGAATGCTGCCAAAATAAATGTTTTAACTCAGAAAACCAGCCGTGAACTCAAAATCCAATATCGCTGCATGAAAAGTTAATAATAGCTGCAGCAAGAAACGATTTATTTTCACTTTGGTCAGATTGCTTTTCAGTAATTCAGCCACACACATTGTACTTTCCAACCACTATTAGTGAACATGTTGATACAGTGTTTGAATGCACAAAATTCAACAAAATCTATTGTTATTGGCTTTTACCGCTAGTCATAGTTATCCAGATTACTAAGCACAACAGTTAGCAAATCCTGGTGGTTTTCTGACTTGCAACTGAAACACAAAAAAAGTTGGGTCTGACATCATTCCCTGATACAACTTTATAGGTCAATGGAACGCAGCAAAAAAAAAAACAAATTAGTGGTAGTTCTCTACAGCTTTGGCACTGTAAAAGTTCTAATTTTAAGCACAGATGTCCAATAAAAAAATAAATCAATTAAACTAAAAAATAGAAAAGAAAGATTTAAACATTTTCTTAGTTCAGAAATTGCAACTTGTCATTGAAGGTGATTGGGTCTTTGCTGTTCGTACTTAATTTCTTCTCTTCACCTAATGATGCCAGTTTGATGCCATCTTTTAAATTGTTCATTTAAACTCAAATGTTTGATATAGCTTTTTCAACAGCTTGAAACTGTTTCAACTTTAGGAGTTTATTTCACCTAAATTGCATAGTCATGGACAACCTTTAAACTGGATTGGAGAGAAGCATGTTTTGCTAACAAAATAAAAAACTGTCACATCACAAAACTCCTGCTCGAAGTCAAGGCTGTCAAAAATGCGCAGGCTCAAGGTCCATACATATTATTGGGTCCTTCTATCTGTGACCCTGTATCCTGACTTTCTTGATGTCATGGAAACAGCAACACCAGCGGATAACAGGGAGGAACCACCAGGGCAAGACTAAACACAGTGTTATCATTTTAACCATTCCAGTAATGCCATTCAACACTTTTATCATGAACAAAACAGTCACTTATGAATAAATATGTTTCTTATGTTTTTATTGGGGGTTTAGTGGAATGTCAACACAATGCCTCTGGTTGTGTTTCCATTGATATTGGCTTCTGAGTATTGAAAGTTTGGAATTCTCCTTTTTTATGTTGCATTTACTTTCAAAACACTACTGAACCAAGTCAAGTCAGCTTTATTGTCAATTTTCTTTATGTACAAGACATGCAGAGAATTGAAATTGCATTCTTCTCTCATCCACAATACATAAAAACAATTGAGATAGAACAGAAAGACATTTGACATATAAGATATACAACATAAAGGTAACATGGATAACCTATTTGACAACAACCCTAGGGGGTGGGGGTTGCTAGAGTCCAAGGTTTGTGTGTGTAGGGGAAAAAAGGGGAGGGGGAACAGGAAGGGAGTTCAGCTTCCTGACAGCCTGGTAGATGAAGCTGTCCCTGAGTCTGCTGGTCCTGGCCTGGAGACTCCACAGTCTCCTCCCTGATGGCAGCAGAATGAGGAGGCTGTGTGATGTGTGGGTGCAGAAGGCTTTGCATGTAAGATGGGTGTTGTATATGGCCTGAAGGGAGAGAAGATAGGTGCTGACCATGTTCTCAGCTGTTCCGACTAGGGAGGGTCTTGCAGCAGGAACCAGGAAAGCTCGGCATCTTTTGTACATATAAAATTATTAGGAAAAATATATTTTTATCAATTTTTTTTAACCCATAACTGAGAAGAACTGAGCATAACTTTGGTTTGCACAGATTTTAATGATTAAACAATTACAACTTTATCTTTCATTTGGATAAAACCACAACAAACACCAAATCCACCACTGAGACAAAATACAAAGCAGTCAGGATAAAAAAAAAAGTCAGAATGTACAAATCTGGAAAGATAAAGCATAAAACTGGACTCTGAAGAAATAAAGCAGGTCACCAATGAGAAATGTGACAATTGTGTAATTATACAGAAAATAAATGAGATCCTATGTTACGCTAATGCACAACATTGATCTTTGGGTTACAGTAAGGCAAATGTATTAAGGCTGTATTAGCAGAACACACGTTTAAAAGGTAATTTAACACCATCTGTTGCTTTTGCTCATCTCCAGTGGTTTTATTTCACATCTCCCCTTGCTGCTTTGTGGCTCCACTGTTGGATGTAGTTACATGTGAACGCTGCTGGATGTGTTTGGAGGTGAAACTATAGTTTCAACCAGAGAGAGGAACTGTCTTTTGGTCTGGTGTTAAATTACTTAGAACTGGCAGGCACACACTCACACATATACCTACTTTAGGGTCAAGAACACAAGAACATGTTTAGAGGTTTTGTAGCATCTTAAGACTCATTCATTAGGAAAACAACACAGATTACATAAGAATCATTAACACAACCATACAGTACATTTGGACAACATTTAACATAGTTAGGTTCAAAGACAGCAAACACTTTTCCCTTTGGTGATTAACTTTGAATAATAAATTTTATATACACATACTGTACACAAATACTTACAATGGTATACAAGGAGTGACACACTGGTAAACAAAAATGTAAATGAGAAAGTAGATAGTTCAATCAGTTTGCTATAATAACCTAAAATAATCTTTAGTCAGAACAAAATGGTTGCAGTGAATGTCAAACTTTAGGGCAGTGCCCAGGGCCATATACCAAAGAAGTCTGTTGGATAAAATCATTAAAATTCTCCTTCATGAAGGGGTTTACCTATGATTTTGAAATCTCTGCTCTATTTTAAAAATAAAATAAATCAAGTAAAGATAAAAAAAGAAACAAATGCTAAGACAGTCAGAAATACAGCACTGTGGAAAAGCCCCGAGTTATCTCTCATTTCTTTATATTTTACTTCCAAGTTTCTCAACTTTCTTGTAATATTTTAAAATGATGTCTTAAGATGAAGTCATGTGTCTGGTCTTTACTCAAATATTTTTAAAAGACATGACTGTCAGATACTATTTGTCTGCTGTAGATATATATTTTCTTTCTTATGTCCACCGCTTTTTTACTTTCCTCAAGCTATATGATATGCTGTCATGGACAGGTACAAGGGCTAGACAAAAATTACTGAACAAATCAGTCAAAGTCCAAAGGAACATTTTGAAAGATGTTCAGAAAGCCTGAAGAAACATTGGTCTACACCACTTTAGAAAATTACATAAAAGTCTAGGTTCTTTAAAGGAAAGTAAAAAAAAAATGAAAAGAGTTTAAAACTTTTTCACAGTATTGAAAATGAAAAAAAAAGATTTCCACTATAAAGAGTTATGATTAAGGTACCATGACCACAGAGCTTCAAAATACATGAGTGGATGGAGGCAAATGGGTTGAGCTTAAAAACATAAAAAAGCTAAATTCAATACTTCGTAATGATAAAACTTTATATTTTGCCTGACAAACATGAATTTGGGTCAATTTCAGCTGACTGTCTGCCCCTAGTTAGCAGTGCAGGTTTACTAGTAAAAACAATAAATAAATAAAAATTTCTGTTATTTTTACCAAAGTATTTTCATTAACCCATTAGGACCAGTCGCTCCTTCTGAACATAAACACCTAGATATTCCATCACTTCTTAATAATTTTAAAGCATAACAAAGCAGTAACAAAGCATAAGCACAGTCCAATCCAAAGATATCACTGAATAACTGAGAGAAGAAAGGCTGAGGTCACAGGTCACAGCAAACAGAATAAAGCTGCACATGACATGCGTTTGAAAAAATTCTGTCCATTAAGCTCGTCTTACAGGTTTTCTTTTTTTTTTCTTCATTTAGTTGTTTCATTTTATTTTGTTTTTATATAACACTGTGGATTCAATCCAAGCTTAAAATGCCATTGTTGCACACAGAAGTCATGCGTGTGAAAGTACATAAGTGGAGTTGGAGGGGTATAAAGTTGAGTTGGTGCAGCAGAGAGCCACTTCTGTTTGGTCTGTGAGAATAACTAAAGTTGAACATGAGTGGATTAAAATAAGTGTCTATTTTGAGTTGACAGCCAATGCTTGACAAAGGGTCATGACTTCTGTCTAAATGACATAGATCGAGAAGAGTAGTTACACAGTTAGACGGACTGAACTGGAGACAGAAAATGGTTATACTGGCATTACCTTCATTTCACAGATTACTCAAATAATCCATATCATCTTTGCTTGTAAAAATACATATAACACAAAACTTAAAGGACAACATTATTCAACTAAATACAAAAGCTAATGGCCTGTCAGAGTACTCAAAATTCAAACTCCTCAATTTCAAAAAGATGAAGTCTTCACTTTTCATCATAGTTGTCTTCCTCTTCTTTATTATGATCTCTATCCTCTTCATTATCACCTGTTAATCACAAATTTACACCACAGTCAATGCCATGCTCCCAATCCCTTTTAACCATTTCTCTTTTTTTTAAGTCAGTATCTTGATAACGTTTAGCTTTCTTTTTCTGCTTTTTATACCACTGAGTGCTCATTGTTGTGGTGATGGTGTTGATGCATGGCTCCAGCACCAAGCACCGTATGGTTGATGGAAGACGCAGACCGGTCAGATCCGTCTGCCGTCGTACCATTGACATTCTCCTGTCGCTGGCAGCACAAGATCTGCTTGAAGGTGGCACTCATCTCCTTGTCACGATAGGAGTAGATGATAGGATTCATGGCCGAGTTGAACTCCGCGATGAGCAGGAAGAACTTTTCATACGTGAGGACATTGCAGTGGGCACAGAAGACGTCGAGGAGTAGGATGACCAAGCCCGGAGTCCAGCAGATAATAAATGCACCTGAAAAGACACAAAACACATTTAAGAAGTGAAATGCTATAAGCAGGTGTTTAAAGTTTGTATTGTTAGAAAAACGAGAAATAATGTTTAATGCAATTTTATGTGACAAATGGGCCCAAGATGGGCAACAAGAGGTGACTTCAAAACGTTTCAAATTTCTGTTACAGTCTATTAGTTATGTATGAAAATCCACTAAAGGAAAACACATCTGAAAGGTTTTCCTGTAACTGAAAGACACAAGCAGTTGTCTATGTACATGACATTATGACTACCCTTCTAATGATGAGCTATGTCAATTTTATTTCTTGAGCAAAAAAAAAGCTTGGTCCCAAAAAACAAACTACTACTGTGGTTATGCCTCCTAGTTTCTGTCAAAAGGCAATGAAGAGAAGATTTTTCTAGACTGAAGCATAAGGAATAGCAGCAGCCCAATCTAGCATTGACGATGGGATGGATAAGTGTTTCAAGGCCTGGAAGGAATGTCAGATTTGGCTTTGATAACTTGGCATAACTGATAAAAATGGGTCTTAAAAACTGTGGATACTTGCTTCTCAAATTTCAAAGAACTACGTATTGATAGATTTATGACAGTGCTGGAAAATGAGGAGCAAGAGGGCCAAGTTAGTGAATTTTTTGAAATGGTACAATTTCCAAAAATAATAGTCTTGTTTTGCTTCGGGGTCAAACAATTTTGTGTTAACCAGTTTTTGACATATTATAGAAAGATAAACACCTCTTTTTTATCTCAGTCTTTTCTTCAAGACATTAGTAAATAGTGACTGAAGGGCCAATGGCTACCATGATGAGAGGAGGCAGTTGATGAATGAGTAATCTGCAGAAATGTTAAGATGGGTGGTAAAATTTAAAGCAACATTCATCTGAAGGATATACTTGGAATTGTATCGAGATGATGAGTTGTGTTATTCACTTTTTCAGTTTGCAGTCATCATGTTATAGCTAATTGATGTAATGACATCATGAAAAATTGTATGCAGTAGCTCAAGAGAGATTCATTTTTATAAGGTTTTTAATGACAGTTGTGCACATTCTGTTTATTTCCCCCTTTACTTTGTACTTCTGATACAATAAATACAGTAATAAATTCAATCTTTTAACAAATTGTGTCTTTTTTTTGTTGTTTTTTGTAAGTCAACTGTAGAACATTAGCCCCTTGAGACAAAAAAAACAACAACCCTCAATTAGAAATTGTGCAAGCAGGGTTGACACAGTCAAACAGAAATGACAAGCAGGCCTGTTATCTGTTAGTGTTTCTGCAGGCAGCAGCTGCAGCAAAGCCTTGACTTCACTTCCCAGCTATGCAAGCAGACCCTCCAGATTCTCCAGAGTTGAATGCATTTCTTAAATTGTTCACAACCCAGCAGTGAAACTATCTGAACTATTTGTATCTCAAACAGTCTGAAACCTAAATAAAAATATATATATATATATATATATATATATATATATATAAACAAAAAGAAAAAAAAGAGAGTGGAACAAGTTAGCTCACTTGCTTCTTTCTTGCATTGCAATGTTTAGTTTGTGGAATGAAAAAGAAAAAGAAAAAGAAAAAAAAAAAAGAAAAAGATTGTTTTTTGCCTTGTCACTGGTTTAAAATGCCACAAAGTGAGAAAAAGGAGCCAGAGAAGTGGAAAGTCACTGGAGGAAGGCAATTATACATGGTTCTGAAGCAGGCTTGAAAATTTTTGAAATGAATGAAAAATGTACTTTCAGACTTTTCGTGTTGTGAAATTATTGTTTTTTCTTTGTTTTTTTTAATTTTCAAAAGACTGATTTGAACTCAGAATCCTCAGTGAGATCTTCATGGAAACAAAAAATCTGATGTTGGTGAGATGCACTAAATGGGACTGTTCAGTTCAACAGTGGCTGGTTTATTGTTTATTCTAGAGGCTTATATTAAAATAAAATATTTAAAAAGCATTAAAGGTGCAGCTGGAGATAGGCACCATGGATATGTGGAGCTTTAGCATTATCCATCCATCCATCCATCCATTTTCTTTACCTGCTTCCTGTTTCTGGGTTGTGGAGAACTGGTGCCTATTTCTGTGCAAGAGTTGCCAATTAACCTAACATGCATCTTTTAGTCTGTGGGCAAAAACCAGAGTAGCTTTAGCAATTACCTTTAAAAATCTTTATTAGCAATCTAATATATATGCACCAACATCTTTCGTCCATGTATATTTACATCGCATGGCATGAAAGCTGTAATATCAACTCACTACTTCCTCATAACCTTTTATTGCTGCAAGAAACAAACACTTGTCCTTTGTTTTTAAGAACATTATTTCACAAGTTTTATGAAGTAAATTCATTTTTTTTGGCAGTCTAAGTAAATTCTTTGGCAAAGGGAAGTTAGACTAAAATGTTCGTCTCAGTATCTCAATGCAGACTAAAACTGTTTGCCTTTCTTAACTTTCCTCCTCTTCTTTTTTTCATGGTGGAAGTGGGCTTTCATCAGACAGAGAAAAGTGTGCTGTGGGAACAATAATTCGGAAATAATGGAGACCAGACTGAGGCAATGAACCCTACAGCAAACATGCACATATGCAACACACACCTACACACGCACAAATGCAGAACTGAAGGCAGACACATGTTCAGATACAAACACAGAGAAAAACACGCACATGGTTGCACATAGTACAAAGACAGATGGGAAAACATTTGGAAGATGTTGAGAAATCTCATAACTCTTCATTCCATCTCAGAATTCTTTACTTCCCAGTTAATACTGCTCTCTGACTTTCAATGTTATCATACGATTTGTTACAGTACTAGTTTAAAAAAGAACTCTTCTAATGGCTGAGGGCAGTGACACTTTTACAATAAGCAGGCTTCGTTACTGGATTCAAATTTATGACAATAACACATCATTGTTCTTAAATTTTTAACTAATTAAAAAACAACATCTCTGGTTGCTTGATCACAAACACTAAGAATTAAATGAGACAGCAACTAAAAATCCACCTATTTTCTTGAAATTTTTAGTCTCCAACAGTGTCAGCTCAGTGAGATACTGTCTTAACGTTGACCTAAGTATCCTGTCTTAGTCATCTGTACTGACCCAAAATATCTGATCTAACACTGTCCTGGCCAAGCTTCATACATAATAGAATCATTGATCAAGTCTGCAATGTGCATGCTTAGCTGATCAAGCGTTAGAGATAACACTGCTCCTCCTTTCACCATGCTTTCAGTTAAGTATGTTTAAGAGCTACACACACTCACTACACTACAACCCCTGACACCTGGAACATGATTGTGTTGATTTTAGTCTGATTTTCAGAGATGAAAAGGAACCTGTGGCCCTTCAGGGTTTTGTCTACATTAACAAATGCTTAACAAAGCGCAAATAGTCTTCACTTTAAATGGGTTCCCAAAAAGACTTAACTAACTACAAGCAACTGCCTTGATTAATAATGCAGTGCAGGATAAGTATATAGTCAATTCAAACATTCTCTAACCATTAATACATGTCTAACACATGGTGTGAAAGTACATTTATATGAGCATTTACATACATATACACACAGTATATAGATTAGTTAATTCATGAGTTATTAAGCATTAATAAACATTGAGTATGTTGTTTTGGAAGTAATTAGCCTTTATGGGTAAAGCATTGATAAATGTATTAATTTATAGCTTATCAAGGGATGGGTTCAAGGTTAATTAACCCTTTATTAATGATTAAATAAAGCTAAATAAGGTGTAAAAAACTGCAAACTCGAAATATACTCGAGTTTGTAGTTACAGGAATGTGCTTGAAGACTTTTGCAAGCTGTTGTACCAGGCTGATTAGCAGGAAACATACCCCTAACAAAAGAAATATCAGTCAAAACAAAGGAAAAGGCTGTAGAACTGCTTCAAGCAGGAGATTCAACAAAAAGCACAGCAAAGGATGTTAGTTGTTTGCAGTTCGCATAAATCCTTTAGAATGTTAACTTTAGAGATTTTATTTTCTTTTTTCCATGAATTTTATGTAACCTTAAACGGTTTTCAGATTGTAAGTCCTTTCACCACGATTGCTGTTTTTTTATTTGCATCAACCACAAGAATAGTTTTCTATTTTTCTGCCAATGATCTTCCTCCTTTCAGTCTATTTACCCAAGTAGTTTTTAAAATAATCTTCTTAAAGTAAAAAAAAAAAAAAATAACAAGTACTTTCAATGTTGCACTCAAATTGTAAAAAAAAAATAGAAAGCCATCATGCAATGTCATGTTTTATGTCTTCTGGAACAACATGAAGTAACCCAGATGCTACATAATTTGTTTGACACATGATCCTGCTCGCTTTCAATCTGAGTGCCCTACAGCTAATTGTATAAACCAGCCACCAGTCACTTGGTCAATAATTGGACAGTAATTGAGGTCATGGTTTAAGACACCATTCTGGACAAGTAATAATTTGTGACATTTCAGAACGTCATAACTGCTCTTATGACACTTTGCCAAATCAATCATCTTGGTAATTAAAGCCTAAATTATTTGACAGAGAGGGAAACGCAAGGGTTTCTTTCTATAACCACCACCACAAAAGTACAGCTGTCTAGAAAGAAACACTCCACCAAACAATCTTTTTATTTAGTAGGACTGTGTATGTGTGAGACACTCAATGTCTTTTGGAATCTTCATTGTGGACTTGGTAGCTTTGGTGGTCAGTGCCACAGTTTCATAATCCTGAGGCTGCAACTTTGAGCCTAGGTTGCATCAGGAAGGGCATCTGGCGTATAACAATTACCAAATCCACTGTAAAAGTTCACTCGCTCTGGCAACCACTGCAGAAGGGAGCAACTGAAAACAAAACAAACAAACAAACAAAAACATGGACTATTTAATAAGGAGCGTATTACAAGGTCTTCTTGAAGAAGCAGGACTGGAGGTGATTGTAAGTAACCACATATTTATATTTGCTGCTTGATTAGGTTTAGGCATCAGATTTACTTGGTTAGGTTCAAGCTGCACAGTTTCCTCACCTAGTTCGAGCTGTAAAATACAATATATATATATATATATATGCATCTAAAATACACCTCAAAATTAACTTTTCAGTTACTAACATAGAAAATGTTAGTGTTCACTTGATTTGTAATTTCTTTTTCCAGCTCAAAGCTAAGTGTTTCCTTCTACTTTGATTTGTGATGCCAAAAAACACACAGTTTTACTTTTTTCCCTTTTATTTCTCTGTTTTTAAATGTACTGTATTTATTGGTGCAATCATTTTTTTTATTGGCATCTATAATCCTGGCAAGAAATAATCTGAACAGAAATTGTCATCATGATAAGTTCTGGTCATGTGTTCTTATATACATAAATTGCCTGAAATACAATATTTTCCCTCAAGAGATTAATAAAGTATCCATCTTTCTCTATGACTGTCAGAGCGAGAAAAGTTCATTTTTAGTCAGATGTAGATTAAATATTGTTGAGCTTTTATCCACTAGTCATCAGCTGTGCCATCAACTCTTCTGTGTGGGAGTGTTTTATTGTTTATACTTCTCAGTGTCATTTAGCACAGGAAAAATGCTATCCTTCAGCATCCCTTTCAGTGTTTGAACAAATAATTTTACAGTGTAGGACGTTCTCTGTTTGCTTTGCAACATACCAAGGTTTTTATAAAGGAAATTTCACTATGGAACAATGCCTGTCATGGTGAAACAAGTGCATGAAAGGTAAAAGAATGTCCATAATGGCCTTTTTATGTTTTTGATCAAAGCTTTGTTTCCCAGCTGTAAGACTTTCTACTTTGTGTTGATGTATTTCTCAGACCGCAATATGCTTTTCTCATTTGAGAGCTACTCATGTTGCTATTACGGATTTTTATGCATTACTATAATTTCTCACATGTAATCTGGCTGGCTTAGATTTCAGCTAATGTGAATCCTCCCAGGCTCCTAAAAATGAATAAAGACCCAATATTACATTACTTCTCTTATATGGCTTCTAATTCTTTCCATTAATTAGTTTTTCTTTGTCTTTTTTTCCCCCCCATCTGGTTTCCTGTCTCACTCCTAACTCCCAATGTTTTCTTTGTGTTTCTAATATATAATTGTTTTTATTAATATAATTTTCTTTGTACATAACTTTTTGGCTTTGTTTGTCTCTCAGTTGCATCCTTTTTGTGTATGTCTCATTTTGTTTATCTCATTCTCTCATTTTTCTAGGCAAACCTTTTGCTGTGGTTTTGACCATCATATATTTATATGTTTCTGAAATGGCTGAGTGGCTTCCTGTTGGTCAACAGAAAGATCTTTCCCCCTCCATCTCCTCTTTCCCACATCAGTGCTTCCACACAAGTACACATTCAGCAGTTGAGTGTTTACAATTATTGATAAAGAGGCTTGTGCTGTGCTCAGAGATGGATTCTGGTGGTGGTGTCACAGTGATATAATAGTCCAGGAAACAGGCTTTTGATTGTAAGTACAGTGACTTAATTGAAATGTCTGTAATGCAGTTTTTCCCCTGCTCTGCCAGCACAATTGTTAGTCTGCAGCAGCAACTCACTTCTGAGTGCTGAGAACTCTGGTTTTCAAACTTGACTAAAAAAAACCAAAACAAAACAAAACATGTACATGGTTACTGTAGAGGCTTTGGCAAAATAAATGCTGATTTAAAGTGAAACTTCAGTCATCCTATTTATAGACTAAACTTCAGTGTAATATCCGTTTTATACCATCTTGCTGTTGTGTTTCCTGTGTGTTCTTCAGCCTCAGTGACTTCAAGCTAACTTGCCTATAGTGTTCCTCGCAGCAAAAGAAGCCACCAAACAATGTCTGCATATTAAGGTCATGTTAAATTCCTAAAGTACTTAGCTCTAAATTTCATGTTTTAAATGTACCTGCACAAAATGATAAAGTTGGTTTTCTTTCATGTATAGGTCAGGGTCTAAAGACATAACATTTCTTCTGACCACTATTTACAATTTGTGCACTTTCCTAAAGTATTGAATAAGTGTAGTTATTTAAACAGAGTAAAACATTTGCCTGAATGAACAATTGATGCTTCTGAAACAGGATCCACATGGACAGTTGCTGCCATTGTGAGAGATTAGAAAAGCTGCACTGTGTATCAGACATCTTGGCAGACACACAAACACATACACACAAACACTGAACAACATAGAAAACAGGTGACATCGTGATCAACATAGCAGGCATGTTTAAATGCTGGCTGTGGTTTGTACCATTTGGCTTATGGCTAGCTCTGATTGGTTCTGGTCTCAATTTGCCAGAAACAGCAGCAAAATTACATGCAATAATTGTGTGTTTCTGAGAGATATATTTGAGATTTTGTAACCTTTATTGTTTGTCCTAATTTTGAAATCAAGACATGGAAGAGTCTACGTTTTTTAGGGTAAATACTTGTTCGTTATACACAGAGATTTTGTAACACATGCAAGTCAGTGATATGCCATCTGGTTGCATGTGTTTAGGGATGGTATGGCTTGGCACTCCACACTGTCTGACAATGTGACTTCATACAGCACCATAAGCTTTAAGATAATCAGATCATTCACAGAAAACCCGTACATAAGCCAAAACCTGACACACAGACTCCCACACAGAATGAAAATGTCATGGTTAATTAAATAGGACTGTTTGCTCACTGAAAATTATTCAAGAAAATGTCTGTTCAGATCACTCAAACGTGTCTTTCTTTTTTCTTTTTTTTCTGGACAAGCCAAGTGGCCAAAGACTAGCGAGATTGTTCTTGACCTAATCCTTAAGTTTTTCCCTTTGAAAGATGAGCATTAACTAGTTTTCATTACTTTGTAGACTAAAAATTTATCTTCCTATCAAAAAAGACAATATGGCTATTAGGAGTACTAAACAATAGGTTTCAGTTATTCATATTAATATTTTACGATTCACTGCAAAATTCAGTAGTACATGTAGAGCTTTTTAAATTAACTTCTTTGCGATCAGGTTGGACCTACTTGGCCGGTTAGGTCAAAACTCTACAGACTGCATGGAAAACGGGGAAAAAAGAATGACTGTGTGTGCTTTAGTGCTATCTCCAGATGTGTATCTTTTTATATAAACAAAACAAAAAAATCCCATGTGTGGTTTTGTTTTTTTCCACCAGTTTTATGTGAATGAAGTCCATCTTGTGTTCTTTTGTTTTTTATTAGGCTTGGAGGGTTATGTGTCTGTGGGAGACTATGTATCTACACGCTCTATCTGCCCATGTTTGTGCACATTTTAGTAACAAACTTTGTTTTTTCCCCCAGTTTCCCAGTGAAGAAAGTAAAGAAAGGACAACAGTCAGCAGGGGAGCAATTATTATCATTTGGCCACATGATGGAAGATTGTGAAGAGGAAATAATGTAATAATTTGCCTGAGAAGCGCATAAGTAAAGCCAGGAATCTAATGAAATTGTTACCATATTATAGATAGGATAGCTTAAAAATCCCATTTGCCTGTTTGAGAAGGGTTTAAAAAATGATAACAAAGTATTTGAGAGATGTGATTCAATTGTCATTTGGAATGAGTTGAAAGAGAAGGGTGATAGAAAGGGAGAGACGTAGTATTCAGTATCCTCTTTAGTAATTCAAGATTACCTCACTCAAAAACAGAGAATTCCAGACTGAACAAAAACACATCACACCCTTGCTCAAAAGACTGAGTAAACTATTAGCTTTAGAGAAAAGAAACAAATGGGATTTTCCAAGAAACCTAAAAATGAAGAATGCTTTTATTTCACAATTTTTTTATTTTATTTTATTTTTTCACAATTTTACTCCAGCTCTAAAGTGTTTCTAAAAACTGAACTTTAAAGTCTTTACTACTGAAGAATTTATTATAGTCTTAAAATGACTTTGGTTTTTAAGGTGACTAGGGATCTGTAAGGCTGCTAATCAACCTGGCTTCTTGCACAACTCTACCAAAAAGCACTCATTTAGCCCAGTCTGCTAAACTGATCATCTGTAACAGTATGGAATTGTACTTATTTTTTTGTTCCTGTTTTAATGGCAGATAATGCTTTAGTTTCCAGGTAATTAAAAAAATTTGCACATGGAATATGATTTGTATGTATTTTAGTGTTTTTTTATGATTGCAGCAAATTTTACAGATTGTTTTTTTTTTCTTTTAGAAGACTGAATTAAAAGGCAGCAGCAACTACAATGCTGCCATGAATATTTTTTCTTTCTTTTTTTTGAAATCATTATATAATTGTGAAAGTCTGTTGTGCAAATTAGTTGTAATAATCTAGAAAGAAAACTAAACACTAATGACCAAGTTTCATTACTGACTTGCCATAATGGAAAAACAATAATTTTCACTAAGTGCAGCAAAAATTATTCCACTCACATACTTTGTAATTTATCCTTTCAACATACCATACAGTCTACACCATACAATCACAAGGAAACAAGTTTAAGCCATCAGACAGTACTCAAATCTCCCTTCCTCTTAGGTTAAACAAGGAGAAATAAACAAAACATCTCTAAGCAACAGAGAATATACAATCTCCACTTTTACACTTACTGTGGAAGACTGAGAACATTCTGCTGTTCCCTGCTTTGAATTAAGACAGGAGTAAAGACAACAATTGCACCAGGATGAGATAACACAGCACATAGGAGACAAATCACATGGAATCCCTTGGTATGTTTTGTCTAGGACCAACACATCCTGCTTCCAGGCACTCAGAAACACTTTTCCCACAATTCTTGCTCAATCTAACTTTATAGAGACTGAGATAATCTTCTACTATTATGTTTTTAGTCAGTTCATGGAAAACATAAGAAATAGCAAAAGAAAGATAAAAAAAAATACTTGACAGTGCAAAATGTTGAGAAAAATCTGTGTTTGTTAAAGCATTTTGACAATGCATTTAAAAGACTATAAAAAAGGATTTTTAAATGTATTGTTAAAATGCTTTGTTAATGCATAAACTAATTGTGCTGAATTACAGTATAATTTACAAAAGGACAGTGAAAAATTAGATCACTATATGTGACACTGGCAGTCCTACTAGGCAGACACTGTGCTTGGTCCAACTGCAGAAGCTCAACACATTCATTGTTTTTGTATAACTAATGACTTCAGTACCGGCACTCAGTGATAGATGTAGACTGAGAGTCTTAGTAGACAGTAATGGAAGCAGTATTAATGTAGTGAATCAATTGTGAGAAATGTTGTCAATTCAAAGAAGCAAAACAACATAAAATGTATTGAACAGAATTCAGATAAGCATATTATTCTACAACAGCTAAAGTGCAACCCCTTTTCCAAACAAAATGTTTGCATTTTTTTTTTCTTATGCGGGAGAAAAAGTCTCTTTTGTCCATCAGTTGGCTTAGATCAGGGGTAGGCAACCCTGGTCCTGGAGAGCCACTATCCTGCATGTTCATTTTGGTTTATATTTGGTAAATTCAGACCACAGCAGATCATTTGTATTAAAACCCTTAACATATTATACAAAAATGTTATCTAACAGACTGACAAACAAACATACATAGACAAACAAATTGGAATTATTGATAAATCATTCTTACCCAACACAATGGCCACAGTTTTCAGCAGCGACATCATTGTATCTCGGTTACGTCTTTGTCCAGAGCTGTGTCTTGACATCCTCATGGTCCTTTGTCGTACATAGACAAAAATGTGGGCATACAGTGTTACCATGACAACAAAAGTCACCAGGTTAAACACTGCCCAGAAGATCAGGTAGGAGTTGCTATAAAGAGGAGCCATGTTGGAACAGGTTTTAAGGCTACAGATACAGTTCCACCCCAAGCTGGGGATTGCCCCCATTACTATGGACATGGTCCAGATTATGACGATCACCACTACTACACGTCTGTTGCTCATACGTGTGTGGAGCTGCATTCGAAAGACAGTGATGTGCCGCTCAATGGCGATGGCCAGTAGGTTGGCTACAGACGCGGTCAGGCTTGTATCGATCAAGCCTTGACGCAGCAACCACGTTGAAACAGTCAGATGCTTTGTGTTCGGTCCTGTGTTAAACATCAAGTAGAAGTAAGCCAATCCAGCAAAGAAGTCAGCAGCTGCCAGGTTGGCCATCAGGTAGTAAATAGGGAAGTGAAATCTCCTGTTGACATAAATGGCGACCATTACCAGAAGGTTGGCGAGCATGATGAAGATGCACACAGTGATGCCTAGACCCATTACAAGCCTGCTGACGGCATTCCAGTCACTAGCGAGGGGTTTATCACTGCGGTTGTAGAAGAAGGCGATGGTCTCATTGTAGTAGCACTGCTCCTCATCCATTGTGGTAGTGGCACTTTCTGAAATTAGAAAAGAAAAAAATAGAGATTTTAGAAGGTTTTTTTGAGGATGTACCTATATCATGTAGACAGACATAAAACACTTTGAGCTCAAAACAACATTAATACTGTATATTTTTTTAGATTTCACCACTGCATTACTGCTGTTGAGCATTTTTATATACATGGATAGGGAATTATATTCTTTTATTCAAGACAGTAGCATGTAAAATTTAGAAAGTTGAATGTCCATGTAAGCAGCTTGAGCATCAAATTTAGATTGTGTGGAAATCCCAAATAAAAGACTTTACCCAGCAATGGTTATGTCATCTGCAAACTATTGAGGTTTACTTAAGATTATTTTTTAGATATCAGAAATTATTATGTACTGAGACTATAAACTACTATATTTTTTTTAACTCTCAAGAATGGGTTCATATCTTTGTAAATAAATCATACGGTCCTCTTCCCTAATAGTTCAAGGAAACAGTGCTTAAGGAAGCATGTGTTTTTCAAGATAAACAAGGAAATAAATAAATAAATAGCTTGTTTGCTAGATGTTTTTTATTTGTGTGGTACCCTGACTGCTTCACATATGGAAAACAGCCATTATAAAGTCAGGAGCTTTAGTATTATAGAAGCAAGGAGCCATATTTCTTTCATCAAATATTTAAAATGTCTGTGGTGTTAGAATGCTTCTCTGGATTCCAAGAAAACTCAATAGGTAGAATGATGCTTTGAGTGCACTCATTCATACACATAAACAAATAATGTTTTCATCAACATGTGTGTATGTGTAATAAGCTCCAGTCCAACACAGAGGCTGACCAGTCTCTCTCATACACTCAAAACCGGAAACAGGACCTGGGGTCTGGTGCAGAGTCTGTTTGTGTATGTTTGTTTGGATGTAAGTGAGACAAAGACTAAAGAGAAGAAAAGGAAGGAACTTGGGACAATTGAGAAACAAGGAATGAAGGAAGCTGTTTTCGAAGGAAAGCTATACATTTTAATTTTTTCCTTAAAATAAAACAATATTCTTGACCAAGTAGGCAGAATGTTGAATTTTCCAAACAGAAAACAATGCATCATAAACTATACAGTAGACCCCCCCAACATATTGGCATCACTCTAAATGCTTACACTGCTGATTCAAAATGAGTGTGGATTAAACATGGCTGCACCACAAAGGCATTATAAAGAAAGTCCTACTAAATCAAATGCACAGGTTTTCAAACTCTGTTTATGTTTTCAATTTCCTGTGGGTGGCTGATAAGAAACATCTGCAGCCACATTTGCTTGGGGTGGCAATAAAAAGTTATTTAATTCAAATAGTATTTTCTGTTAGATGAATTGAATTATTACTAACAGCAGAAAGCCACACACAGGGTGGATATAACTGCTTAATATCTACTGTTTAAGTTTTGCAAGCATGTCAAAAAAATAATATACAAACAATCATTTTTTTCTAGCCTTAGGTTTATTTATTTAGGTATGTTTATGCAAATTTCAAATGGATTTTTTTTGTCACTAATAAAAAACATCTTGGTTTTCTTCCTGTCTTATGGTAAATCAGTATTGAAACTGTTAGCTATTGTCCCAATTTATTAATTTATTAACATTATTATCAATCACAGTGTAACATGACACTGTTATAAAGCCTCTAATAGATTACTAAAATGTATTTACAAAATGTATATTTGAACATACAGCAGCAAGATAAGAACTACCTAAATAAAAACAACAACAAAAAAAAACTATTTTTATTTGCAGTGCAGCAATGGCTAGACCTGATGCTTCAGAGCAAGAAGGTTGCTGGGCCATCTCTTATTTGGAACCTTTCTGTGGAGTTTGCATGTTCTTCCTATGCATGCGTGGGTTTTCTCCAGGAACTCTGGTCTCCTCTCACAGACCAAAAGCATGCATGTCATTGGTATCTCTAAATTGTCACTATTCATGAAGCGTGAATGGTTTTCTGTCTAGTTTGTCTCTATGCGACCCCAAGAAGGACTTGTGACCTGTCTGGG
Organism: Kryptolebias marmoratus; assembly: GCF_001649575.2. NCBI lineage: Eukaryota > Metazoa > Chordata > Actinopteri > Cyprinodontiformes > Rivulidae > Kryptolebias > Kryptolebias marmoratus. The sequence goes on from NC_051443.1 coordinate 21,997,359, forward strand.
GTGTACCCCACCATTTGCACAATGGCCGCAGGAAATAGGTACCAGTTTCTCCGCTATCTTGCATGGATAAACAGGTAAAGACAGTGGATGGATTTTTATTTTTTAGTCAGGAAATTGTCCAAATTGTTTACGTAGAGGACTGGAATTCAAAAATTGCCACCAGGGGGCACTTGTCCTTTGCTGGTCTTGGTAATAGTATGTGTCAATTGTATCATATAGTAAATGGCCTTAGATGCCCCACTTGAAATTAAAATATGTATGTTTTTAAACTACAGTGTTATCCAATCCTTTTTTTATTCACATTGTATAAAATAATTGGTATGAAATTTTATACGGACAATATGAGCTCAATGTTTGGCCAGTAAGCTGCAGATTTTATCATAATGCAAACAAACAAACAAAAATACATTCCCCGTCTCTTTTTAATGCTCTTTCTTTTTGGTGTCCGTGGCAATGTTTTTTTTAAAAGAGGAAACATAAATTTGAGGTTTTTATCATTGCTTATGTCCAAATAAAGCAGTAGCTCAGCTATTTGAGGCAGTACAAGCAGCAGCTGAAAACTAGCAGGAACACTAATGAGCTATAAATCAGAAGTGACAAACTGATGGAGCCTCTGTGACAACTACCAGAACAGATGAAAGCTGATCTATTCTGCTTGTCTTGTGTGGTTTATGGCCATTAAACATCTAGAGGGAGCAGCCATCAGGGCATTAGAAGCCAGAGGCAAGTCTTCAGTACTAGAAAGTGGAGGAAGTGTCAGTGGCCTTTCAGTGCACATTCCCGACACTTTCATCAGAGCCGGGGATCCTGCAGTGGGAGATCATGTCATTGTGTGTGAGTGTATGTGTTTGAGTGCAGCAGCTGGGGATTCAGTCTTATAAAAGAGAAAGATTGTGCAAGAAAAAGGACACAGCAAGAGGGGAATTTAGTTGTGCTCTTGCACGTGGGTGTACACATGTATGAAAATGGCCCTTTTGAAAAAGAAAAACTCTAGAGTGTGTTGATGGGAAAGAGGAACTTTTTATATTTTAGAATTACATGAACCACAAGTATTAGAGAGATAACTAAGTGATATATGCAGATATGTGGAGGTGTGGCAATTTCTGGCAGTGTGGACAGAGAGTAACTGTGTTTTGTGTGCCAAAGTGTCTTTTGGGTTCTGAAAAGGACCACCCTGGAATCCATATGTGTGAGGTCATTACTCAAGAAACGACAGCAAGACTACATCTGTGTGTTCAGAACACATGCCTGGCTCAGACACATACCAATCATCTTAGTTTCTCTCTCAAATTTTTACCCAAAGGGATGTTTCTTTCAGAAACATGACACTTGGCACACAGCAGCATATATTTAGGAGTCAAAAAACACAACCCTGTCCTTTTGTATTGACTTATATGGATCTGATTTGAAAGGTAAAAGTTAATAACTCCTCCAGCTTAGACTAGAAAAAAGAATTCTCATTATCTTAAATGAGTCTTGTATGGACAGAATGTAAGTTGCACTGACCATGCATCCTCCCTCATTTCTATTATGTATAAAAATATAACACCAAAATATGCCTCACTTTGTCTTCAACTTATGTCAGTGATGTGATGAATTAACAACCTTACTACAACACTTTTTACTATCGCTTTACTCCAATGACCTCTGGTATCACTGAGGCCTTGACTCTCCACAACTTCTCTATTCCCTCTTTCAGCTCTTGGTATTTCTCGAGCTTCTCATGGTCCTTCTTCCTGATCTTACAGTCACTTGGGGTTACTACATCTGACAGCACCGCCTTTTTCTATAGGCTGTCAACCACTGCTATGTCCATTTGGTTAGCCATTACTTGTTTATCAGTCTAGATTTAGAAGTATCTTAGCCCTGCCATTCTCTATCAGCACTGGTGGAGTCTCCCACTTCTTCTGTGGGACATTCAGTCCATTTTTCTCACAAATGTTCCTGTACATTATTCCAGCCACTTTGTATTGATGTTCTTTGTCTATATGTATTTATATTAAGCTCAGAAAGAAATAAGCTCATAATGTCCCAGTAGTACTTTGTCAAGGGTTTTACTTCCCAACTAAACGATCTTACTTATCGTTAATTGTCTATATGAAATTTTCCATTGTTTATATGTAACTGAATGCACCATTAACAGATGTCAAGTGGAAAAACAAAAAATATTTATGTTTGCAATAAGGCATAAGGTTTAAGGAGCTGATGCATGACAATGACACTACGCAAGTGTGACGGGTCTAGTAACTGATCAGCCAGAATGTTTCTTTGTTTTTTTTGTTTTTTTTCTACAATATATATCTACTGTTCACCTCTATATTTGCATTTGCACAATGTTGCAACCTATGGTTCAAACAAATGTAGGACAGGAGCTGTAAAAATGGGCAAATAAGTAATTAAACCTTACTAGATTACATTACTTTACATCTCAACTTTGCAATGTATTGGTTGTTTTACAAAATGTGTGTGTGTGTATGTATATTGTGATTTTCACATAGATGATGTTTATGTAACTCACATTGTGTAAGCAATGCATGTATTGCATATTGTTGTTATAGGTAACATTGTAAATAAGTAAAAAATAAAGATTCAAAATGCAAACAGCACCTCCTCTATGTAAATATAAAATAAAAAAATAATTTAATAAAGTACAAGCAACCTAAAACCCCATCCTCTGAGCAGGAACATTGGTCAGCAAGCATTAATTCTCCAGCTATCCCAGCAGCTGTGTTGCATAAAACTATCCTCCATGAAAATAACCCAGAAGATATCCTGCAGACGCACTTTGAGAAATCTTCAGAAAGGATTGCAATGTATCTGAAGTACATGAAAATGCATGAAAATGTTATTTTATGTTTTAGTAAAAAGTGGTCACATGAAAGTTTAGTTTTGGGAACTATCTAGAAACACATTTTTTGGCCATGTGGAATGTTGTTTAGATATCGTGATTAAAAACAAGATGGGCATGAACATCAAACAGCAAAAAAACTCCAATATAAATAAATACATAAAAAGAAGAACAAAACTCTGTCTGGTGTTTGAGCTCATAGTAACCATTACAAATTAAAAGAAAGATATATATATAATGTGCTGGATAGGTGAAAGTATGACTTATTCTCCACATACATGATCTTGATAGTGAAAATGCTTTGCCTTTAACAAAATAAGCCTTAACCTGAGCAGATCCACAACATTGTTCTAGCTGTAAACTTAAAAGTGCAGCATTACTGAGATTACAAGGTGGATTAAAGGTTTCTCACCCATTGATATGTTTTATATAAGACCGAATGTCCCCATCTTCTCTGGGTGTTGGGGATTGAAGCCAGCAGGACACAATATATGGAAACTGCCATGTTGTATTTTTGGACCAGTGTCTGTGCACTAGTAATGTGGGGTTTGAGCTTTCTTTTAGGCATGATATTAGTAATTACAACTAAATTTATTAGAAAAAAACCCCAAAATATCTGAACATACAGCAGCAAGATAAGAACTACATGAATCAACAAGAATTAACACCTGAAATCAATATTTGATGTGTACTTTTCGTTTTATTAAGGGTGATTGGACATATTACTTGTAATGGGACCATCCTTTAGGGACACCATACCTGCTCTGACTTCAACTTTTGGGTTCTCCTCTGGAGTCCAGTATTTTACATGTCAGTGTTGCCACCCTTACTCTAAATTCAGTTCATATAGAATGCTTTTTTTCACATAGGTCAAGAGATGGTGTCAAAAGACTAATTCAGTTCTAATTCTATATTAGGTATATATTAAGACACAAAAGCAGGTACTTTAGAATGAATTTTAATGGGCCTTATTAATGGAGTTAAGCTTAAGTGTGGCTTGTGTTTAGGTTCATAGGATATACTGAGCCTCAAAGGCTACTTACAATGTTCTTTTTAACTTTGTGCTTATTTTAAATTACTTTATATGTAACATTAGCGCAGAATGTACAGAATTAACTTTTGGGCTGCTCAATTTTCTGCTTTCATTAAGAAAGAAGAGTATGACTGGAACATAACTAAATGACCCAACATAGCACAACTGCAACTGTGGATGCATTTATGCATTGAGGGACTGATTACAGACACAGGACAGGTGTCATAATGACTAAATAAGGAGTTGGTGTCCTGGAGAAGCAGAGGGCTAGACTAACTGAAGGAAAGCAGGGTCACTAAGATGAATAACAAAACACCAATCATAATGATTTAAATCAAAATGTAATGGACTCCAAAACATGCAAAATTAAAACAATAAAACCAATTCAAAACCACTACAAAACTCCAAGACTGTGACGAAGAGACAATTAGGCTGCCATTTAAAAGCTCTGATTCTACAAGAATAAGATACTTTGCTTGTCAGTCCAGCAAACAACGGCATCAGCTCACAACATAGCTAAATCCCTTTGATCCGAATAAGCTTCTAGGTACAATAAAGCAAGAAGGAAATGGCCAAAAGCAAACTCTGCAGCAATTAGTTTTTGTGTCTTTCTCTGCAGTAAATGTAAATCTTGAAATATTTTGCATTACAGTTTTTTTGGTGGCCACAGAAAAAAAGTGCTTAAATTGTAAGTTTACATCTTACAGGCTCCTCCCACCTCTATCTGGTGTGTTTCAGTTATGTTTCCAAAGCACTGCACTGAGCAGACGGTTTTCATATAAACACAGTAGAAAACAACAGGAGAAATAACAATGATTGACGCTGGTTAGAGAGATGTCATAGGTCTGAATGTTGTGTCTCACTTTGGCAAAAACAGACTCCAGTTAATAATGCAAGGACTATAGAAGAAATCTGAGGAACATGGTATTCTAAAGTCTCTTTCTGTGGTTTTTCAATATAAAAATTTACCAGGTAATACTAATTTAAACCTGAAAATATATTTAAAAGAGGTAAAATACTCCTTGTATGTAATAATTATGTTTTATAAAGTGGTATCAATTGGTGTAAATATGGTTAGTTGGTGTCTTCTCTGCAATAAACGTACCTGGAAACCTTAACTATCCCTATAATATCTGATCTGACACCTACTGAAAGAAGCTTCCTGTTCAAGCTTAGCCAGACTAGAAGCTGCCTTAACTTCATACAGGAAATAACCCCAAGTCTGCTTTCACTCCTTTTACAATTCATCATTCAACCTTCAATATCAACAGCTGGTTGTTATTGTTATTGGTCCTGAAACAAATGGGACTTTAAGAGGATCACCACGGACTGACATGTTATTCTTACATTGGATGAGTTATTTTTCATTAGTGAACATTTATTTGTATGACCACTCCCTGTTCTGGGATTCTAAATGGAGCTGTGTCCCACAGTGAACTGATAAAAGGCAGAGTGATTGATTGTGCCCTCTAAAATAATGATTTTTAAAATCTCTTTGTTCACCGAAGTCTGTGTATAAATGAAGGTGAACCGCAAATCCAATTTCTGCAAAATGAGTTCTAAACTGTCTGACTGAAGACAGCGTGATAAAGTTATTCTTTTGCAATGGAGGACAGAATAATTAACTGAATTGGAAAGATAAAATTAAGCCTGTGAAGCTTGGGAATACATGAGCAATTTTCTTAAAACTGTAAACTTTTTGTTTTCTATAATCTATAATCCCTTTAGTTTATAAGCACGATATTGCAGGGTGACATCATGGGTCTTGATTTTGAAGAAGTCAGAAAGCATTTAATACAGAAGTAACTGAAAGTAATCATTTTAACATCTAAAATTGTTACCCTTTGGAGGTACATCAATGCAAGATGGCCACCACAGCTAATCAACCTTCGGCCAAGACAAAAATCGTTAAACCCCAATGTATCTTACAAATACTGAGCTAAATTAGATGGCTTTAGTTTTAAACTATGGTATGAAAAATGGGGGCAATATGCATTCCTTCATGAATGATAGGATGAAATTAACTTTTTTTTTCCTTCACGCAACACTCAGAAACATTTCTCCCATCGTTTCATCTCTTCTTGTCTTTCCCTTTTAAACTTTCCCACCCTTCACCCATCTTATGCCATCTCTTTTTTCCCTCTGCTCAACTTCACTTTTCATTCCCCCCACCCCTCCCTTCCTGTCTTTGCCAACTCTCCACACAATGTGCCCATTGTTTCCCCGCTCCCTCTCTAGAAAGCGGAGAGAGAGAGAGAAAAAAAAAAAAAGATGTCTGCGATCCAGAACTTGCACAAACACTCGCACACATAAGCGTTCATTCTCCAACTTTCTCTTTAAAAAAAATCCCGAGCGAGGGCAGGCCAGCTTCTCACACGTTCTCACACCAATGCATACTGTCAAACACTTGCAGTGTACTGAAGGAGCTCTGGACAAGGGATGGATTGAGAGGGTGGGGTTGAGTCATGCATGACTGCTGACTCATTTCTTGTTACTGGATGATACACTTGAAAAATGTCAACACTTCCCATGCACACAGGGGTTAAACCTGTGAATATATTTGATGACTTATATACACATGGGTCTCTGTAACTATATGAACAATCAGGAAAGTTGTGCAAGCTTTATTGTAGAAATGTCAAAAAAGATAACTGAAAGTTGCCTATATGACTATAATAAGAAACAATGCACTTGGGATGATGTAAAACCACACTGCAGGCCATTAAAGCAGCAGCATTTCATCACATCAGCAACAGAAGTTCTGTGGAAGCATTATATGGACTCTTGCATAATGTTTTACTCCCCATGGAGAAGGAGTTAACTTGTTGTTGTTAGATTACACAGAGATGAGCTGAGTCAGTTTCACTTTGGTCTCTGGTTTGTCCAAAGCTACTAAAAGCAACAAATCTATTGCAAAGAAACAATGGGATTCACCACATTAGCTGGATAATAAAGTTTCCTGGGGAGTCATTGTTTAAGACGATTTTAACTCATGGCTTATAACAGATGGAGGAGAGTTTAACGCACACTCTCAGTTTGCTCATGTCTATCTGGCAAAATGGTGCCAAAAAGGAATAAAATATAGACACAAAATTAATCCATATAACAGTTAAAACTTCAGCTTAAATAAACATAGTGACATTTGAAACGGACATTTTTTAATAGCTGTTGGTGGCAAATAGTATCTTGAGAGCTACTGAATCTTGGATCCAACATATGTAGCGAAATCCTGACTAAAAGATAGAAATATCTTTGTCTGAAACCTAAGCATTGTTTCAAATGTTTACATTATTACATTTGGCAATATGGAAACCCAAACCGGGGAACTGAGAAATATAATATGTAAAGTACCTGAAAGAAATGTGAATAGTTGGGAGATTCCCCTCCTAAAAAAAACAAACAAACAAACAAAAAAAACACCTAATAGATGGACTTGCTAAACATGGAAACATACAATATCTAGTTTTGCACTTCAAGCTAAATCTAGCTGCTTGATAAAGGTCTGCAACAAGAGCTATTTTTTTTGCCTACATCACAATGGAAAGATCCAAATTAACAGCCCTTACCATGCATGTCATGTTTTTCTTCAGTTTATTATTGGGTGTGTTCAGCTGTACTCTAATGAAGTCATACTATTGGAGATAGATTCCACCGATTACATCACCGGAGCTCAGATTCAACAAGGCATTGCATCAGTGATGTTGTCCCCAGAGATTTCTGGGCTTGACTTGAAGCATTTAAAATTTATCTTTCTAATTTTCTGTTTTTTTTTTCCCCAAAATTCAGCATTGGTGTGCAAGGAGTTGCATGTGGTCATGTTCAGCCACACGCAAGAAACAAAACCACATGCTATTTTAAACAGACAGTCCCGATATCTTCGAGTGATGTTCTGTCAGAAAGCTAGCAATAGTTAGTACCTTAGCAACCATGACATCAGTCATAGAGCACAGAGCAAAGAAAAATAGGCAAAACGTCTAGACTAATGGCTGGCCAAATGTGTGCCAGTTGTTTTAGTTTGTTTGTAAATAAATAAAGCACATTAGGCTACCCTAAAACATAAATGAAATACTGATTCTTAATTTTAAAAGTTTAGGTTTAAAGATTATTATGTGCACTGCATTAGGGGCATAGCATGAATGAGCATGTTAAACAAAACTCCATTAAACCTTGTCTGACTAAAGCTGAAAGCATTAGTGCACTGTCATTTTTGCTCTTCATTCAAAAGTGCTGGCGTATGGAGTTAAACAAGAAGAATTCTACAGTAATCAAAGATTGATTCATGATTTTCCTTGTGTTGACAGTTTGCTCAAAGATTTTGGTTCCTCTTCCTGTTTTCTAATAACTAACAGGATGACGCACCTTTAACAATTTTGACCAACATCCCCTTCAGACAGAATGAGAACAAGGGAACTGACAAGTTGCAATTAGAGAAGTTACTGAAAGAACAGCAGTAAAATAACAAGTGAGTGCAAGATTAATTTTTTCCCATCATACCCTTGTAGTATAACAATTAATACACTGTTATACATCCTAGCTGATACATCGTTGTGCCCACCAACATTGGACCCCAGTATTTTATCACTGATCACCTCAGAAAAAGACATGAATATAAAAGAAAAAAAATCAGTTTTAAGAATAAAGCCATATAAAATGTATGTACTCAGAATGTCAGTGGTCATGCTGAGAGGTCCCACAAACAAGCAAAATGTCTGGGACTGTTTGATTTATCTTGTATGGAGTTTAAAAGTTACCTAAACAGGAAGCATTACTGCATGAATCATTTTTATATTCACAAGCTCTTGAGGGAAATCAAATTTCTGCAACGCTAGCTCCAAAAGTGCCACTCTTTTACCTGCATATTTGTTGAAGTAATCTGGGCCTTTGGTGTAAGAATGGGTGGAATGCAGGTCCTCAGACAAGGGGGAGGAGAGATCGAGCTTTCGGCAATCACAACACAGATGTTTCAAGGACCCTTTGGCTTGACGGATGTCAGAGCTTATGTAGGGAAACATAAAACAGTTGTCTGCAACGGGAGATACTACGTCTTTGCGACAAGAGTTTTGTTTAGGTTAATCATAAGAAGGTCAAAAGTCAGAAGCATTGACTTCACTCCTCAAACTTGGTTTTACTTTTTAAGTATCTCACAAGTTGTGGGATAACTCTCAGATGAGTATTTGCCATCCTTTCAAACCCATCAGTGAGAACTTTACTGACTGAGAGTCTATGTTGCTTATTTATAACTGAGGAAACCACCAAGCTCCTGAGAACTGTCTGACCTCATTTTTTAAGCACTGGTGCCAAACGTCTCTGATCATATGATATTTTTTTCTTCAAAATGTCAAATGAAAAAAATTATGACATGTAAAAATCAGGGAAAAGTTGGAGTAAAAGTAGTTTAAGAACAAAGGTCAACCTTGTCACTTCACTGTCTCTTGCATTGTAAGCAAAAGACACCATGAAGACAGCCATTGCAATCGTTTTAGCTTCTCTTCAGTTTCTCTGTCTCAGTCTGTTCTTGTCTTATCTTCTCTACCTTTCACTTACCATGTCTTCATTTTGTGACTCTCCACAGTAGATGTGTTGTAGTAAAAGATTAAAATTCTCAGTAGGTGCAAAACTGCTGACAAAACATAATTAGTTGCTTGAAGTACAACAATAGAAATATTTTCACATTGGAGATTAGGACAAAATTAAGAATTATCTACTGGATGCTGGCCTTGATTTAATTGATAATTAGGTCCTATCACCAACTGGTTGGTGCCATTATTCCTAAAGAATGTTGAAATCAGGAAGGTCAAATTTCTCCCATTTATTGAAGAATGTATTTCCTTGTTAAAGACACATCTTCATTTGGAACTTCTGGATTTTTAATCCCCCCCTCACACACACACACATTCAAGCAAATGTTTCCTGAGATTACAGTAACAATCATATATTCAATATAAAAGCTCACAAACTGATGGATGTTTGATAGCTCTTTAGCTTGAAAATAAAGATAATTGTAAACAAATGTAAATAATTTGGAAAATAAATCACAAATGTAAAACCTATAATTAAGGCAGCCTGAAAGCTGCTGGCCTAATCTGTCTGCAGGAGTGCAAATGGTCCTCAACCAGCATCAAAGACCCCCTGGAGTTTTGACAGTGGGTGGCAGAAAACAGCGTTCTCTCACTCTCTATCTTGTGAATACGCAAATAAACATATGCAGAAATACACACATGCAAACACAGACCATTTAATGTTCTAAACAGATAACAGTCATTAGGTCAGTTCAAAAGGACAATGACTCATTGGGTGACTTCAATGGATTTCCGTCATATTCTTAAATTCAGCTTTGATGAAGTAAGAAATTTTTGGGTTAGCTTTGGTGCCTGTGGAAATTTATAAGCCAGATTGTCCACATGTTTCACCATTTGTTGTTTGTCTGTCTATTTGTTGTGAACAAACAGACTAAATTCTTCTAAAGCTCACAATAATGGAAAGGCACTTTCACTAAAGGAGGCTAACCTTTTTTGACCCTTGTATATACATGAGATCTGGTGGTATTTGTTGGAATGCATGACCAAGCATTTGTACTGCTGACAGATCCAACCCTTGGGATTCTGCAAGGATGAATGGGAGCCCAAAGTTTGCCTTTGCACAACCTGTAAGCTACAATACAGATCATTTTGGAAGGCTTAAAAGGGCTAAGTATTTTTTTTCCCCCTCTTATTTAGAAATATGATATGTTTTGTTTAAATAGAGATTTTGGAGCTATGATAATAGAAACCCAGAAGGTACTTTTCAGCCTTGAGGGCAAATCATGGATTCTGCATCCATCTATGTGAATATATAGAGCTTTAGAGATGCTCACACAGTTCCATTGATGCTGCAGCTCAGCTACGAACTGGTCTGTAAACATGTGTGTGCTTATTAGGAAGCAAAACAGGAAGAAAGGCTCCTGTGATAATGAAACAGTAACATACAATAAGAAAGAAAGAAAAAAAAAACACACACATACAATTTCAGTTCTTGTTTTTTTCTTATTAATGCAGAGATGAGATTACCAAAGTTAGATTCTGTAACTATTTTTTACTTATTTATTTATTTGTGTGTGAGTGTGTTTATGTACAGTCTGAACTCTTTGTTGATGGCATTGACATAATTGAGAATGCAGTAGACTGTTGTGCAGCACAGGTTTCCACTAAACTGGAATGAGTTAATTGAGCTCAGGATTAGCTTATCTTATAACTAAATCCTTAGGTAGTATTTGTGGATTCTGCCTCTTTTCAGTTTTATGGAAGTAGTTATGATCGGAGGGTAATAAGGAACCTTAACCACCAAATGAATCAAGGAATCGTTGATTCGTGTTACGAGGTCCACCCTTTAATGACAACTGAAAATTTGGGAGAAAATAAGAAACCGCTTTTTTTAATTCCTAGACACATTAGGCTCGCTTGCTTTCCCCTCCCTTCCACTCGCTTACTCCCTCACACAAGTGTTGTCTCACTCCCTTGCCTTGATAAAGAGACCAGTTCTGGCGCAACAAGTCTTTCATTCCAGTCGCGTCTCCGTCCAAAGGCGCATAGTAACCGCGCGTATCCTGCTGGAGTAACGGTGCGCCCTGGGGCTCCAGGCATCTGCTAGTGCCATCAGAGCCTTTATCTGGACGCTGCCTCAGTACGTCTACGTGGCAGGTATACTTTGATTATGCACAGATGCCCACATTGTGCGGGCAGGCATGCGCGCAAAAAAAAAAATAATAAAATAAAAAAAGATGAAAGTTAAGCAAAACGAATCTTCTCTGAGACGCAAGGAGGATAAAAAGTAAATACTTACAGTTCATTCGCGTTCCAGTGAGAGAAGCGGGTAGGTGGTTTACTCCCTGAAAGGCTCCTGGATGTCCAAGGCAAGTTAGATTATTCTGGGTGCCTTAAATTCCTCCAGCAGACAGCTCATGCATGCGCAACAAATCCAACATATTAGAGCCAGGTAACCGTTTCATTTTATGTCCAAGCAGAGAAGTAAAAGGCACAATAATTTGTCCTTAAAGTTTGTAGCACTTTTTTGTTACTTTATCTTTAAGCCGTTTTATGATTTTTTTTCCTCCCTCCTCGGATGAAGCGATGATGCTTCCCGCTCCGTCTCGGTGCCTCTCTGCGCTGGCGCGTCTCTCCCCTTCTCTCACCACACACACTCACAGACTCACACAGTTAGACACACTCTCACAGAGAGGCAACATACAGGACAGGACCTCTGTCTGCATGTGACGTCACTCAGGCACGCACATATGCCACAATTTAAGAGGGGGGGGGGTATTTTAATTAAAAAAAGACGGATGTCGGTTAATGGGACTTCTCGAGTCGATAAAACAGGACATTGGCTGTGAATAAAATCCGTTCTAAGTGAAGACAGGTGAAACTTAATAAGCAACAAGTGCATATAATCCCCCCACATCTGGCGTTTTCTAACTTATCTTGTGGAAGACGTACATGTCCGACTACCAAAGACATTTCTGAGAGTTGTTCTCTTTCCCTCAGTGACTAATTGGAAACACATTTTTTTCAGCAACTTCTGAAGACACACAGAGCAAGAGACAGGAAGGGAGAGAGGAGTGGAGTGAAAAACTGGAGAAAAACTGTGAGACTCACATTTAGGGATTTAAAGACATAAGGTAACCAATTAACTCTCTTCATAATATTCATGATATAAGCATCTATCCATGAAGGACAACCTTCTCTTATGATTTTCTCAGACAAGGATAGACGTGTGCAAAAGTTACAACATCTGTGAACACTTAGTGAGGTGTTTGCCTTAAACTGAAAATCTGCTCTGGAATAAAATGGAGCATCAAAGGCAGTTTACATGGAACAATATAACATGTTCCCCTCATGTCATCAAAGTGATGGTTCAGATCTTTTGAAGTGGCTATATGTGAAAAGATTTTGAGTAATTAAAATCTTACCTGCAGCAGATAGCTTTGTGAGCCACTTCAGTTTGGAGAGGGAAAAAAAGGTTAAATCTGACTGAACTGAGAGCTAATAGCAAGTTCAAGCATGGCCAAGACTAAAATGGATCCTAAAATAACTCAAACTGCAAATGTTTCATTGGCATTCATGCTATTTTATCAACCCTTACACTGCTGTCGAGTTAGCTTTGCATGGTTGTTCTGGCAGAGACATGATATTCCTCCTAAAATCGATCCAGGCTGCACAGGAAGTGCTACAGCCAGCTATTATTTACACTTCCAAATCACCATGAAATTTTATGTACATGGCTGTAATCCAAAACTGATGACAGTGTAAAGGTCTTACAACCTACCATTTGCATAAACCACTGTGAAATTTCTGAGGTTGGAGTTGAAGTTGTACAACAGCAGTCCATTTTGGTCCTGACTCTGCTCAGACCAGTCATTAGTTCAACAATCTGGTCAGAATTAAACTCCTTCTGTCTAATGGAAGCTTGGTCAAAGAGCCATCTTCATCATGTAGCTGTATGATTGATAAGATTGATTCAAATTTGTTCAACAGAACCCCACTTCAGAGGATCTGAACTGGCATGTGTTTAGTTTAATGCAACCTTCATGATAGGAAGAGTAATACAAGTACACTTAATGAGAGAGACATATTCCCCCAGTAGAAGCTATGTTTTAGTTAGATGCCTAAAGTTCATTTTACACTTATTTAATCATTATATTATTAGGAATTTGGGAAAAAGAAATCAAATATTTGAAGCCTACAGGTAATTATCTTGCTTTGTTGTTTGTTCTGTCACAATAGTGTTTTCAATTTAGGGATGTTAATAATAGAAAGTAAAATTAAACATACATGTGGATGGTGGGATTCCCTGGAATTCAGTCAAAAAGTCTTCAACACCCTCTAGCAAAGCCAGTGTGGCGATTAAAGCACAGCAATAACTCCCTATGGCATACTTAAATACAACTAATGGAACTAATGAAAATCTCAGTGTTTTATATTGAACCAGTCTCACAGATTCTTTGTAGTTTGTCTCAAAACATATTCATATAAAATAACTTGATTGATTATTGACAAAACAACAACAAAAATAAGAGAAAATTACTTAACATTCCATTCAAAGATTTAAAATAGAATGCTATATTATGCGTAGTCATTAAAGTGCACTGAGGTTGGGAGACGGATGAGAGGAACCCAGTGATGAGGGAAAATCTGTTTGCTTTGACTGATGATGTCAAAATGCTTTCTTAACCACTATGTTGCATTTGTGCTCATGTTGTTACAGAAGCTCCTCTATTTCACACAAGTCCAACAGACCAAATTTAAACCATGGTGTCCCACAAAGGAAAGCAAACCTCTGCTTGTTGGCCACAGAAGAAGCCCACCTACTGCACAGGGGAAAACTCTGGCTTTAACTGCAACAAGCAGATGCATGCTCGGTTGTATGCTGTACATACAGATTAACCATGCACCATTTCCTCTTTGAGTATGAATTATTTACTGTATTTATAATACATATTTTTAAGCAAAACAAAATGTCAATTAGTTGGAAAAAACAAACAAACAAGGGCTGATGTATTGTTATATGATGTTTTTATGTGAAACTGTTTGTAAGCATGTGAATTACCAGCATTTCTACATGAAATACACTAAGTTTTCATGTTATAGGAGTTCTAAAAGTGAACTATTTTACCAAAAAATGCCACTCAGTTGCATTTTCTACATCCTTCCTAAATGTGCTCAGCTATTGTTCAGTAAAATAAAGTGAACACATCGATTTGATCATTCAGAAAACCTAATATTGCTGCTAAAACCTTAAACAAATTTTATCTGTAGCTGCTAATTAGAACAATGAGAAGAGCAGGAACTTTGGGTTATTTTTCACCAAAAAAGAAAGAAAGAATTCATCAATATATTTGAAACCTCTTGAATAACATGTCAGTAGAGATACTTAATTACTTGCACACTCTGTTTTTCTCTTTTCTTCTTGTTTTGTTGTTGAGTCACATGTGTGCTTGAATCACTGTTTTGCTGTACAACTAGAGTTTGGAGGCATAGCCTGCTGCTTTCTAGAAAGTTTCTCAATACAATATTGAATTTACTGCTTCGTGAATGATGGCAGCAAGTCCAGACCCAGAGGTTGCCACACTGCCTGATTGTCTTTACAAGATTTGTATTGGACTGGGCCTTGAGCATATCTCTTAATTTTGCACAAGGATCGTTCAAATGTTGTATCGTGCTTGCATTATTTTACCATTAGACTGGTCAATGATAAAAAAGAAAAAAAAAGTCTATAGCACTAACCACATGGAATATCACCACGCCCAGCAAGCTTGTCCACCATCTGGTAGCTTTTACTGAGGTGTTGGTAGTAAACAAACCAACATAATTGTAGGAATGCAAGGGAGCAGCCACTGCATGTCTCAGACACATTCTTCTTGCAATTCACTGGAATACGGTGAAATTAGAATTTCTCAGTTCTGGTTGAGTTCCTAAAAAACAAAATGAAAACGAAGAACCCATAGCCCTTTGGTCAGATAAAAAAAAATACTCCTTTAAAAATAAAAAAAGTTATTTTTAATGTTGTGTCAAACAAATGCATATACACTGACCTGGCTGTGGCCGTTGAGTTCTGGTGGAATGGGCAAAAAAAGTTAAAGCTCAGTAGTTATTTAGAAGGGTTGCAAACTCCAGCCAGCCTTTGTATCTTGACCAGGGCAGATAAAATGCAGATATAAGTGTCACCAGATATTTGTCAGAGAACCGTAAAATTTTCAGAGATAACAGAAGCTTTTGAAACTATCAAGAGCAAGATTAGATGGGAATACAGATGAATAACCAAAGGGATCAATGCATTGGAAAAGATACTCTGAGAGTGAGAGTGAGATTTTAAGACAATTTGTTAATGTCTTGTGTCAGGCTGGTGAAGACACCTGGGCAAAAGTATGGTTAGTTTAGTGGTAGAGAGTGTTGGTTGACTGTACCTTTGTAAAACTAGTTGCATGCAACAGGGCTTTTTCATCAGGGTTAAGAAGGAATATGTTATACGTTTTTTTCCTTCTGCAATTTGACCATAGAGTGTCAGATAATTGATAGTGGAAGCTTATTAAACTTGCTTTGCCTGTTAGTATTCTGTTGCTAGTATATAGCTAAAAGCACTTGTGTCTCATACTTAAAACTCTAAACCCTTGGTTGTTCTCAATTGTGCCAAAAATATATAATATGCATAAGTCAAAATAGGATAGGTATTATAGTATTCAAAATTATTTGCATTACTGCACTGAATTGACAAACACTGCTTGTGACATTTATGAACAGCATCATTTAACATTGCTCAGTGCTGGAACTCCTTAATGATATTTATGAGAGAAATAAATTTAATTTAGACTAATTGAGATTTGCAATCGTGTTTATTAAAGTCAAATGGTGACGTTAAAACATCAAACAAAGGGGAAAATATGACAAACAATTTGGTCTGTGGAGGAGTTTCAGTGTCATTAGACTATGAGTTGATGGTTTAAGTAAATGTAAGGGGTATAAGGGACAAAGCCACTGCTTTACAGGCTGTGGAAAAGTCAACTCTTTACTGAAATATTAAAAAAAAAAAAACTGGTGAACTCTAGCCCAAGACTATGAATGGATGGAAAGGTGGTAGTTTGATGCCATCTTTTTTTTCTTCTAACCAAGAACATATTGCTCTCATGTCCTTCTGTATCCTATTTGTGTTTAAATACACAAACACAAATGGGGTCATTTGTATAGGTGCTAAGTAACTTTTACTACTAACGTAAGTTGGTTTTGCACAAGTAATTTAAACTTTGTTTTTACATCTTTTTAACCCTGCTTTTAGGTCTGTTTGTAATTTGATTCTTACTTGAAACTCATGTTTAAGCTCTTCCCAGGCCTTGTTTTAGGACACAGGTCTGCTCCTGGTTCTTGTCATACATTAATCTAATTTAAGTAAATGTCTGTCCTAAACTCTAAATCTTTATCATAATGCCTTTACAAAACCAGTACCTCTGAAAGGTCTAAAAGCTTTGCGAAACAGTGTTAAAATAGTTTTGCCTTTAAAAAGCACAAAACCAGGTTTCTCTAAATGTGACATTTAGTTTTTCAGATCTGAGAGGCTTGACATTTTGAATTTGTGTATTTAAGATAAAGTTCCCAAAACAAAAGTTGTGAATTTTCTGATCTGAAAGGTGGGTAAGAATCACTATCATGTTAACTGTGAATTCGAGTCAGACTCAAAGTATTAGGAGGAACAGCAAAACACCCAAGATGTTTCGAGGCATGGCAACAAGAGAAAAGTGACAGAGACACAGGGGGTTCAGAGGAGAGTTGAGTTTCAGTGGTGGGGGTCAGACTGAAAAAGGAGCAAAGAGGTTAGGTTGAGTGAAATCGAGGAAATAGGGGAGGTTGGGGGTACATAAACAGCCCAGGGGCAGAGGGGTAAATGACATCACTTTTTAAATTTTTCTTTTCCATCTTTCATGTGAGAAGTGCAAAAATGGATTGATTATGGCTATTGTTGATAATTAAACATTAAGTTTGGGTAAAAAAAAGGCAGTCAGCAGCAAGTCCAAAGGAACACACTTCCAGTGTCATCATCTTTTCTAATGTGGTTTATGACCTCATGTTCAACTTCAAATGAAGCTTTATTGTGCAACACACGTTTTGGAGTACTTCATTGTTCTGCATTGTTTTGGTACTAAGCAACAAGATAAATAATTTACAGCTGTTGACAGTGTGTTTTACTGTGGGTGGAGGCTTTCCCCTTGAATGACTTAGACCAAAAACATGAAATAAATACATTTAACTTTGGTAGTTTTTTGCAGTTTCTTATTACTGGGTTCACTAATCTCTCTTTTCACATAATGTTACCTGTGTTTTGTTCTTTTGACCCCAAACAATTCATTCGTTTTGCATTTTTCATCTTTTCTCAACATGTAGGATTACAGCAACAGTGTTTGCAGATGCCCCACTTAGTCTATCATTCTCTCTCATCTCTCTTGTTGGCAGAGAAGCAAACATCTATTAAACGGTAATGACAGATTAGCCAGAACTGCATCCTATTCTCTCATGCTCGGATACATAGATGTGTATGATGACAACTATTTCAGATAAAATGCTCCTTTAGTAGTGGACTCTTGTCCACTGGTTTCCTACAATCATGGGTCTTTCTGTTTTGCTTTGCTTTGTTTTTTGTTGGTTTGTTTTGTTTGGTGATTCAAAATGTAGGCTTATGCATTACATTATCTGATATTACACTCACTGCCATGTGCTCATAATGGCTCTTGTTATTTATTATGAGAAAAAAAAAGCTTGATCAGATGATCAGTTCTTTCTTTCTCTGACTTCAGTGCAAACAAATCATCCATCAACACACGAATGCACACTCACACAAGTAAATGTGCATTCGCCAGTTGCTCTTAAAGAGCAAAGTCAGTCAAGCGAGTAAGCAAGTACGAACGCACACACATTACACTGACACACATGCACACAACCGGGCCTGTCATATGACAGCTGTTTGTTATTGAGTCAGTGGGTTCAGTGACGTCTGGTGTTTGTAGTGGCTTAAACTCTCACTGACAGTACACTGAACAGAAGGGGGTTCGTGTGTGTGGTTGTGTGTGGGGTGTGTTTGTGTGTTTGTGTGTTTGTGTTTTAGATCATGTCCCCATTAAGGTTCATAAGTTCTGTCTTTTTTCCTTTATCCTCTAAGACAACCAAAGTAAATTTTCTTTCTGTCAGATGTTAGAATTTAATTTTTAACTCGCAATGAACATATTTTTTCATTTGCATCTTTTTTTTTTTATTTTTTCATTTATTTATTTGTTGTTTTAGGTGTTTGGGGTATGAGAAGCCGTTTTGAAAGAGAAAAGGAAAATGGTCATTCACTGAGCTCAAATCCAGGCTGCCTACATCCTCTGTGCATGGGTGTCTGTTCAGTCATTTGAGCCAAAAAAACATCCTGAAAACAAACTTGGCGAACTTGAAAAGATCTCTTTGTGAATTGGACAAAACAGATTTTCTCTGAGGCATACTTGAACACTACTTCAATGTAAAACGTTATCAGTGTAATGACATCCTTAGAAGTGTGTTGTTTATTGTCACACAGCTAGCAATCTGCAGCTTGAACTCTTATCTGGCTGTTACTAGATAAGATGATGTTAGAGAAAAACTTTCTTTCAAAACCATTCATGGCAAAGGATTCTAATCATATCATTACAGTTGGTACATTTAGATTTGCCCATACCTTCTGATTTAAATCAAATCCTGAGGTATGCTAGGATGCTAATGTAGCCCCCACAAGAGTGGTGCAGCATGGAAAAGTCATTACAGCTGACAGAAAGCTCTTTTATTTGGAGAAGTAAGCTCAGGTTCACATCAGGAATCAATTACTCTCAACTGCCTTCCCTAGACAGCAGATGAAGAACCCCCTCCCAACTCTACACTGCCACCTCTACTTTCTTGTGTATCCACCCCACACCTCTTGTTCTCTTTCTCCCCAGTGTTTCTGGTTTATGCCAAAACCTTCTGGCTTTATTCTTCTTTTTCCATCGTCTGTTTTTTTTTTTTTTTTGTCGTTTTTTTGCCCTCCATCCTGCTGGCACTTCACTTTTTTTTTTTTAGCAAACCCTCCTTTTCCTTCCTGTCTCCCTCTCTATGTGCTTTCACTCCTCCCCCCACCCTTTTCTGCCAGCTCACCTTACTCTATATGTTTCCCCTAATTTTGACACATTTTAGAGAATTTAAAGGATTACCTTCCTTGCAAAAACTTTTCTTGGACATCGATGTTGCAATTTATTTATATTTATCTTCCTAAGCTCCCATTTAGTTATTAACTCTTTTTTTTCTTACAAATTGTCTTTTGAATCCTTTGAACAAGAGTCAAGTTGACCATTAATTCCATTTATTTTCCTTTCTTTAACACTCTGAGAAAATATTGAGAAAGGGACAAACTAACAACAATTGTAAATGTAACAGCTTATCAAAATTATACAATAATAACATTGTAAATTAAATCAATAATTGGAAGTGGGGCAGCAAAACCACAATTGTTTTTTTTGTTTGTTTGTTTGTTTTTGGAGTTTTGACAATCAAGCTGTTAAATTTGCAGCCAGATTCTTACACTATATCAGATTACTTCTGCAAGCACAATTCTATTGCATCAGGAACTAAAAACACAAAAATGTAGCCAGGACAGTCACAAAGTATTTTAAAACATTTATTGTCACTGCATCATTTGCAGTAAGTTGACAAACATTTTCCCGGTAGTTCCAAGTTTGATTTAGACCTTTTAATGCGAAGAATGCATGCTATCCCATTGCTTAACAGTTTGGAAGGCTTCTGAAAAAGAAAGACAAATTGCGGCCAGATGTAGAACAAAAAGGATAAATCATAAGAAAAAAAAGTGAGATTGCCAAACGTTTAGAATCCAGAGCACACATAAACATGATGTCCAGACCCCCACTCAGCCTAACAGGAAACTGCATCAACAGTAGATCTTTTTTTTCTTTTTAAAGGAAAGCTCTTTGTTTCAATTTTCTTTACCCAATTTTTCTGGGTTCTGGTGCTTCTATCCAGTGGTCATCCTGCAAGAGGCAGGGTACACCCTGGACAAGTCATAAGTCCATCCATTCCTGCTCTCACTCCCACATGGGGTCATTACATAAAGTTTCCAATGCATTCACGGGGAAAACGTGCAAACTCCACACATAAAGGCCAGGAGGCAAACCTGCAACCTTCTTGCTGTGAGGCCACAGCACCAGTCACTGCCCCACCTGTAGATAGAACTAAAAATTAACAAGATGATTGGATGCTAATTTTAGTAGGAATGTGATTTCATTGCTATGTCTTCACGAAGCAAAACTACTTGATTCAGTCAAAAAAAAATTTTTTTTTCAATTTGAAACATTCAACCAAGCAGTCACATTTTTTTCTGTAAATGAGATACGACAATAATGTTAGTATCTGTGGCATAATGAAAATCAACATAATAAAAGGGAAACCTTTAATAAAAACAGCAGAGGCAATTGTAATGTTGCGATAATGTTGTAGTCGTTGATATGAGCATTTAAGCTTTGTGGTTACATTTCACCTGTTGTTAAAACTAAGTTTGTGCTGTAAAATCACAGATTATTCAACAAATTAAATCTTTTTCCAAGAACATGGATGTGGTCAGTTCTTTGTAACACAGAATGGACTGCACACACTGAGCAGTGCCATGTTTGTGGTTAAAAACCATGTGGTGAGGTACCATGTAAGCTCACCACTCAGTGGCTTGGCTGTGTAACCCTTACACTCTATATACTACTTCTCTCTGTTTCTCTTTTCACTTCTCTGTCTCTTTTACTTTGTCCAGGCTGTTTGGAAGCTGCTATCTTTTGACAGCATGTCATTTTTGCATTATCTTCCTATTTTTTCTTCTTCGAAATAGGATTTAATACACAATATTAATTTTACTGAGCAGGCTCAGAGGCTCAGTACACCAAACAATATCGTTCCTATATCTCAGAGCTAGTTTTTTTTTTTTCTGCATATAACATGAAATATGTTTTGCATGTAAAATAATACAGAAAATGTAAACGTTTTAGTCTCCACATGCTGACCTGTGCAGCATGTAAGAATGTGAAAAAGCCCAATTTTAATATTACACTGTTTTATCACAAACCATTCACCATTTGATACCCATTTATCAGAGAAAACACACAGATAAAAAGCAGTTGTATTATTAGCCAATAAACAGATGTGGATTTCATGTACTTTCAACTGAGATGTACTGTTCTCAGACACCCTGTGCAGAAAATTAATTATTACAATTTCATCTTAGACACAGTCAAATCCAGTTTCACTCCACAGAAACACATGGAACTTGGGCTGGCTCTGTGCATTTCAGACAGGTAAATTAGGTCACATTGTTTATAGATTGATGACTAAATGTTGTAACAAACTTCAACAGTCAAGATGTCAAAAAAAATCTATGTCTTCTGACTACTGTGAATGGGTTTTACAATAATGAGTTTATTCACGTTAACCTCCAGTCACATTCATTCCGGTGTCCAGCCCCCAACATCACAGCCAGACACTCATCCCTGCTGCCTTTAATACCAATGTGGCAGTAAAAACAACCCCAGACCTACTCTCTGCTTTCTTCAACTGCAGGCACAAGAATTCAGTCTATGGTAACTACACACAAGAGGGGAAAAAAATTTGATATAGCTGCATGGTTAAAAAAATAAAATTGCATCGGGCTCAACAGGCAACACCCTGTTTATTCTACAGCAAATTTAATGAAAGGCCAGCCTTTTTCTCCAGTTACACGACTCTTTAATTCTTTCTTTACTTATTCCACTTTACCTGACCACCGGGTACACTGTAAATTCCAGTTTATTCTTTATCTTTACATATTACCTGTTAGTATTTTTGATATTCTTTTTTTTCCACAGACCCTCCCATGTCTTTGTTGTGGCTGTGTACACATATATTTGTGTTGCCCCTGCAGTATGAGCTGTGTGATCTCGGGAAGCTGCAGGCTGTGGAGAGACTCTCAGTTTTGAAGTTGAAGCAACCACAGAAGCTCTAACCAACACACACATACACACACACAAAAGACCTGTGTAATGCACACTCTCAGCTTGTATTCTACCATGAGTCAGCATGTGAGGGATGTGACAGACAGAGAAGAGACAGATGGTGCAGAAAAGCAAAGGGAAAAGAAGGGGAAAGATATAAAAAAGAAGAAAGAGAGATCAAGGAAGGGAGAGGAGGGAGGCAAGGGAAGAGGGGTGAGAGGAAATGATCCCTGCTCAAAGAGGTAAAAGAACTCCTTGTCTGTTTTAACAAAGTTGTATTTCATCTCTTTTTTTAGTTCAGTCTTTTTTTAGTTCACTTCAACTTGTCTGTTAGTTCACTTTCCCATACCTTCCAAACTTGTATGATGCCTAAGTGAGAGCTAAATTTTCACCATATATGCATACAGATCATATTTTATGGTAAAAAGAAATGGTAGCTTGATTAGGATGTGTCATTACATCAAAAGGATGACATTTTGCTCTCTACTTCAATACGAGGTCAACTCAGGCAGATCAGCCACTGTTAAAATGATTGTGTGACTGTAAAAAAATAGACAGATGAGTTTTGAAAGAGGTTAATAGTGAGAGTAGGTTTTTATGACTGTCACTCTTAAGGATAAATGAGCTTTCGGCTTGACTAGTCAACTATTTTGACCTGACGATTGTTTGCCACAAGACTCCTGAGCATACGACTTTCATTTCACTTTATTTTTGATTGCTAGTTCCTTCTGCTGTGTGTGATCACAAAAATCATTCATTATTTGAGTGTAGTGTCTTTTTTAGGCTAAAATGAAATGTGCTATTAGTTTAGCCCAGATTTAGGGCTTGGTCTGAATGACTGTTTGACCCAAATAACTATTTCTGGCCACAACTATATAAAAACGTAGCAGAAGTAAATATTTATGAAAATAAAAAAATGCTTCCTTCCTTTGTTTATTTTCCTACATGTGCATTTGTGTATTTGGCTTTTTAAAGTCAGCCCAGACAGAGAAAGGTCAGTTCATTTTTTTTTTTTTGTTATTGTCCATGAGCTTTGTAAGAACTGAGAACCTGAGAGCATTTCTTACTTTTGAGATGATGTGTAATGTAGATGAGCAGTGTGACATTCACACACTAATCAAAAGCAAATAAAAATAAAAAACAAATGCAACTAAAAGCACTCAGAGAGCACACACCTCCACAAAGGTCACAGCATGATTAAAAAAATAAAGAGTGACCCAGATCATAATCTGGCTTACCACCAAAATTTAAATAATTGTTTTTTATGACAACCCCAGTGTTTCCTGAAAATTTAATCCAAATCTGCTCATAGGTTTTTATGGGATCTTGCTAACAGACAGATAAACAAACCAACGGATACAAATGAAATCAGAACTTCCTTTGGGAAAGGAAACAAAAGGGTCACGTGTAGGAGCACAGGCAAGTTTTTTT
Organism: Kryptolebias marmoratus; assembly: GCF_001649575.2. Lineage (NCBI taxonomy): Eukaryota > Metazoa > Chordata > Actinopteri > Cyprinodontiformes > Rivulidae > Kryptolebias > Kryptolebias marmoratus. The sequence continues at coordinate 22,021,200 of NC_051443.1, forward strand.
TTTAAACTAAGGGGTTACCTGTGACCTTGACCTTTGACCCCATGACCCATGAAATGAACAGGCATCATCTTTGACCCATGAGGTGTCCCGCTGTGCAGTTTGACATTCCTACATCACGTTGCTGCAGAGTTAGAGCACAGGATCACCTGTGATCTGATATTTCACCAGATCAGCACAAAAATCTAATCACTTGTTCCTTGTAGCATGTTTGACGTTTCCTGAAAATTTCATTAAAAAAAAAACCAACCTGTTCCTAACCTTTTGAGTAATCTTGTGCACAGACAGACAAACTGCCTGCTTGGAATTCTTTCAAAAAATTCTTGAATCCGGATCATGATCCGGATCACCCCCAAAATCTAAACATATGCTCCTTGTACCATGTTTGATGTTTTCTGAAAAAATCATGAAAATCCGTTTATAACTTTTTGAGAAATTTTGTACGCAGACAGTCAGACAGTCAGACAGTCAGACAAACAAACAGATGCTGCTGAAAACATAACCTCTTTGGAGGAGGTAACAAAAGAAACAAATGTTGAAGTAATATCACAAACAGTTACAGAGAAATAAGATGTCATTACAAACAAGCAAATGATAGGAAGAGAAGAAGAAAACTGAGTCTGGCAGAGAGATCCCATCAAAACATGTATTCCTGCCAGGTTAAACACAGGAGCGAATACAAAGTAAGATCAGATATTTTCTCCTAATTTTTCCTCTTTAAAAACATCTACTCTCTGAAACTGCTGACCATTGATTTGACAGCTATAAGACCACATTTCCATTATCTATAACTAATCAAAACATAAAATTTGAAGCCATTCAAGCAAACATTTTAATTAGGATTTTACACACCAATTACACATGATATTTACATGAACTGCTCAAAACCTACAACATGATATTGCACACAAAACACATTCAGTTTGAATTGTACTTTTAAGGGAGGATACATCTGTGGTTCCTCTGGGACTCACCTCAGTCCTCACTCTGAGACACTTCTTAATGATTGGAACATCCTCGATTGTGCAAAAACCTCAACTGATTCTGGACTCAGGAGCTTGACGACAAGAGCAACAAGGACAGGAAGACACATACAGTAATCAGCTGAATTTTCTACCTCCTCCATTCCTCTGTTGCATTTTCCACCACCTGCCCTGTCTCACGCACAGCTCATCTTTCACAGAAAACCACTCCTAAATCACACAGTAACCAGACATTATACAAGCCCTGCTACGAAAGGTTAACCACTCATTACATGGTGAAGTAATTACAGATTGGCCGGAGCTCTGCTTTGATTTCACATGTCAGCTTTACACACAAATGACAGACATCTGGGATTTGAGTCAGCAGCAAATTATTGATATGATTGGACTGGATCAACTATTCCATATCTGTAGTGTTTGTGAGTGATGAGAGTTATGACTCTCTTAAGTGCAATGCAGTCACTGTATACATGTGTATATCATTTTATGGCTTAAAAATGTAATCTGTAAAAAAATAAAATAAAAAACCTTCCTAACTAACAATAGCCATTTACATGAGGACCCCAAGTTACCTTTCATAGTCTCAATTACAAATCTTACAAATAAAAATGCATTTACCTCACCTTCTCTGCAGGTAAGAACTAGGACACTGGCATACTGGCAGTGATGTGTGCTGGGAAAAAAAAGTAACTCAGTCGGCGAAATGAATCGTGTATGAGGTAGTTTGAAGAGTGGAAAACCAGTTTTGGAAACATGATTTCCTGTGGAAACAGTGATGTCATGTTACTCTATCTTTCAGTCTCACATGCACCAAAACACGCACAAACACACAGGCATTGTCTGTGTGCGTCAGTGTCTTCATGCAAGTGTTCTGTTAATGTCATTAACATAACTGGTAGCTGAGGTGGATGTTGGTAGTAAGAGATCATTTTACAATGTTTATGGAAAAAAGGTTTCTCAGCTAAATCAATTTAGTATGTAATTAAGAATTTTATTCCCTTTGTCAATAATCTGAATGATTTCTGAATTATCATTAACTCATTTTTATTTGACATCTTCTTTCTGACCCTCTGACACTGCTGACTTGTGAACTAAATTTTGGAAAATGCACACAAGGTACATGTTAAATTATGCAAGTACAGTTGTTGTGAGCGTTAGTTATACTTGTGTCCCCCTGCACTTACGGTGCATCCCACTGGATGCACTGGAAGTTAGACATTTCAAATTTCATGTTGGAAAAATCTATATTTAGATTAATTAGAATGCACCTAAAGTCAGAGGTTTCTCACCAGCCCTGACCTAAGAATCCAATATGGCTGTTGTGGTTTGCATTAATTCAATTCAAGCACTGACTTTGTACTGCCCAAACTTAGCAAATTTTTACTTTGAAAACTGGTGACTTTAAATACAACTATGAATAGGTACAACTTGCTGTTGTACCTTTTTTTAGACATTTCATGTAACTAAGAACTATGCCCAGCTGTAGTTTATAGAACTGCTTACTTCCAAATAAGTGCATAACATTTATCCCAAAGATAGCTTGTATTTGATGTCACTGGCATGCATCTTCTCCCATGCTGGCTATAAATTCTGTATTCTCATCTTCTGTGGAAATTAATAATAATAATAAAAAAAAATGTTTTCTTGTTATGTTTGCACATTTAGGTACATATAAATTTATCGGATAAAATAAGTTACCACTTTAAGTGCATGGGTTTTCTACATGTGAACTAGACAGCTGCAGTATGAATCTAAATCTAACCCCTTTGAGCTATACAAAATATATATATATATATATATATATATATATATATATATNGATAAATAAGAGGCCTCAGAGTCTGGGGACAATTTGTAAAAAAAAAAAAAATAGGAAGTGCTGTTGAAAAAGCAGCTGGAGCCACAGTCTGGATACTTTGAACCCATGTAAGCCAGGAAGGACTACTCACTCAGTCAGGTATCAGCCCTCTGGGAAGGGATGGAAAATTGTGACATTTTCCATAATGGCTCTTATTTAGTAACAGATGAACAGTAATAGTTGCACAGTCGATTATGAGAGTTAAAAGTTATCTCAGGCAGATTGCGGTTGTAATTGTAGTGGAAATATTTCAGTTTAAATGATAAAAATGGAAAATAGTAGTTGTATTTTTTTCTAGTTCAAACCTAAAAAAAAGCTGATATTTATTTGTTGCAAATGTATTTGAATTTATTTATAGAATTATGGAAGCTTATGCTGTCCAGGTTCTCAGTTTATTTTCCACAAACACATTTTCTACTGTTGGAAATATTTTGATTTGTTTTGTATGACTTTCTCTCCTTAAAAAAATACATTTGAGCCCAAGAACAGCTATTATAAATGTTTTATGAGCGTGTTATTTTTGTGAGACACCAAGTAGATCCCTTAGCTACAACGTTAAACCAAAAGGCTGGCAATGAACAGCTCCTTCATATTGGTTTGTGACCACACTTAACTGATCTCATGTTTCAAGCTCTGATTTGACCTGAGTTATGTGTTTGACTTACACATGAACTTTATTGCAATAATTCTACATTTCGTTGCTTGTGATGTGCAATTTTCTCTTTGCCGACAATTCAGGCGCAAAACCTTGCTAGAATTGACCACTTCTAGCTTTCTTTTTTAACTCTAAGTAACTCGTTTATAATTTATAGGCATCTATTCATATCAAACTTCAAAGAGGTTTGGAAGAGAAAATATTTATGCCCATGTCTGTATATTGTTAATTTGCTTCTCCTCCTGTTGTGCTTGGCGCTATCATCCAATCCTGCCTCACTGGCACAAGTTCAGCTTACAGTCCATGACCTCTCTGTCTGTTTTTCATTTCATCCTGCCCACTGATTTCTTTTCCTCTCTCTTCTCGAATCTTTTTTGTTTTTACTACTTCTTTCTCCCTGTAGTAATTACTTTTTAATTATCTCCTTAGACTTGTCTTTTCAAACTACAAATGGACATCTTCACTTTTTGTATCTTCCCACGAATGTTTCATATTTCTTTTCAACTGTTTTCATATGGTCTGTTTTTCTGCGGTCCGTCTCTCCACGTATGCTGACCTCAGGTATCCAGCTCAGCTTTTACAGCTTTTATTTTCTTGATTTCTTTCAGTTCCTAAACCTCACTCACAAGCACACATCAAAGTACAACAAAGTAAAGAATGTGAATGCTAAAGTGTTGATTATGAAAGATTTTTACATTTGCGCAGAGATAATTTTCATTATCTAGGAACCTGGGTTCTTAGAGGTATTGATTTTACACACAATGCAAGTTACACAGCCTAGTTTTTATCAGTACTCATTTTATATAAAGATTAAAAACAACATCACAAATGCTTCTAAGCAGATGGTTATAGCTTCCTTTCGGGTATGATTTGATATTTTTTGAAAAAATGAAATTGATAATCTTATTGATCACATAGCTAATCAGCTCCTTCAGCTTCTAGAAAAGGAACACATATGATAACTGCTATAAAATTATTGCAACAATGCCATCGGTAAAATTAGTGGGCTTCTTCCAGGCAGGTTGTCTCGTACTATTATCCATATGAAAAAGCCAAAATTCGTCCAGACTGTTCTTAAGTTGTAGAGTGAGCTATCATTTTCTGTGAAAGCAAGAACATCTTGAAGACTGCCTTTGCACAGAATGTCATAATGTGCCATTTAGAGGAGCCAGAACAAAGGAAATAATGTAGGGGAGTAGGTAAAAAAAAAAAGTCTAAAGGACTTAAGTATTTGTGATTGAGTCTTCACATCTCTCTTACATTACACAGCCTAGTTTATAACACCAACCCAGTTAATGGAAACTTATTCTTGTCCTTTTCTGGTATTTTAGCTCTATCCATTTATCCTTCTATCCATCTGAGCATAAATGAGATGCACAGAGAAGAAAATCCCCAACTCTCCCCCTCTTTTTACCTCCCAAGAGTGCCTTTGTCCCACAGATGGCTTGGGTGTTCCCAAGCCTAGACAAAATGTCTCCAGCATTCAGAGTCCTGGGCCTGCACCAACATCTCCTCCTTGGGAGATATGTCCAGAACAACACCCTCAGAAGGCATTCAAAAGGCATCCTGCCCAAATCACCTCAGCTGGCTTCTTTCAATGTGGAGGAATACGGAGAAGTCCTCGACCTATCCCAAAGGGTGAGTCCAGCCACTCTGCACAAGAACCTCACTTCAGCTGCTTGTGTTCGTAACGTCACTCTTTCAGTCGCTGCTTAACACTCCTCAGCATAAGTCAAGGTTGGAACATAGTTCAGCTGGTAAACTGACAGATTCACCTGTTCACCCAGCTCTCTCATTACCATGACAGACCGCTACAGCATCCTAATCATTGTAGATGCAGCCCCAATTTGATTATTAATATTCTTTGTTTTATCACACTCATGAAAAAGACCCTGAGATACTTAAACTCTTCTGCTTGAGGCAGTAGCTCATTCCTACTCTGCAATCCACATTTTGAAGCTGAAGACCATGGCTATCAAGGATTTTGATCCATGTTTTTAAGCTAAGTTTCCAAATGTTTCATTTAAAAGCTCAAATTAACACACAGATTTATTTGTATTTATATGTCAATGACATCTTGAGCAATAACTGCCTATTTTTACATTACCCACCACCAATAAAAATACAGTCAACTGGTAGACATGGTTAAGTTTCCTAGAAAAAGATGAAAAATATGGATGCATTTTGGGGCACATACTTATACCTCCGCCATGACTTGGGGCACATAGTAATTTTGATTAAATGAAACACTTTGTACATTATTAAATTTCAGCAGGGCTCAATTGGAATGAAGGGCAATCAGACAGAATATGAAGAAGCAAAATGCACTGAAGCACAACACTGCACTACTAAGAAACTTTAAAAGTCCCACAAAGTGTTATTGAAAAAATATTCACTAAAACATCTGAGATGAATGTCCTGGAGAGTAACACTGATTCACTCTTACTTCCACCACATCTAAAAAACAACACACACTCACGCCTTTGTGAGAGATTAATTTTATGTGTGTTTACGGCCGGCACGGTGACCTTATTTGCGACTGTGACTGCAAGTGTTTAGGCACTAAATGTGTGTGTGAGTGTGTGTTCCGCAGGTACAGACTATGATTGTTCTCTCTGGGTGTTAGCTTTTGGAGCAGGAAGTGCACGTTCAGGTCAGAGGGGGGGATCCAGGCACACTTAGTCTGCCCACATCTGTTCAAATACCATGGGCTGTCAAAGTCACACAGGAAATGTGTGCACATTAATGCATGTGTGTGTGTGCATGATACAGAATTCCCTCTTTGTGAGCACAAATTATGAAAACTATTTGACCTTTTACAGCACAACTTGTTCCCACACTTACAGTAAAGTTGCTCCAAAATAGCACCAACACTGAAAAGGCACATTATTTTAAAAAACTCTAAATGTTTCTGTTTAGGTATACTTTGTATGTCGATACTGTCTTAATAATAAAACTGTTTGTTTTGCTAGTTGCTGCAGGCAGATATCCCTAACTGTATTTGTTTTGTATTCAAATTATCCTTTAATTTACAAAACTCAAATTATTTTTAATTACACCAGATCTTTCAAAGCAAACATTTAGCTTTTTCATTATGTTCTGCCTCTGTATTTATTGTTGTTTCTTTTTTTTAAAATACGATTTAAACATTTAGGGCAAAGAGAATATTGATGCTGTATGAGAAAGTGTTGATAGTTTTCTAAAATTAAAATAGCACCACAAAACTTTCAATTGCAGTCAGCATTTTAGAGGACCAGGCTTGTATCTTGTATGTTTTCTTTGGTTTCTAGACTTGTTTGATTTTTATTCTTAAAGACAAAAACCTACCGGTACATGTTGCCATAACACATCATTTTACACTGCGCTGCACATCTGACTGCTATTTGTGTTTACTTTATCACAGTTTCCAGTTATATTATAGAGAAGATTCTTACTGATTATACAGAACATATACATCTATAAGATTGTACATCAGTAGGTTGCAAAGTGACCAAAACATAGCCAGAAAATGGTGCTACAAAAGCAGAGAAGACCTTCTACGGAACAAATTGATGCATTGGGTAATCATAATGGGAAGAAATGCATACAAGTCCTTTTTTAATATTATATATACAGTTTTTGCAACAAATTAATTGTCCAATCAGACATTTCCCATAAACCTTCAACAACACACATTATTGACATATCTTTGTACTTTCTTGTTAGTGTTGATTTATGTAAACCTGAGAGTTATACATTAAAGACTTAAACAGGTTGGACAATATTTCTCTGCTGCTGAACAAACATCCACATATATTTCAAAACCCAAATCTCCTCTCTGTAATACAGTCTTTCAGTAAAAGCCAAGCTTTTCCTGATTATATCATGAGGATCACATTTCCTCACAAACTAGATTGCAGGAAAGAACAATCAGCTAATCTTTATGGTTCCATTCCTAATTAATAGCCTAATATTCTTTAAAGGATTGCACATCACCCACTGCCTTTCATGCAGAGTTTTAAACTGAGATCATCCCATTAAGGGAAATGACGGCATTGTAACCATTTTAGTCAAACCTTGAAAGTTATATGTGCAATTTCATGTTAAATTGCAAGATGTTACACTCAGGGAAAGACTCTCAGTAACTACAACATAAAATTTCAGCTCAATATCTGTAAAACTGATGGAGTTATAACTTTTTCTGTTATTATTGTTGCTTTGTATTTGTAATATGAAATGACAATAAAGTTGAATCTAATGACTTGTGGTGTAAAATTGACTGTTATAGCCATTTTTTTAGGTCAATTAGTTGTGGCAGCCATCCGTATTTATGTTCGCTCTAAAAGTGTTGTAGATGTACATCCATTAATTACTATTTAAAGTTTCATTAAAATTGTCTAGTGGTTCATTCAGTGTTTTGGTAACAGACAGACACAAGCAAAAACATTATTATACGCCTTCACCATTTAATAGACAAAAAACTCAATATATTTGCCCTGTGACAAGAAAGAAAAGATTATTAATTTGTTGACTGAGATGATGAGGAACCCCTGACGCAGTTTGAAAACTTTCCATAGATTTAGTCTTTTGTAAAGTTCATGTAGAATGTCTGTAACACAACCATACTGACTGTTTTATGAGGTGTGAAGTTGGCCAAAACGGCAACGAACAAGCACCAAAGGACACAGATTTGAGCTTTCCTGCAAGCTTTCAGGAGGTTCTTGGCAACTTTGTCCCTACGTGCACAAGAAGAATTAAAGATGTTAGCCTATCAATCCAAACAAGTAATCCATGTTTTTTTCGTTCTGCGGTGTTTGTGTCACTGCTCACATAAAAAGATGCAGACAGCCACAGACACACACAGTTCACACACAAGGCTGACACATGGGCTTTTCTAATGGCAGTAAAAGCTGTCTGCTTCAAACACACCCTGTTGATTGGGAGTCATTTAAAGTGTCTGCAAAAACAGGAAAATTGTTTGAGGGAGAAGAACGAAGGAAACAGAGAGAAAAATAAAAAGGATGAGAAACATTAGAAAATGTTAAAAAAAAAAAAAACAGACAAAACATAAATATAGCAAGACGAGGACAAAAAGAGTATTGGGTGTCAATATTTGACAATATTTAAACAATAAAGCCTAATCTGGTGACAGTAAAGGTGATAACAGGAAACAAAGACAAAAACTCAACAAGACGGAATGAAGAAAACAGACTTTTGATATTTAAGGATTCTTGAAATAAACATTCTGTTAACACTGCAATGAAAAAGGACAAAGAGCAGCTCCACAAACAGAAAAGTAGATCAAAAGCTGGAGCTGAAAGTTGCCCTCCTCATCTAACTGTGTTCTGCCACGTTTATGGGGGCAATCCATCTATTCTTGGATGAGAAAAGCCCTGACAGCCTGATGGGAGCCAGAGAAACAAAGCATTTCAGTGATCGCTGCCATTAACTCCTAAACAACAATGCAGGAGGAAAAAAAAGGGTGTGCCATGTTATTTTATGTTGGTCAGACTATTAAGTTTTAGTGCATGTGTGTGTGTGAAAAAAAATTACTTATTAAATTAAAGGCAGAGCATTAGAAAAAATTTTAAAAAGCAGCCAGTTCAATATTTTTATTGACTGTTCTGACATACTGTATATCCTGAAGGGTTTATTTATTATGTTATTTATGTAAGTGTAGGATTTTGTTGTTTGACTTGTAACTCTTTTTTATAAACTTTTTTTCCCATTAAGAGTTTAAAAGCTGCCTATTAGACAAACTATTTAGGTTTGGAACAAAGTTGATAATTGTGAGAAACACTTTTGTTTGTTTGTTTGTTTTGTTTGTTTTGTTTTGTTTGTTTTTTCTCACAAGAAGATGCAGTGGAGGTGAATTGTCATTGAAAAAATGGGAGCTAAAGTAGAAAATACTAGAAAATAAGTGTTATTATGTACAGTAATTATTGTATTTTAGGAAGGTATACTAGTATTCTGTATATAAACTGTTTAACACTACCTGATTTTAAAAAAGTATTGTTTTTCTGTTATCTTGGTGCTAATAATTTGAAAGAACTTGTGCACAACTAATGGTATCCATGCATGTTATGACTCTGTGATGTACCGTTGTACATTTGTATTCTCAAAAAGTAAAAAGTTCTGTTCACAACCTTACACTTCACTCTGTATTCATGTAGAAAAAAGTTAAATGCAAACTTGAGCTTTGTATTCATAATTTATTGAAGTTTTTAAGCTATATACACTGAGTTTGCAAATGATTTGACTTATTCAAGACTTTACAAATTTCTACATGCACAACTATCAACTAATAGGCACATCCTTTTACCTGTAAATAAGCATTTATTTATTTACTTATTTGTCTTTTTGATAGCATCTTTATCCTACAGAGTGTTTTTTATATAGATTTATTTGTTTATTTTAATCAATTTGGTGTTAGAGGCACTTTTTAAAGCTCCTCTGATTACTAGCTTGCCTACAGCTGACACCTAGTGGATATGAGAAGGCCACTACACCTTTCACTTTTTTCATCTAACGCTGCTCAGAGAGAGTAGGGTTTCTTTCCTGTATTAGCGTTTAGGGCCACGTCACCATCTTCAATAAAAGATGTTAAAAATAATTCTAAACTGCAAATAAGAATCCAATTACAAAAAGTATAAAGAATATTGAGGGGGGAAAAAACTAAATAAAAGTCGCAGTCTACATTTTAACTTTCATAACCATTTCCAAAAACATTTTCACAAGAAGTTGTAAATATATTTTAGCAGGACATGAATGATAAGGAGGTTAGTTCCTCATATCAGATGAGATTTAAACACTTGCTAATTTGTTGCCGTGCTGAAGAGACAAACTGCGAACACTTTGACTTTAGAAACTGAGCAAACATTTTTCCATAAGTAAAACTTTTTTTTGCAAACTTATTTGATACAAGAAAAAACAGCTTTATTTGTAAGGCAGGGCTGATAATGAAAAATTTGCGTCTCAAAAAAGATGTTCTTTATCACTTTGACCAATACTGATGACATATTTAAAGCTATTATTATAGAGTATGTTTTATTGCTGTCTGCCATATTTACCTCAGCCCTCCTTCTAATGTGTTGACAACATTTCTCAACATCTTCCTTAACAGTTTAAGTGAATTTTAAGTCTTGATATTTAATTATTTAAAAAATATCATATATGCAAATAAGCAATAAGGTCTTCACAGAAGTGTGTTTGCAAGACAATAAAAGACAGATAAAAAAAATTTGCAAGTGTTTCATCTTGAACTCTTCCTAAATACACTGTGTTCCTCAGGTAATAAATTTAATTGCCAAAAGTTTTGGTTTTGCACATAACTGTAATACATTTACCTTTCAGCAAAACAGTAAGGATATGTTTACACTTTAACAACTACTTGGTCTCAAAACTTGGTCCTAAAAATGTGACAATATTTCCGTCTGAGCATGCGCAACCTTCACAGGATGAGTTACACACCTGACTACCCATCCCATAACTGCAGTGCTGGCTCTGGTTGGTCTTCTTTGTTATTTTACTGCCTCTTCCTGCACTGACTCCCCATTTAGGTCCAAAGAGCACTGCACTGTTTGCTCAAGGCCCGAGCTGGTGGGTGGAGGAGGGGATCCAAAACTCTTTATTCACGAAACTGAAACCTCATTGGAAGTTCTGTCACCTCTGCAATACTTCACCTGTCGACCGTCTTCTGTCCAAACAGAAGCGCCAGTCAAAATCCCTTGGCCATCCGTTTAATAGGCAGAAGAGGACTTGGATTTACTTCTTCTCAGATAGAAGCAAAGAGGGAGCAGAAATCTCTAGCATTTATCTTCACATTATTGCAGCTTGTGTTTAGGTTTGCAGGACTTAAAAAAAATCAAACTTGTGCTCGAGGTAGGTGGTTGATTTTTATTTACTGTAGCACCCGTCAGAAATGTTGGTATTTTTGTAGACCATCATTCCAAGCATCATCAATCATAATAAAGGGAGAAAAACTTGCAGTGGAGCCTTTGGCTTCGCTGTGGCTCTAAGCCAGCTTTAGATCTTTTGATCAGTATTCGAAGAGGAAGCAGAGTGAAAATGGTAACTCATTTACACTTCCTCTTCCCGCTCTTCAACAAATTATTAAACAAAGTTTCTTGGTCTGTTTAATTTTCTTTTGATGGCTCAAAAATAATGATAAATTGGTGAACAACATGTATCTTTAACCTAATTTTTCAGATTACAAATCTGAAGGCCAGTATGGTACAAAGGGTTGAGAAGGGAGTGGCTGGAACTTTAGGTGACAGATAAAGACTATAGGGTTTAGTTAATTTTGCATGATACAACACTGCATGTCTAATATGTTCCATGTGGTCTATCGAAATGTACAGAAACATACATTATTATCTCCTTAATTTCTTAACATATTTTTTGAGGGGTTGAATGAAGGATCTTTGAGAGATCTTGTTTCAGGAACATGGCAGTTTTGCTGCTTTTGTTTTTCTCAAAATTAATCAAATGATTGAATTGTCTTTATCGTTTTAATGTTTGAAAAATTGTATACATTTTATTTGTTTTCTTAAAAATGTACAATGCTAGACAGAAATGACCTTAGACTAACAAAGGCACTCCCTTTCTCTTTGGCCATAATGTTCCTCGAAAGGTATTGGCTTTATATTTACACCAAATAAAACTGAAAGGCCCTTTATGTCTCTAAATCTGGCTTGTTTTGTCACGTAATACACTCAATATATACACATTCACTTTCATCAGGTGTGAAATATGGAAAAACTGAGCTAAAGATGGGATCAGTGGTATCAAGCTTTGGCAACTTGTGTGGAAAAGAGAAAAAGCAAGGTGAGCTCAGATTATTTCACACAGTTTAATAACTGATTATCAATTCCTGTTGCTTGCAATAATCATTGTTTTTAGACTCAAAATGTCACAAAGTAACTTCTGTATCAGTGCTACTTTTTTACACTTTATATTTTATTTGTTGTTCTCAAACTATTCACAGAGGAGGAGAGACACCTGCGAGCTAATGACAGACCTTTCAACCTGTCTTATCTCTACGCTGTAAGTAAAGCATAAAGGAAAAAAAAAAAAAAACAATTCTGTCATAACGAGAAACCTTTTGGTTTGTATAAGTCAAAGTGAACTCTTACTGTGTTCTTTAACAAACTGAATAAGTTAAATTATCTGGTCCTATTGTTTCCTGGTTGAATCTGCAGCACCATAATTGCCGTCTGTCACTGTTCTCTTGCAGAACAATGCCATCAAGACCTCTAAATACAATGTTTTCACCTTCCTGCCTCTCAACCTCTTTGAGCAGTTCACGAGGCTCGCTAACGCCTACTTCCTCTTCCTTCTTCTCCTTCAGGTAGACAATTTTCCTTATTTTTTGACATCTAATGTTAAAATGAATTCCTGATTATACATTATTATACAAATCGTATTTGATCTCAGCACATTGTTTTTTTGTTTTGTTTTGCTTTTGCAAATGTAACCAATGAACACAGAAATAGCCCGTTTTTCTTTATTTTATGTCCATTTTTTTGAATAGGCTGAAAACTGTAACAGATATAAAGTGTTTTAATAGAAGTGCTTTTGTGTGTGTGTGTGTGTGTGTGTGTGTGTGTGTGTGTGTGTGTGTGTGTGTGTGTGTGTGTGTGTGTGTGTGTGTGTGTGTGCTGACAGCTCATCCCACAAGTTTCCTCTCTGTCCTGGTTCACCACAGCTGTGCCTCTGATTCTGGTGCTGTCAATGACTGCAGTCAAAGATGCCAGCGATGACATAGTATGAAGAAAATCATAACATTTAAAACAGGTTTTAACTGTTAAATATTTTTTTTAAATGACCCAATATGTTGTTTCTTTTTTCTTCTATCAACTAGAATAGACACAGATGTGACAGGCAGGTGAATAACCGTCAAGTGAACGTCCTCACCGATGGAGAGTGAGTCATTTAAAGTTCAAATATTCATTAAACCGTTTTAAATTAAATAAATTATTAAAGTGAATATATGCAGCTGTTGTTTATCATATTAAAGGTCATGAACTTATTTTTCATCTTCAAAGATTGAAGAAAGAAAAATGGATGAATGTCCAGGTTGGAGACATAGTCAAACTGGAGAGTAACCATTTTGTTACAGTAAGTATGGGCTTGAAGTAAAGACTAAGAAGAGTTTATTATTAAAATGCTAATAAATTGTAACTTAAATCAAGTTCACACAAGTGTAGTTTGTCTTGTTATTTAGCTTTTAGCACTTACACACTTCCATCCCTCAGGCAGACCTCCTGCTGTTGTCCAGCAGTGAGCCTCTCAATCTGGTCTACGTGGAAACAGCTGAGTTAGATGGGTGAGTCTTCAGGGCAGCACGTGGTTTCTGTGGACCTGTCGCTGGACTTCCCTTCACTTATGTCCTTCTCATGTCCTCTTGGTGTCTCCCAGTGAAACCAATCTGAAAGTGAAACAGGCCTTGACTGTAACTGGTGAGATGGGAGACAACATTGAAGCTCTGTCTACCTTCAGAGGTGAGAAGACTTTTGAAACAGATCTTGAAAAGCTTAATCTGGTTTCTTCACTAAATACCATGACACAGAAAAGGAAATTCTAAAAAGTTTCTTTATACATCTTTAAGATTTTCTTTTTACATCATTCTGAGGAGCTGTGAACTAAGGACTATATAATTGTACAAGAGCTTGAAAATCTGAAACTTACTTAGCAAAGCTTGTCTCATTGTATAATTATAATTATAATCTCATTGTATAAATTCTCTGTGAACCTATGTATAAAAAAGTACAAAAGTCAATAGAAATTGAAAAAAAAAGGAAAAACATTTATGTTCTTTTAGCTGAAAGTGATTGATGCTAAAGTTAAACAAAATAGTAAAAGTGTTCTTTGTTTGGCATGCATATTCACATATTCAAGTGCTAACTGTATTTTTTTATACTTTTCTCAGGTGAAGTCCGGTGTGAGCCTCCCAACAATCGTTTAGACAAATTCAAAGGAAACCTGACCGTTAACGGACAAACTTACGGTCTGGACAACGACAAAATCCTGCTCAGAGGATGTACTCTGAGAAATACTGAGTGGTGCTTCGGTCTGGTCATCTTTGGAGGTAAAATTGTTAATAACAAATATTGCAAACTTTCTAGCTGCCTTCAATGAGTCTTTAATGCCCAACATGTGAGGAAGGACGCATATCTGGGGTTCACTAGTCAAGTCTGCAAGGGCCCAGCAGATGGTGCTTGTGCTACATTTGATAAACTTGGGTATTTAATGCCCAGTGGAAACAATCATGAATGGAGTACAGAAAATGAATTCCAAAAATGGTAAAGATAACCCCATACAGACTAATTAATATTACTGTTAGACTGAAACCATCTGCACAGACACTGTTTTTGCAAATATTTAGGTTTATTATTCTTTTCTTTTGTTATTTTGGGGCTTATTTTTAAATAGTTGGACACCCTTCTGAAGCTCTTCTTCTGCGTGTGTGTGTGTTTGTTTGCGTGTGTGTGTTCATAATTCTTTGAACATGATGCTGAATCTGTTCAGGTCCCGACACGAAGCTCATGCAGAACAGTGGAAAGACAACTTTTAAACGGACCAGCATCGATCACCTGATGAATGTCCTGGTGTTGTGCGTGAGTTGATTCATGCACAAATACACAAAACTCATCAGCATTTGTTTGCCTTGTACGGTTGTTTTACATTAGCACAGTTTTCCCACCATGTATGCATCATATATAAATGAGCCTTCGAGTCTCTTGGGGCATAAATGACAAGTTGACAAAAAGTGTGCTCCTAGACAAAAACATAATCAGCTTGTCATCACTGCTTTTTCTAATCATGTTTTTATATATATTTAAAATCTAAAAAGAATATTAATGAGATTTGGTTTTATGTTTGAGTAGCCATTTATGTTAATACTTTTTCTTATATATCTCTTCTTTTCTTTTTCATTAGATTTTTGGGTTCCTGGGGACTATGTGCTTTGTTTTGGCCATCGGCAATGCAATCTGGGAGGTGAAGGAGGGCTCTGTGTTCACCGCGTTTCTCCCTCGTGAAGCAGGCGTTAACGCTGCTCTGTCATCCTTCCTGTCCTTCTGGTCCTATGTCATTGTCCTCAACACGGTGGTGCCCATTTCTCTTTATGTCAGGTACATTTCTGCACAGGAATATATTGGAGTCAGAGAGTACCAGTAATTAATGTCGTTACTGCTGTAAACGTTTCATGATGTGATATTCTGACACTCAATTATGACTGAATGTCAGTGTGGAGATCATCCGTCTTGGGAACAGCTTCTACATAGACTGGGACAGGAAGATGTATTACCCGAAAAATGACACTCCTGCTCAGGCGAGGACCACCACACTCAATGAGGAGTTGGGACAAATTAAATACATCTTCAGTGACAAGACCGGCACCCTAACACAAAACATCATGACTTTCAACAAGTGCTCCATTAACGGCAAAAACTATGGTAAACACAGGCACTTTTACTTACTGAAAAACTTCAGCCAGACCCAAACTTATATTGATTCTGCTGCGTAATTCTCCTTTATTCAGGGGAGCTGTTTGACTTTTCTGGACAAAGAGTGGAAGTAACAGAGGTGAACGGCCAGAAGAAACAAAAAATGTTGTTAAGTGTATGATTTCTTAAGAATAAAGCAAAAATATGTGTTTTATGTTATTATCTTTACAGAAAACACAGAGAGTGGACTTCTCCTGGAACCAGCTGGCAGATCCGAATTTCATCTTTCATGATTACAGTCTTTTGGAGACTGTAAAAGAAGGAAACCCAGAGGCTCGGGCCTTCTTCCGCCTGCTGGCTCTTTGCCACACCGTCATGCCTGAGGAGAAGAAAGAGGGTCGGTTAAATTCCTTATTATGTTTGTGTATTTCAATCAATAATAGGTGGGATCACAAATGTTTTATGTGGGTGGAATGCTGAAAGGTTTGTTTCCACCTGGCAGGAGAGCTGAACTATCAGGCTCAGTCTCCTGACGAGGGCGCTCTGGTGACCGCAGCCAGAAACTTTGGATTCGTGTTCCGCTCTCGCACTCCAGAAACCATCACCATCATGGAGATGGGCAGAAAAGTCACATGTGAACTCCTGGCTGTCCTGGACTTTAACAATGTGCGCAAAAGGATGTCAGTAATTGGTGAGAGACAATATCCAGATGTTTTCAGTCTATTTAAAAAGTGACATTTTGTAATCTTTTTGAAATAAAAGTAAAATGTGGGAATTTCTCATTTCTCTCTAGGAGATAAGTGTTAAATTTTGAGCAGCTGACTTGTAAAATCAAAAAATTGACCTGAATCACAGTACAGTTTTTAACTCCATATATATTAAATAATGTGACTTTTACTGTGTTTTCCAGTGCGTAGTCCTGAAGGTAAGATGACACTGTACTGTAAAGGAGCAGACACCATCATCTATGAAAGATTACACCCATCTTGTAAAAAATTGATGGACGTTACCACAGGACACCTCAATGTAAGGGATATAGCTGGATGTTTTTTGTTGCTGAATCAGTATAAACATATCTTCTGTGTTTAACCTGCTTTGAATGATCCAACCAAATCAGGAGTATGCAGGCGATGGCCTCCGCACTCTTGTTCTGGCCTACAAGGACTTGGAGGAGAGCTACATGGATGGGTGGAGACAGCGCCACCATGAGGCCAGCACAGCCATGGAGGGGCAAGAAGAGATGCTCAATGAACTTTATGAAGAGATCGAGAAAGACATGACTGTTAGTTCATTTTCTTAAAATCAGTGGGAAGAAAGAGGATTTGTTAGCTGAATTTATTTCTTTAAATCCACTTTTGGTTTCTAGCTGCTGGGAGCGACAGCTGTGGAGGACAAGTTGCAGGATGGTGTGCCACAGACTATCGAACAGCTGGCTAAAGCTGACATCAAAATCTGGGTGTTGACTGGTGATAAACAAGGTGGCTGTCACTGTTTATTCTCATTCACACCAAACCCTTCGTTACTTTTAAAGTTATACTGTAATATGAATACCTATGCATTTTCATCTACTCTAAAACATTGTCAGTGTGTCAGTAAACCAGGCTGACGAGGCTCAAATGGGTCAAAACACATTTATCTTAAATATGCTGTTTGACATTTACCTCAGAGTCAGAGTTTATGAAGCTAACCTGCTGTTCACACCTCAATATTTGTCATTTTTATTGTTTTTTAAAACAGAAACGGCTGAAAATATTGGCTATTCCTGCAACATGCTTAGAGAAGAGATGAAGGATGTTTTCATTGTGGCTGCAAACACAGCAGAAGGAGTCAAAGAGGAGCTACAGTAAGTTAATCAGCAATAATCTATTGTGTAGTCTGGTGTTGAGAGGCTGATTCAGTGTATGAATTCATCAGGAAGTGAAAAACATAAATAAAAATAAGAAAGCAAAAGCAAAAGAATAAAAACCTCTTATTCTCCCTCTCTGTTTTGTTCAGAAATGCGAGGAGAAAAATGTGTCCAGAAGCAGCAGAGGAGCCTTCAGTGATCAAAGCTCGTGCAGGTTTGTTTTGGCTCCAGAAGACAGAGACGGTGCGGGATGAGAAAGTGGACGGAGACTATGGTCTCATTATAAATGGACACAGCTTGGTGAGATGTTAAACAGTTGTGCCTCTGTGTGTCTTTTCCCTTAGAGAAGGTTTTCAAAATCTATTAAATTCACATTAATACAAATACAGGTTTATTTATTTTCTCAGATGGTGTGTTGTGTGCAGGAGTTTTCAGTGAAAATGTAAATTTGTGTTTATTTTCAGGCCTTTGCACTGGAGAAGGACTTGGAGCTGGAGCTGCTGAGGACTGCATGCATGTGTCAGACTGTGATTTGCTGCAGGGTCACCCCCCTGCAGAAAGCCCAGGTGGTCCAGCTGGTCAAGAAATACAAGCAGGCGGTCACTCTTGCCATTGGGGATGGAGCCAATGACGTCAGCATGATCAAGGGTAAGCTCAGTCAGAACAGGAACCAGTGCACAGCCCTGTTAGCCGTTTTGTGTAAAAAGTCTTGTTTTGTTTGTGCTTCAGCTGCTCACATCGGTGTTGGAATCAGTGGTCAGGAGGGGATGCAGGCAGTTCTCTCCAGTGACTTCTCCTTTGCTCAGTTCCGTTACCTGCAGCGCCTCCTGCTGGTGCACGGTCGCTGGTCCTACCTTCGCATGTGCAAGTTCCTACGGTACTTTTTCTACAAGAACTTCACCTTTACCTTTGTGCACTTCTGGTACGCCTTCTTCTGTGGTTTCTCTGCACAAGTAAGTGATATGTTTTAACATTATGTACACAAACGCATTCATTCCAA
The DNA here is from genome assembly GCF_001649575.2 of Kryptolebias marmoratus. Classification (NCBI taxonomy): domain Eukaryota; kingdom Metazoa; phylum Chordata; class Actinopteri; order Cyprinodontiformes; family Rivulidae; genus Kryptolebias; species Kryptolebias marmoratus. The sequence goes on from NC_051443.1 coordinate 22,039,967, forward strand.
ATGCACACACTGCCTATCTTCTTTTTAACTGCTATGTAAATCTACAGTATAATCTTCCTGTTTAAATTTTTTTCTCACTCGAGTCTGTTCTGTTTTGAACTAATCTTTTTCACAAACACCACCTGCCTTTAGTATCTTTTAATCTGTACATGTACTGCCTCTTATCTTGTCTCACCATCAAAAGCAGTAATTGCTTGCAAAGTATCACAAACTCTAGGAATGTGTCCCATTTACAACCAGAAAAAATGACAGGCAATAAGAAAAAAAAATTACTTAATTAAAGAGCATTGATTTTAAATTTGAGGCAATAATTGTCAACCAAAAACAAAGTTAGAATGTTCCTTCCTGGTCAGGGGTGAGTTGTGAAGGAGTTCAAGTATCTGGGAGTCTTGTTCATGATGGATGGATGGATGGATGGATGGATGGATGGATGGATGGATGGATGGATGGATGGATGGATGATATATGGAAGAGATTAAACTTTTTAACAGAAACATTTAAAGAATATAACGTTTACACTGTTTTTGTTAGACAGTGTATGATGAGTGGTTCATCACACTGTACAACTTGATGTACACGGCTCTTCCCATCCTCAGCTTGTGCCTCTTCGACCAGGTATTCAGAGGAAAAATACTCACCACCCTCAAAATTGACAAAAAAAATCAAATACTTTGTTTTGTATAATGTCCTATAATTACCAATTTACATTTTAGGGTTAATAATTTCTCAGTTTTCTAATAGTTTTTCCTTTCTGCCCTTTCTGCAGGATGTAAACGACCGCTGGAGCTTCCAGTATCCTCAGCTCTACTCTCCTGGCCAGCTGAACATGTACTTTAGTAAAAAGGCCTTTGTGCGCTGTATGATGCACAGCTGCTACAGCTCCCTAATCCTTTTCTTTATCCCATGGGCAGCCATGCATGACACAGTTAGAGATGATGGCAGAGATATTGCCGACTATCAGTCCTTTGCTTTACTAGCACAGACCTGTCTTCTTGTGGTGGTGAGCGCACAGGTAAAAACACAATTTTTTTACTTGATATGTTAGCATTACGATGTTAAAGAAGTGCAAATACTCACTGAAAGTTGTATTTTTTTACATAATGCTTTATAATATAGATTTCTGAAAACTAACTATTAAACTAAACATGCCACCTGACATGTTTCAGCTTTGTCTGGACACACATTACTGGACAACAGTAAATCAGCTCTTTGTGTGGGGCAGCCTGGCTACCTACTTTGCTGTTACATTCACTATGTACAGCAACGGCATGTTTCTCATCTTCACCTCCGTTTTCCCCTTCATTGGTAAGAAGATTCAGCACTTTTATTGGTGCAAAGTGCCTTCTAGAAGTCCCTTCAGTTCGTTCCTGGAACTTTTGTCTTGGGAAACTGTAAAAATCCTCTCTTAGATGGAATTCCAAGAAACTTATGCTGTTTTTAATATGGACCACAGGGCACATTTGAATGAAATGGTCAGAAAGCAATCATTGGATGTACATTAACTTTTGGAGATGGCCTCCACAGCTAATCAATCTTACTAAAAACAAAAATGGCTATAACTTAGTCAATTTTACAGGTGTTGACCTAAAATTTGGTGTGGTAGTAGCTTAAAGTTACTCCCATCATATATTCCAACAGCCAACATATTGTGTGTGATTTTTATCTAAAACTTTGCCATGCAAAGCAGCAGATGGTATGCATTTATTCAAGGAATGTTAGTTTCATTGAACATGTTTTGCAATGAATTTGAATCAGTTCCTGTTCCATAATAAAACTCTAAATTGTGGTCTGATACTGTTGTTTTTTTCTGTTATTTTAGGCACAGCAAGGAACTCTTTAAATCAGCCAAATGTGTGGCTGACAATATTCCTGATTTCTCTCCTATGCATTTTGCCTGTGGTGGCTCTACGCTTTGTTCTCTTACAGATTCGTCCAACTATCAATGACAAGGTGAGGAAACACATGATACTAATTATAAACCACTGACATTACACCTGGCAGGGAATCTTGTCAAAACATCTAAATTAAGCATTAATATCTAAAGTCCTGTTTCTTTTCGTCCTCTGTAGGTGAGGCATATGGTGGGAAAGGAGGTGCTGCCATCACCTGCACCCCGTCGTCCGCCTGCCAGGCGTATCAGCACCCGTCAGTCAGGTTATGCCTTCTCCCACTCCCAGGGCTATGGTAACCTGGTAACCTCCCAAGGGTTCCTCCTCAAGCGACCTTTGAAGGGTCGCTCGATCCTGTTTACCCAAACAGACTCAGCCTTGGCTGAAAATAAACCCCAGCAATATCGCACCATAACTGAGGAGGTGGAGGAGTCACAGAGCTCACACAGTTGGTAGACATGCAGTGACTCTAAAACAGACTTAAGATGGGAGCACAGGGTAGAAATTTACAACTTTAGAGGGTTTCTCAGTCAGAGTTTAACTCTTAAAACTAAGAGATTACAAAAAAGAATGTTTTACAAGAAATACACAAATATGCAATTATAATGGTAAGCATGGGCTTTTGTTGTTGTTTTGCTAAGTGCAACTTTCATATCCTGCAGTATTTTTTTTTTGAGAGCTGTAATAAACAGGTGGATTATTTTAAGGGAAGCAACCCCTAAAAAAGGAAAGAAAGAAAAAAAGAAATTGTATAAACTCATCAATTTAGATTGCAATTAAGGATTTGTTTCCCTTGGTTTATACAGATTAAATATACTTATTACATGAAGATATTTAAACCTTGTTTTCTTACCATTATTTTGTGTTTATGCTTTCTTCGTTTACCCAGTATCTTGAGGGTTTTAGTTCACCAAGTGTCATGAATTTATTTTGTTTTTGAAGTACTGAAAGGGGTCAGTGTTGTCTTTTTATTTGTTTTTAACTTTTAATAAACTTTGACGTAAAGATTATCTTAGGAAACATATGAGCACCAGCAGACAACACATATTGTATCAATCTTCTATAAATAAATGCATGCTTATTTGATGTCTGTAGTATCTTTGTGTTCCACAGAAGCATGTTATGCCACTGTCTGTTCACTTTGTATATATATAATCAGAATCAGAATCAGAATCAGAATCAGAATCAGAATCACTTTATTGCCATTGCCAGTAAACATGTTACAGGCTAGGAAATTGTTTTGGTGTATTGGTGCAAATAAAACAAATACAAATGAATAAGTAAACATGAGAAAAAAAAGAAAGAAATGAATTAAAGTGTACATGTGCATTATGGCATTATGGTAGGTGGATAAAGTGGCTGTGTCGTACTAGAGTCAATTATCTGTTATTCAGCAGTTTAGTGGCTGAGGGAAAGAAGCTGTTCATGTGGCGGGAAGTTCTGGTCCGGATGGACCGTAGTCTTTTGCCTGAGGGGAGAGGATTAAACAGGCTGTGTCCAGGGTGGGAGGGGTC
>NC_051443.1:22043454-22120377 GCF_001649575.2 Kryptolebias marmoratus
GCGGAGCGCACAACGCGTTGCAGTCTCTGTTTGTCCCTGCTCGTGGCCCCAGTGTACCACACAGTGATGGAGGTGGTGAGGATGGACTCGATGACAGCTGTGTAGAACTTCACCATCAGCTCAGTTGGCATTTTAAGTTTCCTCAGCTGTCGTAAGAAGAACATCCTCTGCTGTGCTTTTTTGATGATGGAGCTGATGGTCGGCTCCCACTTGAGGTCCTGGATGATGGTGATACCCAGGAAGCGGAAGGAGTCCACAGTGGCGATGGTGAGGTCCTTGATAACAAGAGGGCGTGGTCGGTTAGTGGCTTTCCTGAAGTCCACAATTAACTCCACCGTCTTCTGGGTGTTAAGCTCCAGGTTGTTTGAGTTGCACCAAGACACCAGGCGATCCACCTCCGTCCTGTAAGCAGACTCGTCCCCGTCCGAGATGAGACCGATGACGGTGGTGTCGTCCGCAAACTTAATCAGTTTTACAGACTCATGGCTGGAGGTGCAGCAGTTGGTGTAGAGGGAGAAGAGCAGAGGTGAAAGTACACAGCCCTGGGGGGAACCGGTGCTGATGGTCCGAGTCTCCGAGATGGTCGTCCCCAGCCGCACGTACTGCCTCCTAAACAAACATTACAAACATTACAAACATTAAATCCTGTCTGATTTATTGCATCTTCTACCTGGAAATAATCCCATATACACAAACTGTAATTTGTTTCTTATACAAAATGAGTTATAGCATCATCACAGCTGTAGACTGACTGAAACAAGCACCCAAAAATTATATGCCCACTCAGTTTTATCATGACATCAGAGTGGATAAAATTATAAGTGATTATTTCAAACATTTTATCACATTATGCAGCTACAAGCTTTGTTAACCATTTTTATGTTTAACTGTCCTCCTCACATTTGGTCTTCCCCTGATCCCTCTCATTTCCCATAAACACATAACAGTATTAGGCATTCTTAGGCTCTGCTCAGAACTGCATTCAGCCCACATCTGCAGTGTCCTCTGAGAAGACAAAGTGATGACCTCACCGGTGGAGGCCTGCCCATTGTGGCTCAGATCCAGAAGAGCTTTCATTTTGCTTCATGAGAACAGGTGGTGTAGATCACACTTTCTGGTTTTGTGCAGATATGCAGAATCGGGAGCTTTCACTTGACAACTAAAAAAAATATATATATACACACTGAAACTGGGGTTCAAAATAGATATTTACATAATTCTTAATTTCCCAGAAATAATGCAAAAGCTGTATTGATTATTTGTATTTTAACACCAAAACACTGGCTGGCATAGATTTTTCTAGGCTGATCTCACTCAGCTGATAGGTCCCCTCCCCTCCACTCATTGCTCCTTCTTTTATGGCCATGCAGCCCTGTCAGCAGGCTTGACTGTCTCCAGTGAAGGTCACGTCCTGATCACACTGTATGGAATAGGAATGAGGGCTGGCATGTTTTATAAATAGACTTCTTATGTGGCACACCCCAAAATATGACAGAGCATTTTGACAGTAATCCTTTTCCTTATTGAATTACTTAAATTACTTAAATTACTAAATTACTTAAAATAATAGTTCAGAAACAAAGTGCCTCAAGTTTTAAAAATTCTGTAACATAGAAGAAAACAGAAAATGAATCCTAGGAAGGTCATTTACATCCATATGTCCTTAATGCACAGTATGTTTAATATGACAGGAATTAATCTTAAACACATTAATTTTGCACAACTCTAGACGTATAAGGAAAAAAAAAAAAATTAGAGAGCGAACAAACTGCAGGTTTGAAAACAGCAAAGATACAAATAAAGTCCAAACAAACAGAGTCAGCTACAGATACAGGCCTCCTGATAGTATCACACAATCCATCTAGGCCAAAGGTCAAATGGAAAGCAGGAGCCTGGTCGTACCAGCAGTAAGAAGAGACAGCAGTCTCATCTTCAGGAGGAAGAGAATTTCACACATGGCAGTCCAAGTTGGAGTGAGGATGTGCTGTAGCCTAACAGGCATCTGTGTGCTGCCTACTGCAAACAATATTACAGCTGTCTAAACAGCAAAGGATTTCTCTCAGCACTAGTGAGTGCAATAAAGTCGGCTTCAGAATAAATCAAAGAACAAAACAAAGTCTAAAGTGTTCAAATGGTCACCAAGCTCCCTGCATACAAATCTCATGGGATCTGAATAGGAAAAACACACAATTTTTTAGTCCATGAACCAAAAAGACAGCATTATTTTATTTGAGTTGTGAAATAAAGTAAATCTGCTTTTTTAATCTAAAGTTTTAATTTAGGAGGGGGGACTTATGTTTATTTTTGTAAAATATTATTAAACAAGTGTTTGCATATAGCTGAATCAGTTACTGCTGTCAGTGTTTGCTGGGTCTAAAACAGGATGAGGATTCTCATATCGCAGTGTACTTAAAAATAAAATCCAGTGGAGTCCAATTGTCTAGTCGATGCAGATCAGTGTACATTCTTCCCTGTGCTACAGTTTACAGTTCTTTTAAGTTATGCTTTAGTTTAGGTTTCAAGCATATATTTTCTTTCTAAACGTAGCATTTACAGTCTAACCAATTAAATATATAAGACCCTAAAAAAATAAAAATAAAAAACTTGGTCTTACAATTTTCTCTGGTAACTACAGCAATGTTCTTAATCCTTAAAGGTCTGTCAGTATTGTTCTAAAAAGAGACTAAATGTGAACATGAAGGCACACATGGGGGCAGTTTTCAGATTATGCTGATGACTTTGTGTTAAGACCTTCGCCTTATCACAGATTAAGAAATGAATTGAAGGCTTAAGAGTTTAGAAGTTTGGAAAGTGGTCTGTGCATGTAACAATAGAGGAATGTACACCGCAAGAAGAGCAGAGAGAAAGGGAGTACAAATTGTGTCACTGTAAGCCCCGTGTCTAAATAAAAGATTACCCTCAGCTTTAGAAAGTGCACACTCACAACTGCCACATTAGCACCGCTGAGAAGATGAATGCCACTTCATAAAGCCACCACAACAAACTATAATTTAAAATCCCTTTCAGGCCAGGTTGTGGTCAAACTTTTTTTCAGAAATTGTAATTTTCTTCCCTTTACAATGCACGCTTCAAATTTGATCTAATTTTATCGGAAACTTCTCTTCAGAAGGTATTAGTCATGTATTTGCAAAATTCAATTTAAAGCCAAATCATTCCCATGCAACTGTTTTTTGTTATACTTGGCTCTCCACCCAGGGCTAAACTGCAAAGGTTTTCTAAACCTGCTATTGTGAAACAGAAGGCAGCAAGAACCAGGTGATTTCCAGCTAAGCATTGTTCTCTTAACCCATTTCAAATGGGGTCAAATGATTCCCTTGGGCGTTGTTTGGGTAAAAGGTGCATCATTGATTGAGTATTGGATTTATGCAAGGGAAGCTCCCAAATCTATCACTCCCTTTAGATCTACAAACCTTACAAATGTGGAACCACACAAGGAATCAAATTTTATTGAACTTAATACATGCAGACAGCACATTCAAAAATCTATTAAAACCCTTTTCCCGTTGCTAAATTAAGTGCCTTGAGAACTGTTTGTCTAAATCCTTTGTTAGCAATTTCTGAGCATGATTTACTGTTTTATTGCTAATGAGACATAACAGCTAAGAGAATAAATTCTTGCAATATGCATCATTTGCAGTAAGTGAACTAAAATGGCTTTCTACTTTGATATGAAGGTTAATTATTTAAAAGCTTAACAAAAAGTAGCTCCATCCTGTTCATGCCTTGATATTTGTCACCAAACTAAACAAGGGGAGTTCACCATGAAGTCACCTTCAGCATGGAGCAGGGTAAGTCAGACAATCTGGCACAAAAACATGCCTGCTGATCAAGCCATCCCTGCATGACTGACCTCGGAGCCAACTGGACTCAAACAAGGCCACAGATATGTCCTTTTGTATTGCAAAAACTTTAAAAAGTCAGCTCAAAAGACTTGTTTGACCTGCATTAGCCTGTTGCAACTAGAGTTAATCAGTCACAGAAATTGACAGTAAACAGTCTCCCATGTTAGCAACAACTTTTAAACCATTTGTCCACAAACAAGGTGCATGTGCATGTGTACAATGTGCAAAGATCTTACCCTTTGAAAAACAAGATTCATTTAATCAAGGATTACACTAGGGGGACAAAACATTCCAGCCACAAGAAGATTGAAAAGATTAAGTTTATTTAACAATTTAAATACATTCAGGACTAACATTCAATTACACATTTTAAGACAATAGAACAAACACGAAAATGCATTGCAGTTGTAGTGACAAGATGGCTGACAAACAGATTCATAATTTTTTTCTTTTATTAAAAAGGCACATTTAAAGAATGAGTTCTGCATGCACCAAATCTGATTATATAAAGCAGCATTAGTTACAGCTGTTTGTTTAGTAGTAAATAGGTTACCTGATACAAGACCAGTCACAGCATACAGAACAATTATTGCTTTAATTATTGCTGTAGTAAAAGTGAACCGTGTGCATTTATCCTTAGATTGTTTCAAGCAGCATAAGGGCAGTATGATAGAGCCAAACACTTGCATTAAGTCACCTGTTTGGGAGGTGTAGTTTGCATATTTTTTTTTTATTTATTTATTTTTTTTACAAATACAGCCAAATATGTTGCAGTCTTTACAGTATTGATACACCCACTGAAAACTGCAACAGAATTTTATAAAACATGTCAGAAAGTTGTTTGGTCTGACACTCGTCCTGTTAGAAATCTTACGTTTACGTCTCTAGATTTAAATTGGGTTAAATATGGTTAAGAGTGCAATAATTGTGCAAAAAAATAAAACAAAAACAGGCTAGAACAGTTTTAATGACCATTTGTAAACTGAACCTTTCCCTCCCCCAAAAAAGGACAAGTTATAAATCAATTTTTACTTTGCTTGAAACAGAATGCTTTGATGTGAACCTGTTCATTTCACCACTAAAATATAGTACAACTTCACCTGAATTAACCATTACAATATGTAGACACATTTCAACCATATTTGGCCCACTTTATACTTCACCTAAATGCATAATAATCTCAATTAATTAAACCTGACAAACTTAAAAATGTGAGCAATGATCAAACTTGACATTACCTGGCCAAATCCAAAAGCTCAGTCTGTAGCACTCATCCTCTTCCAACCTTTTCATCAAGTCTTCTTACAGGAACCCCCACCATTTGTGCACCACCAGATCTTCTGCATAGCCTGTATCCAGTAGTCGATTACCACACTCTTCCCAGCGACACACCTCACCCTGGTCCACCACGACAAACTTCCACTCCACATGGCTCTCGGCAGGCAGGTTGACCACAGTAGACCAGTGCCCATCCTTTGCCTTCTCAAGGGGTAAGAAATTCTTCCAGTTTCCCAGCTCCTGTTGGTTTCCTGTGATGGCCACCTTCTGATATGGTGAATGGGTAAGATAGTGGATGCGGAAGGTCACATTGACATTTTGGGGCATGGGTTGGACTGCCACAACCTTTTTGTCACCTCCTTTGCCTTCATCAATAATGCTGGCTTGTTTGACTTCAGTCAAAGAAAGGGGATCTGCATTTTTACAAGGAGCATCCACAGGAACAGAGCTGAGGTGGTGATCTGAGGAAACTGGACCAGTCTGTGTGTTATGTGGGAGAGTTGACTTGGAAAGGTTCATCCAGGGAAGAACTTCCTGGTTACCATCAGTGATCCACTCATTGGTGTCCATTGTTGCTTCCATGATACTAATTTCAGTCATTTTGTCCTCTTTTGTTCCCTCTTTCTGCTCATCTTCTCCAACAACAGCTTTTAGGTCAGTCTCATTTCTAAGCTCATTCATTAAACAGGCATCACTGGTTACAATGTGTGCTGTTAATTGGTCTGCTCTTTGTTTGCAACTTTCCTCAATCTCATGACCAAATGTGTCCTCATTTGCAGGAGAAAGCTTGCAGCTTGCTTCAGTGTGCTCACTGTGGGTTTGTTGTGAAAGATGTAATTGACAAGACTCAGGTACAGTTTCTGCTGTACTATAATTACTGACAAATTGAGCTTTATCAGCAATGAAATGGCTTTGAGCGTCAACATGTTCTTCCAACTCTGGATACTGATCAGTTACAGAGATGTCAGACTCCGTGTCAGGTAAATCTGGGCTGACTGTCATGCTTGAAATCCCACTCTCCTCACCAACACCAGAAGATGCCCATGTGAGCTCACTCTGATCAAAAGACAGCAGCTGACCTTGGCACATCTGCTGTATGCTCTCAGCCATGTCTGGGGCAGGAACAGTGGCAACTTCTAAAAGACTTGCAATTTGCACTTGTTCACTTTCTTGGTTTTGGAAGGGAGGCTTGTCAGAACAAATCATTTCTGCAGGTTTTTTGCAAACGGCTGAATCAGGATCTCTGCAGGATGAGGACAGTAGATTGTCCAGAACAACGTCTGGACTCACCACATCTGTGCCAGTTTCCTTTTTCTCACTTTGAAGATTTCCAAGATCAAATGTAGGACTATCATGCCCAGCATCTTTTGCCAACTCTGGGGAAACTGCATTTTCAATTTCTTTTTCTTGTTGCAGACAAACTGGTGCTGAACCATAGAAATTATTTTTTGTAGAACATAGACCATCATGTGTAGATTCTGTTTCAGCTGACTGATTCAGACATAGAAGAGTATTGTTGAGCATCCCACTTGAACTGTCACATTCTTCAGAGGAAGACAAAGTTGCACTCGGAACACCCTCTTGATTGCAGAGGGGATCATTTTCATGGTCAGATTTCAGTTCTTGCTTCCTATATGCTAACGTGACTGGACTGACTGTGCAAAGACTCTTTAGATGGTCTTTACCTGCATCTTTTTCAGTCACCTTACCAAATGGACTACAGTCAGCATCATGAATCCAAACATCTGATGTAGTCTCACCAATCATATCCTCACAATGGCCCTGCAGTGAAGATGGCATTTTTGTTTGCTCAAGTGTAGAGTAACCAGTCTTGTCATCCAAAGTCATCTGTTGATCCTGTGCATTTACCTTTTGTGGCACACTTGCCACTTCACTTTCTAAAGTGATGCAACTATTGCCAGCAGATGATTTGACATGGCCTGGGTGGGGAATCTCTTTAATCTTGCCATCGTTGCTAGAGATGGTTACATCATCCATACAGATAAGTGGCTCTTCCAAGGAGGAGATCATGTTGACAGTTTCTGGTGTGGTTTGATTTTCTTGTGGTGCATTATCCTGGTTTGGATTTGCTTCAGTATTTTTAGGGCAAACTGGGCTGTTTGAAACCCATTTGTTCTCTTCTTCCGGTCTGATTTTCTCATCCATAACATCCTTTGCAGTCACCTCAACTTCATGTGCTTTAGGCACCTAGACAAAAAGATCCAAATAAATACAGATTAAGAAAAAGTTTTGTACAAACTCATGAATTGAAAGTAAGGCTTTCAATTCATGAGTTAATTTGGTCTGAAAAGAATGGGTTTAAAAGAAACTGATAAAATCTTCACCATTAGTTTGTAAGAACTCACTCATGACTTCAAAGAAGTGCTCACCTCTTCATTTTCATGGCCAGCAGAAGAAACGGGCATCGAGCAGGTTCCACGAACCCCCTCTGCATCTTTTGAAGTTTCATTTGGTAAATTCAGCTGGCAGACATCCTCCACCGTACAAGCAGCTTCTGCACACATCTCAGCAACAATGGAGGAGTCCAACACATGTGAAGCGCCGAGTCCGTTTCCTGGTTCCAGTTCCTCTCTAGGACAATTAGATGTTGCATTTTTCTCAGCAGCAGCACGGCGGTTCCTGAGATTGCAAGGACTTCTGGTTACATTAGTAACTTTCATATCCAACAAGTCCTCTTCACTCAGATCTAGAGGGGGAAAAAATAAAAAATGTTACACCCTAGTTCATAATATCTCATTTAAAGTAATGAAACTTGTGATGCAGATCAAGCAGGGGCTCTTAACAACCTTTAACTGGTCACAATTTAAAATAAAGTAAAATTAAGTAAAATATCCAATTAAGTCATAGGATATTTTACTTAAACAGAACAGATTTAAAAGCTTCATCATTTTCCTCAACGAAAAAAGGCATTCAATCATGCATCTCCTTTTTTGAGGGCACAGGTTTGACTGTTAGTGAAATCTCATTAAACCACTGAATGTGGTTTTTTTTTAAAGAAAATTTCAGAAAGTAGCCACTGGATGTACGTACCTCTACAACTGATTAACTTGAATTAAATATAATTTCAAGATGGCTACAACTACTAATGCATTTCTTCAAGTAGTCTTCAATTACAATTAAAAACTTCAAAGATTGAATGGAAATGTGACTACTTAAGCAAACTGAAAAACTAAGTTCTGTAAAGCATTTTAATAATGTAATTAAGATTCAGACAAAAGTTATGCTTGCTACTTTAACAAAGTTGAGAACAGGCAGTCCATCTGCTGTTTTTGCATATCTTATTCACCTTTGAACCCTTAAAAAAAAAAAAAGGTCCAGAACTAGATAAAATAATCGATACAATAAACTAATGATCAGTCTCTTGCTAAACCTCTGATTAATACAAAAGTCAACATGATTACTAAACCTAATGCGGGGAGAGGAGGGGGCAGAGCTCAATACCTGCTTCAGTTGTGAAACATTTCAATCTGGTCTTACGAAAGTCAGCACTGCCAGCACAGGTTTGAGTAAAAGACAAATCTGTTATTCAGTGATGGACACAGATGCCTAGAAAAATGCAATGGCACAAACTAACATGTGTTTACTAGTTCAAACTAGTCCTGGGTAGACCTTTAAAGCAACTTTCGGTGGAGGGAGGGTGTAGAGAGGAAACTTTCATTTGTTGAGAAATAGACCAAATTAATCATAGTGATGCATATGCTGTGTTGCCAAATGTTTTAACCCTAGTGGAGTCTGAAATGGACCCGAATATGACCAACAATGTGACAAACCGACACTCCCCCCTTCCCTCCTGGTTGGACCTCGAACATGTTTCCTACAGGATTGTACATTTCCAATCACATTTCATTTACCGTTTTAAAACCGAGCTGCTACTACAATACCCGGAGGTATTTTATTTATTCATTTATTTTGCAGTAACCAAACGCCAGCAGCTCCTACGTGAATTCTGCATGCGCCGTACCTGTTGACTCCACACGGCTGCGTGTTTCCTCGGGCTCCGGCTCAGACTCGGACGCCAGCAGCGCCTCGTCCGTCAGCGCCGCGCGGCTCCTGCTGTCCCCGTCCCCGTCCCCGGCCGCGGCCTTCCTCCGCTTCCCCTTCACGGTCCGGTAAATGATGAACCCGGCCACCACGGACATCATCGCGATGACGGCCACAGCCACGGCGGGACCGTGGCGACCGATCATGCAGAAGAGCGAGGCCAGATCCGTGCGTTTCTCCATGGCCAGCGGGTTGTTCTTCAGCTGCATCGAACTGAAGCGAGCTGATAAAAAAAAAGGAAAAAAAGGTGCGTGCGCGCGTGGAAACCACCCCCGCAGCAACAAACCACCGTGCGCACAGACTCCTCTTTACCCCAGACGTCAGTGCACGCTGCTTCCAAATTGCTCCTAAAGAGCTGTGAGTGGCTGCAGGTGCGCTCAGCTGATTGGCTGACTGAGTCACGTGGCCGCTGATTTCATTGATGAAACAGGGAGTGAACGTGTGCCTGACGCGCTGCACAGTTTGATGCGATTATAGTGAATATCAGGTTCTACTGATAACACAGAGCCACTTTGAAATTAGAAAACTTTCTCTTCATTGGATAAATGATTTTTTTGACAGTGTCACCTCATTTAACTAAAGAGAATGCACAAGGATAAAGGGAAAAAGGCCTTCAATAACATAAAGCCCAGTAAACAGTGCAGACAAAGATTATTAACCAAACATCATCACATAATCTATAATTACTGTCCAACAAGCTGCATTCGATTTCTTTGTCTTATCTCTTAAAAGTGTTTAATGATTCACTGTATGTATGTCCAACGCAATTTTTTGATGCCCTAAAATAATAATTTAAAAAACTTTTCTGCTTTTTCAGTAGCTTGTCTCCAACACCTTGAAAAATGTTATCATTTTTTTCGGTGTCAGAAATTTGCTGGAGTTTGCACACTTCTGATCATTTACATTTAGGACAGGAAAAAAAAAAAAAAATCAGGAAGCCTGTGAAACAGCGCCTCTCTGTGGAAATCTGTGGTAAGTGCCAGAAAGTTTCTAAAAAAAAAAACCTCTGGATTTCCTCCTATTAGAAGATAACGTTGAGTTACTCCGACTGTTGAAAGCAACACAGAAGAGAAACAACTCCTGGACCAGTCTCACAATAAAAACACTAAACAGAAGAAAGATGCTGTGCTCACGTGGATTCCCATCTGGCCTGAGTCAATTCACGATCTTCTGGCCTGTTTAAAGTTTGTGGCCAAAGGTCAGACCTCTGCTCTACTAGCAGAGAAACCTACTGGAGCTGGTCTGCAGCCTCAACCTACAGCCAGTCTCCTATCAGCTGAACAAAGAGGGAGAGCACTTTGGCCTGACCCTGGACACTCAAGGCTTTTCTCCAGAGGAGCTGTCAGTCAGACAGGTGGGCAAGAAGATGAGAGTCAGTGGGAAGTCTGAGAAGAAGCAAGAGGATGAGAAAGGCTCCTACTCCTACAGACTGCAGGAGTTCAGGCAGGAGTTTGATCTGCCTGAGGAGGTGAACCATGAAGCCGTCAGCTGCTACCTTTCTCCAGATGGAAAGCTCCACATCCAGGCAGCCAAAGTTTCAAGTGTTGAACAGGCTGAGAGAGAGTTGACTATCAAGAGGAGCTCTGAGGAGGAAACACAGCAGAGAGTGTGTTCACAGGAAGAACAGAGTCCACCAGAGACACCCACCAGATCATAGGAAATAAATCTGTATTATACGCTGTTAAAGTTAGACCGTTTTCTATCCACAAGAAATTGATTGTTTTCTGTTTTTCTGTATTTTCATGTACAAACAAATGTATAATTTCCTCATTTTGTGCTTAGGGTGTTTTTTTTATTTATATTTACTTGATAAAATGTGACATAATATGCATTTCTTTAGTATTTATACTCTTTATACCTCTGTATTCAAGTTATCCTGTGAAAATAGTCTGTTCAAATCATCTACTATGCTCTGAAACAAGGTCAGCGGTACTGAAAACTGCAAAAGTTTCACCTATTAAGTAAAACACCACCACAGTAAATGTTTAAGATTGTGTATTTTGTAAACTCAACTTATTCACAGTGATATTATCATTCATAAACTATATAATACATTTAATGTTTATTTTAATGGCATTTTAATATTATCATAGTTTCAAGAAAACTTTACATTGTGCACACTTTAAAAGGTCAGGTTTCAGAATAACATTTAAAAAAAAAAAAAAACATTCTCTGCAGTGTTTCAGCCGCTGCATGCAGCCTAACCCTGTGACTTCTCCGGTTCTTCCGTTATGGTGCGATAGTACTGTGGCTGATTTTCAACCAGGGCAGTGTCTGTTTTAGTGAACAGGGCCGATCGACTCTTCAGACGCAGGAACCTTTTAGAAGTAACCAGAACCCCGTAGCCCTGAGAGTGGGAGAAGGCGTAGCCTGACCGGCGAGTGCTGATGCGCCTGGGACGTGGAAGGCGGCGAGCAGGTGCTGGCTGCCCCTCCATTTGTGCTTTATATTTCACCTGGACAGGAAGAGAAATTCAACACAATTTTATTGTAAGTCAATGTATTAGCATGACACACTCAGATAATGCTAAGACATGCCCTTTCAGATCATCTTTGAGCATCCTAGCAAGGAGTCTTTTGAGCTTTCAGCACTGTTTGATGACATTTTAAGAGCAGTTTAAATTTTGACGGCTGCAAGGTTTCAACCCTTCAGTCAAGTTTATCCCTAATAAAGTATTTTGAGCTGAGACTGGGTAAATGAGGTGACCATGACATGACTAACAGCAGGTAATCCTTTGTTTTTTTTTCTTTTAGGTTTTAAAAAAGCTTAATTCCAATGTATATAAATACTGTCAAACTGACTCACCCAAATGCTACACTTTAAAGCTTGGCATTTTTCAGGTTTATTTGTATATCAGTTTTAAAAACGTGATGGTTTATGGTCTATATGGTTTGTTTTGGTACCTTGTCAGTGATAGTTGGACGGATCTGCATAAAAATGAAGCGATGAGCCAAAACAGGCAGAACGCAAAGGAGAGAAGTCAAGAAGATGGTTAGCCACATGTTTGGCTGGCTTAGAGAATTTCTTGCTGCACCTGAAATAAATACAAATAGATAGGTCCAGTAATCAGACAGATGTGTTTCTGCACAGCCTCACAGTATTGAAAACTGAAATAAAGCATCATATTTTCAAGAATAAACTAAAAAAAGATAAAGAACTTTGACGACCCAAATCTTGCCTACTTTAGGGTTTATTTCCAGTGCTTGCAGAGATATCTAGTGGCTCAACTTGCAAACTGGAACTAACAGAAGACCCCATCCCTAACTGCAAAGTTGTCGTGAAAAATGTGCACTGAAAAACATACCGATGTTGAGAGCAAAAAGAACTACTCACCGATGAGGGGGAAAACGGAGGTGAAGATGAAAAACATGCCATTGCTGTACATGGTGAATGTCACAGCAAAATATACAGCCAAGCTGCCCCACACAAAGAGCTGGTTCAGTGCTGTCCAGTAGTAGGTGTCGAGGCATACCTAGAAAACATGAGTTCAGATTTGTTTATTTATAAAGTATACACATAATTTTGATGCAATATGGTATATACTGTGATAAATCATTTTGATAAATACAATTTTGTGGACATTTCTCATGTAAAGTGTCTTAAACTGGATTTTAATTGATGTAATTAGTGTAGAACCTTTGAGTGTTTCTACTTTCTGTGATAAGAAGAACTGTATCTTTTACCTGTGCGCTCACCAACACAAGCAGACAGGTCTGTGCCAGTAGAGCAAAGGACTGATAGTCTGCAATATCCTTTCCATCATCCCTAACTGTGTCATGCATGGCTGCCCACGGAATGAAGAAAAGGATTAGGGAGCTGTAGCAGCTGTGCATCATACAGCGCACAAAGGCCTTTTTACTAAAGTACATGTTCAGCTGGCCAGGAGAGTAGAGCTGAGGATACTGGAAGCTCCAGCGGTCGTTTACATCCTGCAAGTATAGGATGGAAGAAAGAAAAATGACATGAAAACAAATCTCAGGGTGCGGAATAAGGATACAATGCACAACAGAAACACATTAAAAAATATTGCACTTGGCTTTGAGAACATTTTCAAGAAAAGATTTCCTGAAGGTGCGTACTTGATCAAAGAGGCCCAAGGCGAGGACAGGAGTAGCTGTGTACACTGTATTGTATAAGGTGATGAACCAATCATCATACACCGTCTATGGACAGAAACAGAAACTGTGTTTGAAAAGTCAGATTTCAGACACCACATACTGTCAATTCAGTGACTGGATGTGCATTATTATTTGAGTTACTCAACCCTAATTAAGTTTTTCAACTAGACATGTAATCTATATCAGAATTTATATAAATTTGTATGCATATAATATATATTTATATGTAATATGACATATTACTTACTTGTGCCGAAAAGCCGCAAAAGAAAGCGTACCAGAAGTGCACAAGGGTGTAGGTGAAGTTCTTGTAGAAAAAGTACCGTAGGAACTTGCACATGCGAAGGTAGGACCAGCGACCGTGCACCAGCAGGAGGCGTTGCAGGTAACGGAACTGAGCAAAGGAGAAGTCGCTAGAGAGAACTGCCTGCATCCCCTCCTGACCACTGATTCCAACACCGATGTGAGCAGCTGAAGGACAAATAAAACAAGACTTTTTACACAAAACGGCTAACAGGGCTGTGCACTGGTTCCTGTTCTGACTGAGCTTACCCTTGATCATGCTGACGTCATTGGCTCCATCCCCAATGGCAAGAGTGACCGCCTGCTTGTATTTCTTGACCAGCTGGACCACCTGGGCTTTCTGCAGGGGGGTGACCCTGCAGCAAATCACAGTCTGACACATGCATGCAGTCCTCAGCAGCTCCAGCTCCAAGTCCTTCTCCAGTGCAAAGGCCTGAAAATAAACACAAATTTACATTTTCACTGAAAACTCCTGCACACAACACACCATCTGAGAAAATAAATAAACCTGTATTTGTATTAATGTGAATTTAATAGATTTTGAAAACCTTCTCTAAGGGAAAAGACACACAGAGGCACAACTGTTTAACATCTCACCAAGCTGTGTCCATTTATAATGAGACCATAGTCTCCGTCCACTTTCTCATCCCGCACCGTCTCTGTCTTCTGGAGCCAAAACAAACCTGCACGAGCTTTGATCACTGAAGGCTCCTCTGCTGCTTCTGGACACATTTTTCTCCTCGCATTTCTGAACAAAACAGAGAGGGAGAATAAGAGGTTTTTATTCTTTTGCTTTTGCTTTCTTATTTTTATTTATGTTTTTCACTTCCTGATGAATTCATACACTGAATCAGCCTCTCAACACCAGACTACACAATAGATTATTGCTGATTAACTTACTGTAGCTCCTCTTTGACTCCTTCTGCTGTGTTTGCAGCCACAATGAAAACATCCTTCATCTCTTCTCTAAGCATGTTGCAGGAATAGCCAATATTTTCAGCCGTTTCTGTTTTAAAAAACAATAAAAATGACAAATATTGAGGTGTGAACAGCAGGTTAGCTTCATAAACTCTGACTCTGAGGTAAATGTCAAACAGCATATTTAAGATAAATGTGTTTTGACCCATTTGAGCCTCGTCAGCCTGGTTTACTGACACACTGACAATGTTTTAGAGTAGATGAAAATGCATAGGTATTCATATTACAGTATAACTTTAAAAGTAACGAAGGGTTTGGTGTGAATGAGAATAAACAGTGACAGCCACCTTGTTTATCACCAGTCAACACCCAGATTTTGATGTCAGCTTTAGCCAGCTGTTCGATAGTCTGTGGCACACCATCCTGCAACTTGTCCTCCACAGCTGTCGCTCCCAGCAGCTAGAAACCAAAAGTGGATTTAAAGAAATAAATTCAGCTAACAAATCCTCTTTCTTCCCACTGATTTTAAGAAAATGAACTAACAGTCATGTCTTTCTCGATCTCTTCATAAAGTTCATTGAGCATCTCTTCTTGCCCCTCCATGGCTGTGCTGGCCTCATGGTGGCGCTGTCTCCACCCATCCATGTAGCTCTCCTCCAAGTCCTTGTAGGCCAGAACAAGAGTGCGGAGGCCATCGCCTGCATACTCCTGATTTGGTTGGATCATTCAAAGCAGGTTAAACACAGAAGATATGTTTATACTGATTCAGCAACAAAAAACATCCAGCTATATCCCTTACATTGAGGTGTCCTGTGGTAACGTCCATCAATTTTTTACAAGATGGGTGTAATCTTTCATAGATGATGGTGTCTGCTCCTTTACAGTACAGTGTCATCTTACCTTCAGGACTACGCACTGGAAAACACAGTAAAAGTCACATTATTTAATATATATGGAGTTAAAAACTGTACTGTGATTCAGGTCAATTTTTTGATTTTACAAGTCAGCTGCTCAAAATTTAACACTTATCTCCTAGAGAGAAATGAGAAATTCCCACATTTTACTTTTATTTCAAAAAGATTACAAAAGGTCACTTTTTAAATAGACTGAAAACATCTGGATATTGTCTCTCACCAATTACTGACATCCTTTTGCGCACATTGTTAAAGTCCAGAACAGCCAGGAGTTCACATGTGACTTTTCTGCCCATCTCCATAATGGTGATGGTTTCTGGAGTGCGAGAGCGGAACACGAATCCAAAGTTTCTGGCTGCGGTCACCAGAGCGCCCTCGTCAGGAGACTGAGCCTGATAGTTCAGCTCTCCTGCCAGGTGGAAACAAACCTTTCAGCATTCCACCCACATAAAACATTTGTGATCCCACCTATTATTGATTGAAATACACAAACATAATAAGGAATTTAACCGACCCTCTTTCTTCTCCTCAGGCATGACGGTGTGGCAAAGAGCCAGCAGGCGGAAGAAGGCCCGAGCCTCTGGGTTTCCTTCTTTTACAGTCTCCAAAAGACTGTAATCATGAAAGATGAAATTCGGATCTGCCAGCTGGTTCCAGGAGAAGTCCACTCTCTGTGTTTTCTGTAAAGATAATAACATAAAACACATATTTCTGCCTAATACTTAAGAAATCATACACTTAACAACATTTTTTGTTTCTTCTGGCCGTTCACCTCTGTTATTTCCACTCTTTGTCCAGAAAAGTCAAACAGCTCCCCTGAATAAAGGAGAATTATGCAGCAGAATCAATATAAGTTTGGGTCTGGCTGAAGTTTTTCAGTAAGTAAAAGTGCGTGTGTTTACCATAGTTTTTGCCGTTAATGGAGCACTTGTTGAAAGTCATGATGTTTTGTGTTAGGGTGCCGGTCTTGTCACTGAAGATGTATTTAATTTGTCCCAACTCCTCATTGAGTGTGGTGGTCCTCGCCTGAGCAGGAGTGTCATTTTTCGGGTAATACATCTTCCTGTCCCAGTCTATGTAGAAGCTGTTCCCAAGTCGAATCATCTCCACACTGATATTCAAGCAAAAAAAGTAAATGTAAAAATTAATAACATTTAGGAGTGTACTACCGAATGTTTTTATTTTTTCTCTTCCTAAAAAGTACCTAACATAGAGAGAGATGGGCACCAAAGTGTTGAGGACAATGACGTAGGACCAGAAGGAGTAAAAAGACGACAGAGGAACATCAACATCTGGTACACGAGGAAGAAAAACGGTGAACACAGAGCCCTCCTTATCCTCCCAGAGTGAATGGCCAATCGTCATAATGGCGCACAGAGTCGCCAGAATACCAAAAATCTGATGAAATACAAAGTTACAGATGTTGTTAACTTAAAAGAGAGAAGTGTTCAATCACCTGAAATATGACAACATGTGCGTCTTAGAAATGCTAAATGTTCAACATACAAAAAGAACATATACTGATCAGTCACTCATTCTGACAGAGGAAAACCTCCGAATGAGTAAAAAAATAAATAAAGAAATTGAGCTCCAGGTGTGGTAATATAAACATAATGTGCAAAATGATTCCATTCAACATCTTAAAGTGTAACTTAAGTCTTTTGAATTGAAAGGAAGGGCTGATATGATCAAATGCTGTGAGTTAAATAAAAACAATTTTTTTCAGCAGATCTATGCAAACCGACTTTTGTATTTCTGTGTAAATAAACTCACACACAACACCAGGACATTCATCAGGTGGTCAACACTGGTCCGTTTGAAGGTCGATTTTCCACTGTTCTGCATCAGCTTGGTGTCCGGACCTGGAAAAAATCTCTTTTAGATACACTGGTATTTATCTATTTACCTTTTCCACAATTATGGAGCTATAAGAAACAGTCATACATCATATCAATAACAATAAATCCTTGTGCCTTCTACAGATCCACACACATACTTTTGAAACATTTATAAGAAAATGCTGCCATATGTTTTCACTTTAAACCGCTGCTGCATTTTGGGAATGAAAAAGCAAATGCCAAATTTAGCTAATTACATTTAAACCTCACAGGTTATTTTTAAACTTACATTATATATACCTAGCAAAAGACTGTAGTTTCAAGCAAATGACAGCGTGAAATAGCTTATTATTCTTGTCCCACTGTCCTTCCATGACAGTTTGCCCTACTTATAAAATAGGATTACTGTCAAAATTTCTCATTGGACTCTAGCGTGGGATTGGTTTATCAATTATTTTAAGAGATTAAGCAAACAAACAAACAAATCAACCTACATGTGGTACAATTTTTTTCAAAGTTCACTTTATTTTATTTATTTATTTTATGGTGTTGTTGGAAATTATATTCCATCTAAAACTAGGCTTTTGATGACCTGTCAGCAGGGTAAGTTTTTACCTCCAAAGATGACTAGACCGAAGCACCACTCGGTATTTCTCAGAGTACATCCTCTGAGCAGGACTTTGTCGTTGTCCAGGCCGTAAGTTTGTCCATTAATAGTCAGGTTTCCTTTGAACTTGTCTAAACGATTGTTGGGAGGCTCACACCGGACTTCACCTGAGAAATACACACGTTGTGAGCATATCCAAGTTAACTATATTTTTTTATTGATGTGTAAAAAGAATATAAAAGAACCACTGCTGTACATCACTGTTGGGTTGTTTTTCTTTGCCCGGGATATTTGTGTTGATGGGTTTGCATCATTATACACCATAAAGTTTAAATCCAAACGTCTTCATTTAAAATTCAGAATTTGTTCAATCTTGTCACTAAACTTGTGAGGAAACCAGATGAAGCTTTTAAAAATTGTCTCATTCCAAAAGTCTTCTCACCTCTGAAGGTAGACAGAGCTTCAATGTTGTCTCCCATCTCACCAGTTACAGTCAAGGCCTGTTTCACTTTCAGATTGGTTTCACTGGGAGACACCAAGAGGACATAAGAAGGACATAAGTGAAGGGAAGTCCAGCGACAGGTCCACAGAAACCACGTGCTGCCCTGAAGACTCACCCATCTAACTCAGCTGTTTCCACGTAGACCAGATTGAGAGGCTCACTGCTGGACAACAGCAGGAGGTCTGCCTGGGAAGATGAACTTGTTTTCAGTTAATAATTCTTCACTTAGAAGATTTCATTTTTTTTTTTTTTTTAACTTTGACAGACTTATACTTACTGTGACAAAGTGATTACTTTCTAGTTTGACAATGTCCCCAACCTGAACATTCATCCATTTTTCTTTCTTCAAGCTAGAGATAAAAAAGCAAAACTCAATATATCCTC
This sequence comes from Kryptolebias marmoratus, assembly GCF_001649575.2. Classification (NCBI taxonomy): domain Eukaryota; kingdom Metazoa; phylum Chordata; class Actinopteri; order Cyprinodontiformes; family Rivulidae; genus Kryptolebias; species Kryptolebias marmoratus. The sequence continues at coordinate 22,062,242 of NC_051443.1, forward strand.
AAAAAAACAGCCTTTAATAAAGCTGCACGTCCACATTAAAAATAAAGTTTAGTTTTTACAATTCTTAGAAATAAGGTGTGAACACTCACTGTCCATCAACTAGGACATTCACCAAGCGGTTATTCACTTGCTTGTCACATTTGTGTCTGTTCTATTCAGAAGGAAGACAAAAAGATGTTTAAACATGACATATTTGCTTTAGTTGTAGCACCTACGTCCTATTGAAAATTGGATGTCTTTATCTTACTATGTCATCGTTGGCGTCTTTGACAGCTGTTATAGCCAGCACCGCCAATAGAGGCACAGCCGTGGTGAACCAGGGAACAGAGGAGATTTGTGGGATTAGCTGTCAACACACAAACACACAATCTGAATCTGTTGGATAGTTCAGTTTGTAGGCTTCTGGACACAAAGCAAGAACAAAAGTAAAATACCTTTTGTAGATTTTACCAGGAAAATAAAATCAAACATGCCATTTATGTTTAACCCTTGGTATAATTTCTATGAACCTTTTAAAAAGTAGCAAATACAATCAACAAAATGTTTTTATGTGGATTTAAAATCACAAAAACTGAACGGAAACATAATTGTTGAGATGAAAACTGGAGAAAACACCTGAAGGACAAGAAGGAAGAGGAAGTAGGCGTTGGCGAGCCTCGTGAACTGCTCGAAGAGGTTGAGAGGCAGGAAGGTGAAAACGTTGTATTTGGAGGTCTTGATGGCATTTTTCTGTAAAAAAAGAAGTGACAGAAGGCAGTTATAATTCAGGTTTTAAGTTCAAAGTTCTGAATAATGAGATAAATGCTTTTCTTTTTGCACTTACAGCGTAGTGAAAAGACAAGTTGTAAGATCTGTCGTTAGCTCGCAGGAGTCTCTCCTTCTCTGCGAAAAATTGAGAGCAACAAATAAAATGTGATTTGTTACAGCAGTGCCAGGAAGATAAAAGTCAATGTTCATTTAAAATTCACTTCTAACATAGTACTGTTGTCATTATTGTGTCATAATCATTATTTGAAAATAGCATGAGCTCACCTTGTTTTTTCTCACTTCCACACGAGCATGATGCCACTGATCCCATCTTTAGCTCAGTTCTTCCATATTTCACACCTGAATCAAGTGTGGATGTTTGTTTGTGACAGAGTAATGCTGAGTTAATGAGGTAAAAAGTATGCAATGATTTGCAGATTTACTTTATTTTAAACAACCTGAAAGATACTGCCAGCCAAAGACAAATTTATTGTTCTTTTAAAAACTTTGCCAATGAATATTGCCCAATTTTTTTGTTTTGTTACAACATTTGATATGTTTACTGTTCTAATGTGAACAAAATATTGGTTTGTGAGATTTGCAAATCATTGCATTATTTCCTTCTTAATTTACATTTTATACATCCTCCCAACTTTTTGTATAACACAATTAAAATATGTACTTTTATCTCTTTAACTTGCTTCCTAAAATACATCCACACTGTCCAACCTGCTTTAAGAAAAACTAACTGTGGTGAAAAAAGTTGCACCTTAAACATGATCATTTAAAGATCACTCATTCAAATGACTACAGTTGTAAAAGAAACAGACTTCTTTCGTAACCCTAAAACATGATATTGGAAACTTTTAATGTATTTAAAGAACAGAAAGTCCCTACAAGGAGTAAGAGGTTCTATTTGCAAAGTCCTTCTGACTTTATCTTTGCTTTAAAGCTGTAAAACCTAACCAGCCACTCCCTTCTGAGCTCTTTTTAATCACAGTAAAATCTACGATTATAAAGTGAAAATAGCAATATCTCTTCATCTTCAGCACGATTTCAACTAAAACTGTTCAAAGTTAAATTAGTTTGTTTTTAATTCTCTCTGAACCATTCTCCCATCATCTATCGTTGTTCCTATAAGATGATTTTGACAGCCTGAAGCAAAGACTGAAGTCAAATTCAAAGGGATCAAACCGTAAGTCAGTTAGAGATGTTGATCTAATCAAAATAGCATACATCAAACCTCTTCTTTTGTATAAAAAAAGAACAAAAGAAACAACTACAAGAAACCACATACCTGAAACAAAAATAAACTTGTCCCGGGCTTCCTGGTTTCATAGGCACAGTATTGGAGAATTGTAAGGAGAATTTCTACAGGTTTCAGCCTCTCCTTTGCTTCCGTCTTAGATAAAAACAGCCCATGCTCTGGTTCGAACACTGTAAAGATGACCAGTTCAGTTCCAGATGAGGCCTCTGGCTAGATGAAAGACAATGTGCCTCAGCAGTGAAAGCGCTGTGAAGGTTAGAGAAGTACCTTTAGACGGCTTGGCGTTTTACAGATCAGAGCCTGCATGAGGAAATAGGCCAACGATCTTTGGATCTGAAAGGCGAGTCAGCGCAGAAGTAGATACGTAGGCTGTAAAACAATAAATGTGAATGACCGCAGCCAATCACAGATAATATTACAGTCATGTTGGCCAACACACCCAGGTACGAGTAAATATGCACAAACACTTTTTAGCAGCAGCTCCTTGAGTTCAGTTTACTGTAAATGTTGAGTCTGGCAGAAGCTGAGTATTTGTTGCATTCTTAGAGGATAAACATGTTTTAAAAGACTCAGAAGTTCTGATTGACTATTTCAGATTAAGGACTTGGGACCGATGTGCAGCTCCAGATGTGTTATAGAAATAGAATTCAACTTGAAAAAAAAAGGAAAAAAAAAAACTAAACATGAATTGACATGAATTTATAAATGCTTACATGCAAACATAATTGTGTTAGTAAATGATAATGACATTTAAAATATTAAGTTGTGTAAAAAAAAATAACATTCAAAAAAAAGATATTAGACTTGCACAAAAACAAGCTGTTTATGTATATGTTGATTTGTTCACATTTTACACATCTCAATTTTTTTTTAAATTAGGGTTGTCCAATGAATACCTTTTCAACATAAACACCTCTTGGATTATTGCCTACAATTCAGGGGTATTAGTGTTTCAGGGGAAAGACAATAAAACCTCCCTTTATTTGACAAAACCTTACAAGTATATGCAGACAAAAGCTAAGCACTGACAGGTTTTAAGAAATGTTCAGTTATGTGTATGTCAGCAAAAAAAGCAGATACAAAAGGTGCCTGTCAAAATTGTCAGAATTTTATATATTAAAAAAAAAAGATTAATTGGAATGTTTACACGGTGACATTCAGTGTAGTGACATTACAAAGAAAATATCACAGAAACAGTTCCTGTTACAGATATGGTGTACAGAAAAAAAATAAAATAAAAATTGTATTAATATGCAATACAAAACACCAAAAGTGAACACTTTTGACTTGGCACAAGGACCACATATGTGTTACAGGCTGGCTATAAAACAGTTCAAACCAATAACATTAACTTATCAACAAGGATCCATATACTGTGAGAAAGAAAATATAATAATTTGTGGCTTCTAGAGAGCAATTTTTTTTTTTTACATAATATTTACCCTTCATTAGGACCAATCTTTTGTAGGTTGTTTCTTATTCAGGATGGATTTAAAAATCAAATCAATAAATAACAAAAACTTGTTCAAAAAAACCTAAAGGAAACATCCCAGACAGACAAAGTAAGGGAAAAAAATCCATAATAAAAATCCACGCTCAACATTATGCATTGCAATAAAACCCAGCCTAGATATAGTTACTATATGGCAATATCACTAAAAAGTAAAATAAAAACAAAATGTACAAAATGTTTGGAAAGTCACAAGGAAAACTCTTGACATCATTATGGGGGGAAAAGTAAAAGGCCACTCATACTAAGAGTAGAAGTAAACAGCAGGAGGGGACATGGAAACTGTTTCACCTCAGCAGTTGATGATCTCATGTCCAAATAGTCAGATCTGCTTGTTAGAGCAAGGATGACACCTGAAAGATCTACATGGAATAATAGTAGAATCGTACAGGATTTCTTTGTATATAACTCCACACACTCTGTTTTCTTCCTTTATTTTCGTTAGTGTGTATTTCATTTTGTAACAAAACTGCAGCAGCTCATTCACACAAATCAATGTGCAAAAAAAAAAACACAACCCAGAAAGAAAAAAAAAACCCAGCATATCACATCCCGATCTTTAAAAACACAAAGACAATAACAAATATATATAAAATAAATAAATAAAATTGCCAAAACCTCCAGGTCACGCCTGGCCACTTGGCACATGGGTTAAAAGATTGAAACAGAACAAATTCAAATAAACAGGAGCCTAAAAATATAAATTACCTAAAGTTTGAGTTAAAACACATTAAATGTTAATTTAAACACAAAGAATAAATATCTGGTTTTGCCCCTTCATGGCAAGGCACACATTCATTAATTTAGAAAAAAAACAAAGAACAAAAAATAAAACAGAACACTAATGATTACTATTTGTAGTGTGTTCTCTAAAACATTAAATTTGTATTAGAGAAATTAGCAAAATTAGTAAAATTTCTAGCTTTCATTACCTGGCTTGGAGTGTTCCCCAGCTACTATCAAAGAGATTTCCTTTACAAAATTACATTTACTCAAACACATCACAGTGGAGCTACAGAAAAGGGCACGCGAAAGACAAATTAGATCACACATTCACAGTTTCCACAGTGTAAGGCTTGAAACACTTGGCCACAAGTAAAAGAAGGGTGTGTGTGTGTGTGTGTGTGTTTGTGGATGTGTGTGTGCGTAAGCAGGGGAAGGTTATTGCACAAAAACATTTGGGAGGTATGGGTAGGTGGAAACTTCAATCCTTTGTTCCCTTGAGGCTGTTGCGTGCACACTTTGCCACCCCAGCAGATGAGGATGGGATGTAAAAACAGGGATAAGATGGTAGACAAAGTGGTTAGAGCCTGAGTGTGATGGTATGTGCTGTACAGTACCTTATGTTTTAGAAACATAAAGTGAGCGTTAGGCCGGTGAGGTTGACAAGGCGCTGACAGCAGCTAAGACACAAAGGTCTAAGAATCAGTCCACTTATTGAAGAGTCCCAGCCTTCTCTGTTCTGTCCCCTTTTAGGCGTCCTCATCTGCCCTCCTCCGCTGATCGAGTCTCTGACTTCAACCTCACAAACTCCTTCGCAACGTCATCGTTGGAGCGCTGGGAGAGGATTCGCATGGCGGTGAGGCCCGTGTCGTCCATGTATATGTGTTGTCCCAGTGGACACCAGCAGGCGCAGTTGCCTTTTTCCATGATGTCTCTTAGCTGCACCACGGCCAAGCCCACCACTCGATCGGCACGACCAAAGCAGTAGTCTTTGACACAGGCTTGCACCTCGTAGCACTCAAAGCCATCCTGGTTACCCAGAACACTGTCGAAAAAAAAAAGAAACAGTGTTTTGTGATTTTGATTATCTAACAGTACAAAAGAGGTAAACATTTTCAACATGGCTCCTAATGTTAATCAGTTGTAGATGTACATCTGGTGTTTACTTTCAGTAAGTTTCATTAAAATTTACCCAATGGTACATGAAATGTTTTGGTAACAGACACACAAACACATGAACACACACAGAGTTTTAAAGAATTACAAAAGCAGGATGTTGTACTTACAAATGGAAGGTTTCGTTGAACTTGGGAGACCAGCTGTTGTTCTTAGATTTGCTCTGGAATTTGCGTTTCTTGTCGCTGAGATGAGGCCCGATCATGGTGATTTCCACAAAGGGTCTGAACATGCCTGATGTCTGCCATTTTAAATCACTGGCTTCAATCACTGTAATATCAGATGCAAAAATCAAGAATATTTTAAAAAGGTGAATCAACACCGCTTAAAATTAAATGAACATTTTAGAAAAATCTCACACCGACCTTTCACGGTAACCTTCCGCTCTCCACTCTTTGGGTGAGTGTACAGCTCAATCTGAAGAGACACCTCTCCAATTGGCTTATCCACACCGGAGCCTGGTTTAAAACACATCCAGCAGATTTAAATATGGTCCCATACGGACAAAAAAAGTTCTACTTTTTGATGAAGACTTAGAAGAGGGAAATACAGGTGGAGAAATGGGGTTAAAATGGACCTATCCACAGTAGTTTCAGAACACAACTAAATCTACAAAAGAAGAGTGAGTGGGGAAGGAGGATAGGAGGGCTGGATGATGATTTTGAGGAGACCTACCCCTGCTGGGCTGTATTTTTTCATTGGGAGTTAACCTAATACCCTTTCCATTGTGCACTGGCACAGAGGCAGCACAAGGGATAAAAAGAAGACAGCAAGAACATGTCAACAAAGCACACAGGAGACAGATGCAAAACTAAAAGAGAGAGTCTTTGTTAAGTGGCTTGCTGATCAAACAGCGCCATCACCTGGTTTACATTATTAGGAAAAAAAAAAATCATATTTTTACTTCTTATAAATAGTCTTAAACTGAGTTCAAACTACCTTGTGCGTGCTGCGTGGTCACAAAGGTCTTTATAAGTGTGTCTGTTGTCTGAGTGTAGAGGGAAAGAGCATGACGTAGTGATGAGAGCTCAGGACTCTTTTCCAGGAATGCCTTCTTCAGTCCATTTCCTCCAGCATGAAAGTATTGCTATGAAAAACAAACCATCTATCTTTATTCGTTTTATTTGAACATTTTATAACATTTTACTTAATACTGTGGCAGAAATTTAAAAACTATGATACATTTAGCAAACTAAGTACTACTGTAACTCTCTAGTCTACTAGATTTGGGAATGAATAATGGATTAAGCTATTCTGCATTTCATTAAAACAAAAAGTGTACAGTATGAACTCACCTTGATAGTGTCCAATGCCACATCCATGACAGCACACTGCCTGGGGGTCAGGCTTTTTGCCTCCCCTGCCATGTGATCCTGAAAAATCAAAAGGCAAAGTTAGTTTTGAAGTGCTTACTGAAAACCCTCACTTAATACAACTGATGCAGATTTCATTTGTCAATAAGTAAAAACCAAACATGGCCAGATGATACCTTGAGTTTAGAGAACTGCCCAAGTTCTTTTGCAGCTGACAGAATATGTGCTCCCTAAAGAAAGAAAAAAAAAAAAAAAAAAAAAAAAAAGAGTGTCTCAGTAGTTACTCTCTTGGTCTTTTGCTTAAATTTAAAAAAGTCCAACCACGATTACCAATTGGTAGACTTACAAAAGTGTCATTGCCCTGCGGGAGGACAATAGTTTTTTCCAGGCTGCTCATTACAATCCTCCACAGCTCTTTCAGCACACGCTTCAATACGGTTTTCTCACACACAGTGGCGAATAAAGTCAGCCTGAAAATAAACAAACATTATAACACAAGCAGTTATCAAGACACATGAGCAAAGAGTCCTAATTCTAATAAAACCACTCACTTTCCATCCAGGAAATCCATGAGCGGCCGAAGCATGTTGTCAGAGTCGGCCTCCACCTGGTTCTTAGTGTTCTCGTTGAGTGGCCCTTTGATCTGGTACAACAAGGACGCCATCTGTCGCATACAGTCATTGATACGGTTCTGGAAACTGGAATAGAAGAAAATGATCAGTCAGAACGAACACAAGAGCGGTTACAAAAATATCTGCATTTGCAGGTGTAATGTTAGTGTACCTGTTTCCAAAAGTGCTGCTGAGGTCGTCCAGCACGTTGTTCAGCCTCACCTGCAGGTCGTTCAGTAAGTCACTAGCCTCCATGTCCATCTGCAGAAAGAAAATCGCATATAGATAGGGAAATTTTATTGCACTTACTGCATAAACTTTGCATAAACATTTTTTTTGCATGAACAAAGAAAGGGAGTCAAAAAGGTTTCACAAACACTGAAACTGCAAGGATGAAAAATCTCCACACGTTAGCATTTTTTGTTTGAATGAAGTACCTAGAATCTTAAAAGAGTTTCACTTTAATTTAGAAGATTTTGTCCAAAAGTACACCAAACTACTTTGACACTTGTGAAAGCTGCACTCCAAAGCAAAAAGACAGAAGCTATCAGAGATAACTGGATTTCATGAGTCACATTAGGTTTTTATGAAGCAAAGCACACCAGCCTACAAGTCTGCCGTGCTTCAAGTAAAAGTAAAAGAGAAAGATGAAAGTCAAATTACATTTTTATGCTTGAGCAGTACACTCCTGTAATTTTCTTTTTTTACTTTTTTTTTTTGTTTGTTAAAGATAAATGTTGTTGAAGCTGTGCCTTTCATGCACAAGGTGAGAGAACAAGTAGGAAAGATTTATGAATCCTCTCCGCTAACTTAGGTCATCATCTAAACAAGCATGGCCTGGGGAGGGGGGGAGAGGGGGGGGGTACTAAGCCATATGGATAAAGTCTTGGTGTGGCTCATTAAGTCAATGATCTAATGGGATTTTGATTCATGGACTGTCAGGACTACATAAGACCATTAGCGGGGGAAAAAAAAACGAAGTGTCAGCGAAGCACAAAGGGAAGGCTTCAGGGTAGAAAAAAGCAGCAAGAAATGGATGGTGCTGTTAGGTATGAGATGTGCTTTACATGTCTCCCTCGTATTTATGTTGCATTAAAATGCAGGTATCAATGCACCTACACTCACCTTTTGATCTTCAAATGTAATTTCTCTCTACGGCAGCACAGAGTGGTAGAGGGTAACAAAAGAAAACCTGGATTAACTTGTCGTGTTTGGACTTAAAATATATCTATTGACCAGAAACGCTGGCACCCACCTTGTCCTCGTCATTCTATTGTAACCAAAGGACATTTACAAAGTAAAAAAATAAATAAAGAAATAATAGATGGTTATTAAAGGAGACATACAAGAGCAGTATTGAGGAAGGTTAGGTAACATGCTGTAAAAAATAGGTAGTAATCCACACAAATGACAATAAAACTTCAACACAACAATGTTGTTATGTAGGATTTTAGTAGGAAAAAGTATGACTGTGCCAGGAGCAGGCCAACAGGGAAATGATTTGGATTTGGAAAATGAGTGAAGCTCAAAACCACTTCAAACTGTGACAAACCTCTTCCTCTACTTCCTCTCCTTCCACACCTACTACTTCCTCTTCCTCATTCTCTTCAAACTAGGAATTGCAGTGAAAAGATGACAAAGTTTTCACATCTGCCATCTACATAGTTTTGATGATTTTTTTTTTTTAAGTCAAATGTGATGGACATTGGAGTATATGCAGTCATGTGCTTAAATCATGTTTGCATATACAGCAAACTTGCCTGCCACTCTAGCATACTGTTTTTGAGCTAGAAGAAAGAGAAGAAAACAACATCTGTCTTCACTCCTCATGAAATTAGACTCGATAATGCCCAGCATAGTTAAAACATACCAACTAGTACATATTCGGTCAAAACTTGGTAACAACCAGAATGTGGCAAAAGCTAAACCCCTTAGCTATTTGTTTTCTGAGTTTTAGATCAAATATAATGTTTTTCAAAAATAACACATGTATAAGAATGCTAAACTGCTTCATAAAAGTAATTTATTAAGGCATTTTTGAAGTCCGAGACCAATATAAACAGAAACAAATTCTAACAACTTGTGTTTTTATTTGTGTCAACTTTCACACACTTCTTCCCATCATGGTGTTCTTTGCTTACAAACTACCCTGTAGACTCATACTGCTCAGATGCAACAACCCTTCTCTTTGTTCATCATTATCATGACCACAACAATCCACAAAGATAAAGAATAAAATCCACCATTAACTGGTATATCAATTCTTTAGAAAAACTAACTTTTTTTCTCAATTACTGGTGTGTGTAAAAAAATTTAGTACTTTGTGTAGCTGCTTTCACTGGACAGTTTCCCTCAGCTTTTTAACACTTAGCTGTACACCTATCAGCCATAACATTATGAAAACTTGTCTAACATTTAGTTCCCATTTATGCTACCAAAACATCTCTAACCAATAAGCCTGTGAAGATAGATTTGCTAAGAGTCTGGTTTCCAGGATGTTTGTTACTTTGACACATGACTGTCATATGAGTCACAGACTGTAGGATTTCCCAGAAAAACATTGCATGCAAAATGCAAAACATTTTTCATAGTACAATATGTTGATTGTTTAAGGGAAGGGGTTTGTCTTTTCATAAAGATTTTGATTTCATAAAATGAAAAGTTAAACTAAATATCTGCTTTTATATATAGATAAGTGTTGCATTTTTAACAGCAAATCACTTCCTATAATAGCATCTATTAGCATAGGCACACCATCGAAGGTTCAGCAGTAATACACAGTTTTCTTCAATTCTCAAGCTTCTATAAATTTCAAGGAACTGTGTATACTGAAAAACCCTACAGTACCCTTTAATGCTAGATACTTAGACTAATTCTAATGACTATTAAACCACTATTACTAACAGTACCCACCAAAACATTTGTTTTCTCATCCTCTGTTGCAATCTGCTGTCCAGGTCAGAGGCAAAAATTATTGATCAATACAGAGGTGGCATACTTTAACTGATTAAACAGAAAGATGTGCTTCATATGGACGAATATATGTCTTTAACAGGCCATGATAAAAACATACCTCCTCCCTTGACTGTTCCTCCTCTTCCTCTATGATTTCATTTAGCTTTAATCGTGAAGTAAGCACACTGGTTGAGACATAAGCTACTGCATCTGATAGCTACAGTCCATGGGTCAAACACTAACAAATACATCACTAAAGCTGCTGTAGGTATATTCTGCTCCATGTAAAATACTAGACTCTCAGATAAAGAGGTTCCTTCTACAATATGATGAAAATGCAGACATTGAGCATCTGAGAGACTGATTCTCTAGTCTCTAGCTTACTATCAAGCAAATACTACATCTTGATCTATAACATTTCCTAAAATAAAACCAAATAGAACATTCACAAGAATAATACCAAAAACTATGAGCCATTTAAGACACAAACTAATCCAGTAATACCAACCAACTACTTTAAATCATCAAAACCAGCAATACAGTACATACCCGTGCTTCCTCTGTAGCAGTCTGACACAAACACAAACACCTCAATACTTTCTACCAAGTCTTTGAAGTCAATACCATTTGTTTTTCAGTACGATTTCCTTGCACTTTGTCCTCATTCACACATTGTCAACCTTTTGTTTCTCCGCTCACCTGTTTGGCGCCCATCGACTCAAACATTTTCTCCAGCTGGATTCTCAACTGCTGCACGTTATTCATCAGGACACAGGGCTACAAGAAGACAGTAAAACATAGTGTGCAGACATACAAAGAACAACACAGCCTCTTCAGTCTTTAAAAAAATATGAGTAGCAGCAATTTAAAGAACAAAATACATACAGTATTTAAATAATTTACTCATTCTAAGACTTTCATTAGATATTTTACTTTAGGATCAACTACAACATGCACAGGCAGCAGGACTGACTTGTAGATGTCCTGTTGTGATTAAAAAGACCATAATAAACAAAGATAACTTACAATTTTCTCCTTATCAATGTAAGAAGGAAAACTCTTGGTCAGAATGGCACTGTACTGCAGAAGAACTTTAGCTATTGTCTGCAAAAGTTAAAAAAGGGGGAAGAAAACATTAACATGCAATCATCTACTTTTAAAGAAACTGCTTAGTGTTTAAGGTACATATTAAATTGCAGTTTAAAAAAATGCTCCCAAAGAATCATTTTATGGAGTCTGCAAAAATATGTATTATTATTATTATTATTAAGCCTATATGACATTTATATGAGCTTCAATTCTTGGGCTCCAATCAAGGGCTGCCTGTCCTGATATTTTACTGAACTATTTGTCGCACTTAGAACTGGTTTTGTTTCAGGCGTTACAATTCAGTGCAGCCGTTTACCTTGGAGAAGCGACGGCTGTATTGAGCCATGACACTGGGGTCAGGGCATTCCAATTTCTTGATGATCTCAAAGCTCTGGTTGAGCTGGGTGAAGATGTCAACCACGGAGCAGGAGAACAGAGCATGCTCAGACGTCTGCTGGAACTGAGGTAAGTGCAAAAACAATATATAGCTGTTAATAATACTAATATTCTGGTGAAAGATAAGGCAGAAAGAAGCTAGTTGAAAATATCAACACACTATGAAGCAACTTTCTCATCCTAAGAATGTGTATACGCCCGAAAACATGAATTCTGTTTATAAAAACACCTCACAAGCAGACGTAGAAGGGAGAATTTTAATTGTCTTACTCCATCTTTTTTGTCTCTCTCCAGGGCTCCATGCATAAATTCCATCGATACATCCTCATTTTCATCCAACCACTGCAAAACAAACTGTACAAACCATCTACAAGAAAAAAAAAATGGCATTGACTTTAGCAATGAGTTTCCCCATCAAATAACCTCTCTTTTTCTTAGTCACATGCACTTACGAGGGGTAGTCGGGAATAATGCCCTTAAAGTTTGGCAGCTCCTTGACATATTCATTGTAGAGCCACTTGACTTTAAAGTGGAGATTCATGTAATCTGTGCTTTTACACATTCGGTGCTTCTCGTGCTCTAGAATGAAAATGGAGGCAGCTATGAGACCTGTGAACTTAGCTGAACACATAACATTAGAGAAACAAAACACATCTATAATGTAAAAAAACCCAACATAATAATAATATTTTAGATTACTAGAAAGTTGGTGGCACATTTGTTTATCACAGTTACAAAGATTTAAACCAAATAAAAAATAAATAAATTTGAAAGACCAAATTTTAAAAAACAAGTGTAACAGGTGCAATCCTTAACATTTTTATTATATTAGAGATATATATACATCCCATACAGATCAGATGAGTCTCAGCAGTAATGTTACTTTTGGAAAACATTAAAGCAGTCATGTAATTTATTTTGAATGAAAAGAATTTTGCAAACAGAGTAATCATTAGATCAAAATGAACAGAAACTAGCCTACATTTTATGACCAAGACTTACCTTCCAAAGCGTACTTCATGTCTTGAGCAAACAACGTCCACATGACTTCGGCTGACAGCTTTCCTACATTCAGCTCCTGAGGAAACCTGTATGAGGAGAGGCAAATTACTCCTGAATCATTATTTAACAATTAGTTTAAAAGAAAATCTACAAAGAAGCATTATAAACACATATTTGCAATGAACTCATAATTGACAGAAATATTTTTTTTTTTAAGTGGATTGACTGACTGATTGAGCACAGGTGTGTAGGAGTTCCCATCTTCTTCTATGATGGAGACAATAAGCATGATGAGCTTGGGCCAGAAGTCCAGGTTCTTGATGCTTGGACCCTGCTCCTCCAAAGGCAGCTCCTCCTTGTTCTGGATTGGTGAAATAAAACAGTATGGAGGAACTTGAAGTTAACATTTATTCATTTTTTAAAATTCCAATCTGTCTCTAGTAGCTTCAAAACTTTTTTAAAGTTCAGAAAAAAAAATACTAATAAAGTTGGTAAATGGTAAATGGCTTGCACTTATATAGCGCTTTATCTAGTCCAAGGACCCCAAAGCGCTTTACACTACAATCATTCACCCATTCACACACAGTTGCATTTAACTCACTGTTTCTGCAGGTTGATACTGTCTGCTGTACAACTCATGACAGTTATTGAAGATGTAGTCATATGTAGAGTTAAAACAGGCCTTGACACAATCCCTCACAACCTGGCTAGCTCTGGGTGGAGACTGTAACTCCTGGACCTGAACACCAGATGGAGATAGCGACATTGAACAAAACTGTTAAGTGACAATTTAACAAAACTCTGCTTGTTAAGTGCCAAACACAGTTACAGCAAAATCAATCAGTGTTTATTTTTTTAGCTTCAATAATAAATTTAAACCTCATAAGCAATTATTATGTTAAAGTCCATATAATATGAAAAAGCCACTAAAATAACTGAGAATAAAGACAAGTATAGGGAATCAATATTTTATTACCTTCATCCTAAAAAAGGTGATGCTGGTTAGAAGGTCCACCGTAGATTTCAAATCTTGCAGGCGATCTTTGCTGCTGGCAGGAAAGTGGTTCTACGGATGAAAAAAAAGGTTTAACCTATTCACAAATTCAATTTAATATTAATGACATCATGTGTAGGTTAGCCAAAAACAGACAAGCAGATCAGATCTTAAAATAATAAATATTTTATCTTCAAATATTTTATATTCATATCACAGAGAACAAAAGTAAAGCAAAATTTTCACAATTTTTAAACCAATATATCTTTATTTCTAAATGTAATACAAATGTTGAACTTATGAGCATTATTATTATTTTTATGAAACAAGAGGATAAATTTGATAAAGTACAGTATCAGTTATTACTGTATATAAAAATCTTACCCTATATGTAGAAAGGTCAATGCGTAAGGAGTTGTGCAGCTGGTCTAAAAGCTTGACAAAGCGTTCTTTCTGTATGAGGAAGAAAGAAAAAAACAAAGTAAGACTGTGTACAATCTTACAGAAGTACAATGATTGGACAATGGCGGAGATAAAAAAGGGTTTTTGTATGTGTGTTACAGCTGTACAAACCCCAAAATTAGAAGCAGCAAAACGGTCAGAGGCGGACACATTGGTGGATGCGGTTGTGTGGGCGTAGAAGGCATTGATATTAGCCAGCAGGCTGCTCATCACTGCAGGAACTCCAGGACACATGTACTTAGTTGACAAGCAGGCAAAGTGCCTGGAGAAAGAGGCACAATCGGAGCTTGGTAAAGACATTGTCAGCATGTCTCCTCTCTCATATTTTATATCTGCTCTAACTTATATAGGTTTTTGAGTGACTCCACAGAATATAGCAAGAAGGACAGCCTGCACCTTTTCAAACATCTTGTTTCAACCTAATGATCCCTACCAGGAAAGGCCATTTCATTTACCGTCATCTACTTGATAAATTAATCTGAAAGATGGCCCACTAAGGTATGCTTACTGTGAATGATGCTTCTAGTAAATAGACCTGAGCACAGATCATGACCTTTTGTAACGATAAATACAGCACAGCACTTTTAAAATCGACTTTACTTCACTTGAAAGCCAGCAGGAGATGAAACAAGAATTAGGAGGCACTTTGTTACAATCTTTTACAAAATGACAGAGAAGTAGAGGTTATTCACATTAACAGACGAAGAGACAGTTAAGGAGACAATCCCTTTATTCATACTTTGTGAGACTTACGTCATGGCCTGGTAAATGGACTCAATCCCATAACGCATGGCAAACTCATCAACTATTTCCTGCGCCACATCGTCATAGTAGACTTTCCATGAATCATCTCCACGAGCCTCTGGGATTTTTACCACACCTTGACCGAGCATATCAGTTGTATAGTGGAAGAGATTCTGCAACGGACATATTGACTCTAATGAAAACAAATTGCCATTGTACCATTGCAAAAGAAAAAAAAAAACAAAAAAACTGAGAAATGGCAGCTGCTTCTATAGATCTGAAACAAATATGTTTAAGATGTTGCAGTTTATGCTCAGCCTACCTCATGTAGACAGGTGTATTGCACGTGATACGCAGCCACTTTCTCCTCTCCTTTGATCTCCACATTGATTTGGAGGCGAATGGCACCCGAAACGGCTGACTTGTCTGTTCGTTTTTCTGTATTTAGATACAAATACTGTCATTCAGACTCATGCAGTCACACTTGCACCTTCGATTCATAACTTGGATCCAAATTCATGGATGCACAATAAACCAGATCTGTCAGAACAACACTAATTACAGGTTCTTAACGTGGCAGTTCTATTGTAGGGGGTTTTGTTTCTACAGCCTGATGGCAGTGCAGAGCCGACTGTGTTAATAGAAGTCCTCCAGCTGATAGTGAGCGAGACAATGGCAGTGGGCTGTGTGGCTCTGCGCCAGGCTGCCAAAGACATTTGAACTGGAGCTTCTCTGGAGGTGGAGGGCTTGGTGGCTCATCCCTACTATTAGCCCCGACAGGGACATCATTAAGGGTAATTTGTACATGTCGGCCAAACGGTCAATTTCCGACTGAAGTGCTGCCACTTGATAATCTCACATCAGGATTAAAAAACAGGAAGAGAGTAGGTAAAGGAAGCAGATGTGCGTTTTACAAAACTGGTCAATAAACTAACTGATACATATTTGTTTACATGGTTGCAGGATGAAAATGAAAGTGAGCAGAATATATGTTCCAGTTAAAAAAGAAAAAAAAAGGATAAAATTAGAGCTACAAATTGTATAGAAAATGTAGTTATTGCAATATCACTGTACACAATTTTAACATAGCAATAAACTTTCTTGCACTCTTCTCACAATGTAAAGACATCGACCATACTGACCCAGGTTGTACCAGACGTCCATTTCTCCACTCAGAGTTCGAACTTCAATGATACTTTGACCCAAGAAATCATCAGACTCTCTCTTTAGACGCTGTTTTACTCTGGACTTGATGTCATCATCTTCATCCCAAACACGCACTTTGATTCGGTCTGAAGAATTGTGGCACTCGCTGACCAAAACCAAGAGATGAAAAAAAGACATGAAGCACAAAAAGTTATACATTTTATGATAACAACAACAACAACAAACTACTTTTGACTCACAAGTGGAACTTTTCCTCCCAAACTGGGTTGAGGTTCCCATAAATGGTCTTAGTTCTCTTCTTAGTCTTGCCAACCTGAACAGTCACATATGGATCACTGGATCCAGTCTTGTCTTTTGCCTGAAGTCCTTGTGCGCAAACAACTGAAATAGTGACAAAGAAACAAACACATAAGAAACAACCATGAACTTTAGCAACAATTGTAAGCTGCATTGAACAATTAGGACTTAAAGACACGATATGTTTTGATCAGTGGAATACCTGTGATTGTGATCTTTGCTGACCACTTCGAGGTACCATCCAACACACTTTGTTTGATAGACTTCATCTGCTGTGTGTGAATGGCTTTACTGACGTTGAACACTTCCCTGATCAGCTCGAATATCTCTGGTTTGTTCCTTTCCCTGATTTTCATCCTGTCCTTCATGGCCATGATAATATTTTGAGTGCGGTCTTCAGCTCCATGCTTTGAGCTTTTTTCAGCAGCACCTAAAAGTACAAGTATTACACTGAAAATACACTTTTTTGTCACTCATCATTTGACACAAAACCTTTAAGCTTCTTAGTTTTAAGAGCTTGTGTAAAAATAATCTTTTTAAAACAATTGTAAACCATCTACTCATGTCGTCTTGCAAGATCATTTTCTGAACTTTACTCACGCTGTAAACAGTCAGCATTCAGTAGCTCTTGGCACTTTTCATGGCACTTGACCCCACACTCGGAGCAACGCATGCCTTGGCGAGCAATTCCCCATAGCAGCCCTTCACACTCATAGCAGTATGTAGGTGTGGTGGCTGTCCACACCTCAAAGTTATGCGGTGTAGTGCAGGATATGGGGTAAATGAGAGCCTGCAGGGTCTTCTTGTAAACATGGTTTTTCTATAAAAGAAAACAAAAGATAGTTTCCAAATGCATGTATTCAGTTAAGTAAAGAAATGTAAAGGCAGAGAATATTAACAAGAAGAATTCTTTTTAGAATGTGTTCATCCATTAAGAACTAAAAACATTCTGTAAAAAGAAAAAAGTTTAATACTTTTTAAGTTGTACTTACTAGCTCCTCATCCTTGAAAGAGGACCGAGCAGCCATAGCAGAGGCGATCCCTGCCTTTCTGGCTTGGACAAGGGACTGAGCAGGAAACAACAAGAAGAATTTGCCTAAATTTGCATTCAGTATACAAATCTATAGCCTACCCAAAACCAAGAGCTCCACCATAATATTGCTACAACAGTAATGGTGAAAAATGTTAAAGAGGTGGTTAGTAGGGTTAGCATAGCTTGTTTTTCCTGTTTGTGAACGTGTTGACGATGATCTGAAAACCCAAGTGAGTATGGTTAGTTTTAAGAAGCTAGTGGTAAGCTGCTAACTAACAGGACAAATTTTAACTAATATGGTCCAAAACAGGATAACAAGACTTTGTTAGTGCTTTACCCAGGATTTGGTCATTTTAGGTTTGTCATAGTTAATGACTTAGCAAGTGAGGAAAAATACAAAACCAAAAGATAAGGGAATGATTACTTGATTACAGATTTCAAAAGTAATATCAAGTAGGAAGAAAAAGAAATACCAGTAACCAAAAGAACACATGCATGTTATTGTACTGAATTTAAATTGTGCATTTAAATAAATTATCATGCTGCAGACATACATGTTTGAGGCAACTACTGTTTTAGTTACCCTACTTGATATTTTGCAGTTCAGTGGAAAAAGGGAGTGGCAACTGCGTTCTATAACTTACCATAGCCTGACCAAGAAGAGTGAATGCATTCAAGAGAGTTGTGGGAAATAGTTTCAGGTTTAGGAAAGGAGGGAGAAAGAAATTAGCATTCTGATTCAATATCTGTCTGATGACAATCTCATCCCAAATTCATCTTAGAGACAAAAGATAAATAGTAACTGCTGTGGTGGTTTAACAAAAAGAAAGAGGTGTGCTCACAAAATACAGAACAAAACACAGAAGATGACAAACATAATGCAGAATATATGGCAAAAGACCGACTGATTGGTACTGACCACATCGCTGACCAAGGGGATGGGCTTCTTTTTACGCAAGTCTGGCATGCTGTCAATTCCATACAGACCAGATCCACTATTAAGCAGCAAAAAAAAAAAAAAAAACCCACATAGAAATTAATATAAAAAGGTCCAAGACAATAAAACAACACGCAGAAGTAAAGTTTAATGGAACTACAGTTACCAAAGACTGCATATTCAATAATTCAAAATTCACTGCAGAAACACAATATATAAAACATTTTTTTTTAAATGTGTCTGTTATTATTTTACTTACCCTGGTTTGACCCAGGCCTGTCGAGTATTGGGTTCCACATCTCTGACCTATAAGATTTTATTTATGACACATTAGAGATTGACAAAAATGCATAATTCTAAAAAAAAAAACAAAAAAACAAGAGGTTGTGAATACTGGTTGAGTTTTACCTCTCTGACATTACAGAACATGCAGTCAAACAAAAAACGTGATGGTGCTGAAATCTAACAAACATAAAACAAAAAAAAATTGCTTAAGTCAACATTAGACAAAATGATGGATCAAGTTACTGGCATGGAGCTAAAACCAAAACTAGAAGAAGTTAAAATGTGACAGACCCAGAAATTTTTATTCTTTCTTTTTTAGAAGAAACAGATCAAAGCAAATCTTTGCAAAAAGAAAATCATCAAAACTCAAAGTGGTAGGCTACATGTGTATATCAAGTCTTATCATTGTGCACCTATTTAAAAGTTTATTGACAAAAAAAAAGTCTGAGCTCCACTTAGATTAGTTTTTACTTATGTTTAAAAAATTGTCAAAAATCATAGCAATAATATATGTATATATATATATATATATATATATATATATATATATATATATATATATATATATACAAATAAACACACTGAAGACATCCTTAAGTACTATAAAGCTACAATGAACCGATGGCAAACTATAGTGCAGTATATATAAAATGATTTATAATTCATACAGTGCATATTTATCCAAGCATTACTTGATATTATTTGTACTTGAAGTTAAAATATGCATTTACATTAAAAACAATACAAAACAAACAATAACAACAAAAAATAACAACATTTAATGTGATTAAAAAAATAAAACATCCATCCCACAATTACAATTATTTCAACAAAAAAAAAAAAAAAGAAAAAAAAAAAAGACTCAAATGTACATATAGCTAATATGAGATGAATAACCTGATTATCTTCATCTCCATACTCTGGAAAAAAAAATAGAAGAAAAAAAAAATCAGATGAACCTCTGTGTAGAGTAGCTTTATATGATCTTTCTAATATATTTTTTTGCAAACAACAACAACAACAACAAAAAAAGTATTTATTGTAATTCACTTACATTTACACACATTATTATTATCTCAGTTGATCATTACATAATGCATCACATTAGGAAATTGAAGACTTCTTGAAAATGGTTTTGCTGTAATTTTGAGATCAAGGCTAAAATAAAAAAGAAATAATTTCAAAGTACCTGAAATAAGTTCGTCTTGAGATTGGGATCCCTGAGACACTTGAGACCCACGAGATCCCTGGGAACCTTGAGTAGATCTGGAAAGTCTTTGTCGAGTTTGCCTCTTTTCCCTCAAAATACGCTGAAAGTTAGCTATACGTTCCTTGTGACTGGCATCAGTTGGCTTTCTTTGAATTCCCTCAGCAAGAAGATCATTTTCATTGATTGGACTCAACCTTGTCGAATCAGTGCTGAGCACTAGGCCCAGAGAACATTCAGTCTGGATTGCAGGACTGTAGTCTGATGTTAAGACAAGGATGGACTGTTCCCTATCAGTTTTCAATTCTTTGTGTGCTTGTGAAATCTCTGTTGTATAAACGTCAGATGAGGCGCAGGGAGAATGACTTGGTTTAAAAGGGGATGAGTGCGGGGAGAATGACATACTCTCATTTATTTTGCAAGTCCCACTGTCCTCCTTTGGTGAGGCAAACTGAACTAGACTGTCTTTGAGACCAACATCATGTTCTATAAACTGAGCACTGATCTGCTTCTCCTTAGATTCACTGGATTTTCTGACAGGGGACAAAGAACCTACAGTTTCAGTATCATCTTTCTCTTCTTCCGGTTTGGATACTTCTGACTTTCCCAAAGCCCCCTTCAAAGCGGACCCAAAAGTAAATACAACCTTGTTCAAATCTGTTGCATCAAATTCTTCATTGGGAGTTTTGGATATGCTCTCAAAATCTATTTCAGAAGACTCCGGTGAGAATGACTCCCCTACATCCTCTCTGGAAATGCTGTGGTCTGTCCACTCTCTGTCCAAACTGTCAGCAGACCCAAGGTCAAGAGTGTCCCCAGATGATGGACATTCATCGCCAGGTGAATGTGGTTCCAGGTATACATCATCACAGTCTGTCAACAACACAGTGGAGCAGCTCAGGCTCCGAGAGGGCCCACTGCCAAGGTCATTTACAAAGGCATCTGTTGTGTGGTAACCAGAACTACGTGAAAATGGGCAATTTGTGGCACAATCAAACTCCAAATTTTCGTCCTCAGCTTCATCTGTGAGATGCCTCCAGTTTAACATACTAGAAGGACTTGAGGGAGAATTGTACTGGTGTCCAAACAACAATGAAAGGTGCTCAGAGCTGGTGTGTGAGGAATGGCCTGCTGTGCTATTCTGTGACTCTTCGGTGGTGCACCTCTTCCAAACATCTTGATCATTCTCCAGCTCTTCTTTACCATTTGCACAAGAAGAGATGTCCTCCTCACTCCAGCCTCTATCTCTGTCTACACTGTGCAGTGTTCCAACAGAAGGCCATGTGTCACACTCTGTGTCACCAGAAAGAAAGCCTGCTTCAGGATAATTAGAGCTACGGCATGATGATAAAGAACTGGTGCTTTGGTAATTCTGCCCACAATGAAGCTCCAGGTAGCAGAGATCCGGTTTTGTTTGACTTAACATGCCCATGTTTGAACTGTGCTCAGACATGTCACTGTCTTTTAGCGGGATTGATCTGAGTGTGGCTTCATCATCTTGCCATTGTTTGGTTGATCTGGTAGATATAAATCCTGAATCTGTACCATAATCTCTGCGATCCAACAATGGGCTGAGGTCTTTTCCATAAAGACATGTAATGGCATTCTGTCTACCCAGACTTCCTCGTCTAATGTGTGGTGTTTGAGAAACTGGGCTAGGATAAGGTGCAGCTGAAGCCCCACTGTAAAGCTCACCTATTTCACTGAGCACTGCATCAACACAGCAAGATACTTCATCCACTGAGCCTCGCACTGATGTTAGATACTGCCTCAGGTCAGATATTTCCTCTTGGATCTTGTTGATACCCTTTAACTCTTTCAGAATATGTTCCACTATGTTACTAGAGCCTTGTTCTCCATCCCCTTTCTCCTCCTCTGTATCATTTTTGGTGGCATTGTCCTCAGTTATCCTCCTACCCTGGCAATGAGAACTTCTGTCTTCTGCAGCTGAGGCTTTGTCAACTTTGTTGCTGGTTGAGCCGACAGATGATAAATGATGGGAGGGATTATCTTCTACATCCTGAGGGGACTTCTGAAGTTTTTTGCCCAGGCTTTGTTCCACATTCTGTCTCTGTGATCTTTTATTTTGCAGCTCTTGCCTCTTGGGTGAGAGTGGACGTGGATCTGAATCATAGAGTTCATTCTGTCCCCTGATGTGTCTTTTGGGTAACATTCCTAAGAAGTGGCACTTGTGATCAGCTGTCTCGACACATGGACAAACCACTGGCTCTATGCTTCCTCCATGGAGTGGCTTAAGAATGCATCAGCATCTTAAAACTGCAAGTAAATAAGTACCTACAGAAAACCACAATTATTTATAAAGGGTAGATAGAGCACATTTGTTTAGTACCTCTACTACAGACTTCTACTAGAAATACTGAAATTACAATAATTTTTAGGCAATCCCCTGAGTTACAGCAACAAAACAATCATATCTGGAGGAAAACAATCTAATAGGAATAATAACCCATTACTGCAATTGTTATATTTGACTTTTCAAATTAGGGTGTTAAAAATTTACCAAATTTATGTGTGTCATATTAATGAAACTGGTCAAAGAAAAAAAAATTAAAGCTTTATTACTTTTTCCTAAATGCACATTTACTAAGAGTATTTTTTTTAAATGGCAAATGGTCCAGGTAACATAATCTTAAATTCTAAGCCTGTAAATATAAGGTAGCTATGGTCATAGTTAATTGTCTATTGAAAAAAATAGACCAAAATGGTGCTTCCTGTAGGATAAATGGTTGCTTTAATACATTTGAGCACAAATAAATTCCACCGACCATGAGAGACCACAATAGTCTTTGCAGTGCAGACATCAGACAGAAAAGGCCGTTTTAAATTACCTCTAAGTTACAGTGACAACAAGCAGTTGCTTAGATGTCTGTAATTAGGAGACTTTGGGAAGTCAGCTCAATAATTACATGATGAGCTGATTCTTGCCTATGAAATCATGTCGATCTTTAACCCAAAACCATCTGTACATTCTAATAGTTTGGCCCCATTGTGCATAGTTACTATACTGTGAATAACAAAATATTCCCCAAATCACAACATGAATATATTAGTGGCATAATGGAGATAACTGTAATGAACCATAGCTTTAGTTGTGGCAAAACACTTTTCAATTTAATGAGTTAATTATATACTCTGAGGAAAAGGTTGACTACATTAACCCATTTGTGCACTTGAAGACTCCAATAAGCACCTGCGCAATAAAGACTGATGTCAGGCAGATAACAATTTGGTCAGATGAAACATATCCAAATAACAAAATTTCTAGCACATTAAATTGTATTTCAAATTACTTCTAAAGACTAGTAGCAAATGGACATGGTTTTGAAGTTTAAAACTTAAAAAATTAACATTTGCTATTGACAGTCAAACATGACCTACTATATCTATGTATTACTAAAAGTTTTTTACAGTATAACATGCATGCAAAAAATAAGTCTCCATACATATACTAGACATGTATAGTAAAAGATAACAGTAAAAGATCTTACCTTACTGAAAAAAAATGAGCAACCAGTGGATACCATTGTGCAAAACTGATTAAATCCAAATTCTCAGTAACAAGAATTTTTCTGTTTTTATAAAATCTACACCAAAATATTCCTGATTGTCTTGAAATATAAGCGTTGAATTTCTTGATCCCTAATTTCTACCACTAGAAGGTCAAAAATGAATAAAATACATTGCACAGCAGTTCACCCTTGGTTAAAAAGCCATCTCAATTTCCCTCCCACCCTCTTGAATTCTCTCTCTCTCTCCCTCTCCTTCCCTCCTCAGACAGTGTATGTCATCACAATGCTAATCTGAGGCTGCAACACTGCCAGCTCTCAGTATCATTCACCATTTCTGTTTCCACATCTGCCAATAAGACTAAATCTTTTTTTTTTCCCTGAAACTGTTGTTTGTAGTCATATCCACATATCAGTAACAATTAACTTTTGCATTTTTTATCTTAATGTCATTTTTTAATCTTCTAATAGAAAAGTGCTACAAGCATGTATATTAAAGGATGTTTATTTCAAGATTTAAATTTAACACAGATGTATATTTAAAGGGGGCCTATTATGCAAAATTCCCTTTTTGCATGCTTTTGTACTTCCATTTGGGTATATACTGCGCAAAAAAGAAAAAGATCACAAGATCACATTCCACAGCGTTTTCCATGTATTTGAGACAGATTCTTAACCCAAATGGTAATGGAGATTCAACAAATATGTACAGAATTTAATCCTGATTTCTGTTATGTACAAACATAACTTT
Source organism: Kryptolebias marmoratus (assembly GCF_001649575.2). Lineage (NCBI taxonomy): Eukaryota > Metazoa > Chordata > Actinopteri > Cyprinodontiformes > Rivulidae > Kryptolebias > Kryptolebias marmoratus. The sequence goes on from NC_051443.1 coordinate 22,086,435, forward strand.
CATTAAAACAACATATATGTTTTAATTGTACAAACATGATCCATCATTCACTCTATTTTGCTTCCAGTCACCACTTTTAATCTAAAAACCATAAATTACATTAGAATAAATCAATACCCAACTAATTTTGAAGTACCCAGTATGTTTGGACTACAACACTGTTTGGTTTGTTTTAAAAGAGGGTTTATTTTTCAGATTAAAACAAAGTGCAGTCGCAAACTTTATGTACAGGTAACAAAATAAGCCAAGTGTTGTGGACAAAAATAGAACAATACATAGGGGGAACCATGAATGAGCAATCTATTTTTTTTAAAATATAGGTCATTTAAGACATATAGAATGTATCTCAGTGACCAGAATCTTTGAATCCTTTTGTCTTACGAATTGAAGTATTAAAAGCAACCATTGACAAACAAGAGTAAAAAAGAAGACAGGTTGCATCTAAAATGAATTACAAATGCAGTTATACAAATTGAGACGTGTCACCCCCTGTCTGAAAGAGCTAAAGAAATTTAAATTATATTAAATGCCTTGCAGATTTATTTTTAGAGACACTCAATTTGTTGTTAAACTAAAAAAAAAACAAAAATGTATTGGTGGTATATTTTAGTGAATCTGTATGCAGAGAGGCTAAGCTCAACCAGTGTCAAAGAGGTTGCAGTGTTATATGTGCATGTGAAGTGGTTTTTGGATAAAGTGCTTAAAGAGAGAAAGAAGGAAATACTTGAAGGTGATCAGAAAAGCAATCAGATACAGTAAAGAAAAAAAAAAAAAAAAAAAAAAAAAAAGATGCAACTTCTGACCTCACGAAGCTGGACCCGGACTTTATTGATGGCCGTCAACCAACGAACTCTTGATGGGGAAAAAGGTAATGGAGACCCTCCATCATGGAATCTAGGTTACAACAAATAACAAAAAGACAAAGCAGCTATAACTTTTCTTTTTCACCTACATTGTAGATCATACAGAGTTGGAATCAACACAAGACTAGTACCTCTGGAGTTTAGTTGATTCCTTTTCTGATATGTCATTTTTCAAACTTGGTCCTACATCAGGGGACTGCAAATGTATCTCCTTCTCACTGCCAGTGGGATGTTCATTAGTAGGAAAATGTCCATTTGTGCGTGGTTGCCCATTAGTGGAGGGGTGTAGTCCAGTACTGTGATAGGAGTGGAAAGATTCCTCCAGCTCAGACCCTCCAGTGCTCTCATGGCCTGTCTCGCTTAGCTGGGAGCTGATCTGGCTCAGGTTCCCTGATGAACCAAAGCGACTACTTTCCACTGGACTACAATGGTAAGAAAGAAGTAAGGAAAATATTCAGTCAAGGAATGGGTTGAAAATTATTCCTATAATTTCTTTTTTTTCTTGCTATTTATATTATTCCCCTTAGAAAAGTCAGATAAGTAGGGATACATAAGAACAAGGGTTTTGATTTCTTAATTTTTGAATTAGAGATTTTAAGAATGGATTAAACTGGATTACAATAAACCCCACTCATCTAAGAAGGATTATTGACCTCCGCCAAGGAGGTATACGTTTTCGGTAGTATTTGTTTGTTTGTTTGTCTGTGCATAAATTATTCAAAACATAATGAATGCATTTTGATTCAATTTTCAGGAAATGTTGAGGTTGTCACAAAGAAAAGTGATGACATCAGTAATGCCATCACATGATGATGATGTCATTGTTGATCAGTCCCATTATGACATAACAATAATGGGTCTTGGCAGAGGTTTGCACTCTCCGAATGCTTCTAGTTTAAATATAATATGCATTCTACATTTATTATCAATTTCTCTAAACCAGCTGGGTAAACACAACACATCATTCCCTAAAATGCTAGATACCCAACCTTGCAAGGAGGCTGCTGAATGTTGGAAATGATGAAAAATGTGAAAAGTGCATCAATCCATGTGCACTAAACTTTGCATAATTGTTCCTACATTAAAGCTACATTTTTAAGTAGAAACAAAAAAGATCATGCTCTACTTTGTGGTGTGATGTATATTATTTTTTTATGAATGCTCCCTGGGGGGAAAAAATAAAATTAAAAATAAATAAATAAAGTAAATTTCCTCACAGAGTTACATCTGCATATTTTTCAAATCCTTTTTTTAACCCTCTTTTATTAAAAACTTAAGTACATGGTGTACACTGTAAAGCAAACTTATTTAGACAAAAAGGTTAAAGTACAGTTTGGTGAAGGTTATAAAATATGCAGAGATAATCTGTGTTTGACATTCTACCTTCAGAGAAGATTTCATTTGTTAGAGTAAACTATAAACTGACAACATAGATGAGACACAAACATGCTTTTTTTTAACTGTCTGTAAGCCTAATCAAATCAGAACTCCGCAAAGTAGCAAAAGATTATATAAAATATTACAAATGGGTATGCTTATTTTGGATCTACACAAATCAACTTTAGTAAGTAGATGAGGATGTAATTTTTCTGAGGAAAAGTATATTTCCATGTCAATTGGCCATTTTTAAAAAATGTGAAAACTGTTTTGGAGTTTTGTTTTGAGATGATACACAAAACTGTAGAAACAAACACAAACAGATTCACAAAAACTAAACAAAACACAATGGATTGCAGAGCTGGACAGGGCATACATTTTTTTTAACTGTTAATGAAGCATAAATAGTGAAGGGGGTACCATTTAATATGCTTTTACTAGCCTTTTTTCATTCAATGGATCCTTTTTGGACTGGTTGTCCAGCTGCACTCCAATGGTAGAACCTGCAGAAGGGTTTGTTTCTACAAGCCTTTCCTTCTCCTTTAGGATCATGGATTCTGAAGGATCTACATCAGGAGCGGAGATGCAAATCTGAGGGTTCTCTATACCATCTGTGCAACCTACCAGTTCAGTTTTATGGGCACCAGATGTTGAAGACTTTTGTACCCTGTGTGGTTGATCACTTGTTGACTTGTCAATAAATTGGGGTTGTGTTGTTGTAACCGTAGAAGCTTGTGGCTTGGGTGGTTCTGTGTGCCATGGGAAACTCATTTTTGAACCAAATAATGAAGTGGTTGCTTCTTGTTTTCCAGTAACAGGGTTTTCCTCTTGAAATAAGCTTCCAGAGATAGATTTTAATCCTGACAACAGAGCACTGCCACCTCCTGTTTGGGGCACTGATGACCCAACCTGTGGAATTGCAGACGAAAAAAATGATCCTAGAGATTTTCCGGTCTCACTCTTTGTGAATATAGAACCTACCAGAGACGTAGCTTGAGGTTGTTCAGCATTACTGGGCAACTGATCTGCTAGGGAAGTTCTATTAACATCTGGATCTTTTGAAATAGATGGGTCAGACTTGTCATGTTCTTTACTCTCAGAGTCTCCTATGATGACCACTGGCTTTTCGTGCATCACCTCTTTGTTTGGACCTGTCTTTTCTTCTTCAGTGCTAATTACCTGAATGGTAATGCCGTCTGTGGTATTCACTGGCTCACTTGTGACATCACTGATTCTGGGGCAAGCTTCTTCAGATGACAGTGTTCGGATGTCAGGTTTTATTTGTATGTGATCAATTTCTTTTGCATTACTCTCACAACCAGATTGAGTTTCTTTAGGTGACACATTTTCATTATTCATTTGTGACTGTGAACTGGTAACACTTTTTGTCTTTGGATCATCTGCTCCTGATTCAGAAGGCTTAGATGACTGTCCCATACCACCAAGGAGTGATCCACCTATGCCTCCAAGAATTGATGCTCCAGCCTGTGATCCAACAGCTTGCCCAGTGGGACCTCCAAAGATTCCTCCAAGAAGAGAACTACCTGACTGTGATGTTGCTCCAGTTCCTCCAAACATCCCACTCAGTAATGATCCACTACTTTGGGTACCTGCAGATTTGGCAGTGGATCCTCCTCCAAACATCCCACCTAATATTGACCCTCCAGTGTTAGTGGTTGTGGCTTGAGGACTAGACTGTGAAGCAGATGCTTTCATTAAGCCTCCTAGTAATGAACGGCCTGTTTGGAGAGAAGTTGATGGATTGTTAGACCCTCCAAAAATACCCCCCAATAGGGATGTTCCCATCTGACTGGAAGAAGATTGATTCGTTACTCCTCCCAGACCAAACGGCAAGCTATTCTGGTGTTGCTGCTGGGGATCATCAGTAGGAGCAGCTGCTGGTTTAAACAGAGAGGACATGAAGCCTGTAACTGTATCTGCAGATGAATCAGTGGATTTGTTTGACTCCAAAGGCTTCTGCTCTAGTTGGTCAACAGGATTCACTGAAAGAGGGACTGTTTTCTCTTCCACTTTAGGTGGTGCTGTATCTTGACTCTGAACATTTATACATTGTTGTGATTGTGTGTATATTTTAGATTTATTCGACTGGTTATCTTCAACTAAAAAAGTTGACTTGACACTTCTTTGGCGACTGATTTCAGTGATGATACTAGCATCAGTCGTGGAGGCTCTAGCCTCAACTGTACCCTCAGGTTGTTTTGTTTCCTCTTGCTCTTTAGTTTTAACAGCAGTATCAGTTACACCTGTTTCAGCATTAGATGGAGCAGTTTTGCTTTCATTTGAGAGTTTTAGCAAAACAGACTGACCTGATGAAGTGTCAGCGAGGGTTGTTGTAAATGTTATTTTTTCATTGTTATTTAATGTTGTATTTGTTACAGTTGGTATTGGACAAGGAACAGATTTTTCAGTCACAGAAAGCAAACCTTTGTTCATTGTGTTATTTGTATTTGTTTGTGCTGTAGCAGTTAGAGAAGATGATTCTTCTGAAATTCCTCCCGAGCCAGAGGTATTATTTTGGTTTGTTAAAGTAGACCCACTTGTCTGAGTCACTATAGATGAGGCTAATGAACCTCCAAAAATTCCACCTAAAATAGATGTCCCAGTTTGAGATCCAGCAGCATGGGGAGCAGATCCACTAAATAAGCCTCCAAGTAATGATGACCCTGTCTGAGATCCTGCAGTTAGAGGGACAGGACCTCCAGTCTTAGGGGGACCAACCTGAGAAGTAGTTTGAGGTGTAGAGCCTCCAAATAAACCACCAAGTAAAGATCCTCCAGTTTGAGAAGCTGATGTTTGGGATGCAGAACCTCCAAACATTGCCCCTAACAGAGAACTTCCAGACTGTGGAGAGGGCTGAGAAAGAGAACCTCCAAAAACAGAGAATAACCCTTTGGCTGGAGAGTCATTAGAGCCTGGTGATGCTGGTATAGGTCCAGACTGGCTTGTGGCAGGCTCAGTACTGGTTGTGGAAAATAAAGAAAGTAAACTTTTTCCTGGACCTTCTGAAATAAATCCAGCTGAGGTTGGATGATGTGGGCCAGATCCACTGAACATAGATAAACTGGAAGAGGTAGATACTTTAGGAGCAAGATCCTGGGGTGTACTTGCTTTGCCTGTTTCCTTGTGCAAACTAGTGCATTCTGGTTGTGCTTCTTTGGATGGAATGTCTGTGGCTTTAATTGTGACATCCTCATTATTATTACTTGTCATAATTACAGTAATATCACTTGAGGGGCTAGCATGCAGCGTACTTGAGACACTACGTGGGCTGTTCCCAGATAGTTCATTGGCATTTGCTGGTTCTGGCATTTGTCTACTTGAATCTGATGACACTTGGGGTGATCTTTGTTGTTGAGGTTCTCTAACAGAAGATCCCAGGTTGGGAGATTGCTGTGGTGGTGACACAACATCGTTAAAAACTGAGGCTATAGTTTTAGTAGGTACTTTTGGTGCGGTAGTCCCAGGAGCGGAAGAAAAGTTTGCATTTTCACTAAATCCTTGGGGTTGAGGAGTTGTGGGAGCACTAAATATAGAAAATAAACTTTTTCTTGTATTTTCACTTGAGCTAGATAAGCCACCCAATATACCTCCAAAAACAGAAGCTGCTGTGTGTCCTTGTGGTTGAGACTGTTCTTGTAGTTTAGATTGTGTCTGAGGCTCAAGTTGTTGCTGAGTTTGAGCCTGAACAACTGTTTGTGGAGATGGTGTAGTTGGTGGTTGAGTTTGTGAAGTGATGGAATCACTGAGAACCGAGAACAACCCCTTCATTGAGTGTTCAGATGAAGTTGATGACCCAGGCCCAATTCCCCCTAGAAAAGACTCTGTTTGAGCTTGAGACTGGGAGCTGGGCCCACTAAACATTGAAAGGAACCCTAAAGATGGAGAATCTTTTGGAGGAACAGTTTCTTTCTGTGGTGTTTCAGCGGTAGGCCTGGATTGATTAGAAGGTTGGGTGGGACTTGATCCTCCAAACATTGATAACAAACTTTTACCAAATGTGTCCTGTTGAGGTGGCTGTTGAGCTGCACTAGGTGGATGTGTTTGAGGCATAGGTTCAGTTTTATTTGAAGACTGCTGAGGGCTTGAACCAGTAAACAAAGAAAAAATACTTCTACCAAGGGACTCTTCCTGTGGAGCTGTAGCTGGTGTCTGAGGTATTGCAGCAGACTGAGCAGTTGGTGTTGATCCTACTAGCAAATCTCCGACTGAAAAGCCAAAGAGTCCACCAGATGGTTTAGTTCCTGCTTCCTGGTTTGTTTGCTTTGTGGGTGGGGTCATTTCTGACTTGCTAACTGCTGGACCAGTGGAAGAATTGAGAGAAGAAATGTCTGATTTACTTATAGTTGAGGTCTGGCTCTGTGTTTGCAGAAGTGTGCCACTTTGGTCCATTGTTTGTTGTCTCGCTATACCCTTAGCTCTAGATGCTGATGAAAGTGAACTCTCTGTAACACTAGGTTTCATGTGTGATTTTTGTGGTTGAGAAGACTCATTACTAAATAAGCTGCTAATTGATCCAAAAAGATTTGACATTCCTGTACTCTCTTTATTGTCGGTGACACTGCCTGATAAGGAAGCACTGCTCCCATTTTTGCTCTGAGAAGATGTCTGGAGATTTGGTTTAGTTTCATCCATGCCTACTGCAGACTTGAGAAAATTTGTGAAGCCTGCCTGTGGTTGTTCAGCTGATTCTGGTACTGGTGTAGCTACTGGCTTATTAGCTAAAATCACAGACTGTGTAGGTTTATTAAGAGATTCTTTAGATGGTAAAAATACTGGTACATTGGGCTTTGTTGGTGGGGCTGCTTGCTGTGCCATAGTAGTCTGACGTGATAGCCTTGGTTTCTGTGAAGAGGTATGCACAAGTGTTGAAGGAAGGGTCCCTTGAGTGGACGTGGGTGCTGCTGGCAAAATTCTTCCCTGTGTAGTAGCTGGCTTCTGTATTTGTTGGTAAGCATTTTCTGGCTGAGTCACAATAGCAAAAGATTCTTCTTTGATAATCTTAGACTTAAGATTTTGAAAACCTGTTGACAAAATGTTTTTAGTATGTTTACCAGTTTGATCACAATGGGCCATACTAGTTTTGTTCATTTCCCCTTGCGTTGATTTCCCCACAAAAGAGGCTATTACGGAAGACATTTTTTTGACTTGACGATTAGGCAACTCTTCAACTGAAGACACTCTTTTCCTCCATTCTTCCTCTAAAACATCATCTACATGTTTTACTGTCACAGCAGTAGATGAACGTCGCTGCTGGCTAGGCTGATAGCAGTTGTAAAGAAGTTGATTATTTGAATTTCCTGTAGAAGTAGAGTTCAAGGAAACAGAAACCTTTTGAGCCAGAAATTTCTTAACTTCATAGTTGTTCCAAAAGGGTCCCATGTGATCTCTGTTATGACATGAAAGGTCAATGACATCTTGGCAGTACTCTTCATAGCCACAACTAGACTGTCTTGGGTCCATCTTGACTTTGTTTAATCTGTAGGATGAGAAATCCACACCTTGCTGCCCTTGTGATAGAAATGAATTTTCAAACATTTCAGAGAATTGTGCAATATTCAAATTCATGATCTGATTTCCTTTTCTATATGCAGCAGACAAATCTAAAGGAGCATTGAGAAGGTGAGTATCATTATGATCTTGCCCTGGAAGCCAAAGAAGCTCATCTTCATTGTATAGTGGTATTTTAAAACCACAGACTAAAACCATTTCATTGTGCAGCCAAGCACTGGGTAAACTATCCAATGTTTGTGCATTTTCCCATGATTCGCCTTCTGGTGTACAAACATACACATATTCACCTACTGCATCTGTAAGCAAGGCATAAATATACTCATGATCTGTGTAAACAAAATAGCCACAGTCACCATCTTCTGCTGGCCACCACATTCCTTGCTCCAAAAGACCAAGCCACTGCTGATACCATTCAGTGTCCTCAAGGTATACAGAGTCTTCTGTCTCAGTGTAGGAACCTACATGATGATTTGTATCTGCTGGTCTGTTTGCATTAAACAGACGGAAATGATTTGTGCAGTTAGTGTGAACATTTTGTAAGTTTTCATTATCCACTCCATATTGCCAGTTAGCTGAGTAAGATAAACTTGGTGCAGTCTCCTCGTAATAGCCTTCGTAATATGAAACACCATTCAAGCTGTAAGAACTACCATCATTAAATGAATGCCATTTCCCAAAGTTTGCATTGCTCTGTTTAGTAGTTAAATTTAGCACACCTTCCTTGTTAGGAGAATAGGCACTGTCTTCTAAGTATTCATAACTGTTCCATAATTTTCTTTTGGCATGTGAATCTTCATTTCTGTGTCCTTCAAACGGATAAGATTCCATTTGCTCTTGGGAACATGTATCAGCTTGCCAAGGAATATAGTTAACTGGTTGATTGCTATTTAAATAGCTATGAAGTGTTGATGTTGGTAATGGCATACCTTCACAACTTTCATACCCTTGATTTTCTCCTCCACAATGATAATTCAAGGACTCATTTTGAAACTGTTGCCAAAGGACACTTTCACGGATCCACTGGTTTTCATCATAGGTGGAACTCCGACTTATTCCATAGTCAGTCAACAAATCTTGATAAAGATTTTGATTTGTAGATCCAAACAAAGAAGGACGGCTTTGACCTATATACTGCAAGGTCATGATTGGAGAAGTAGCAGGAGTTTGCAAATAGGAATGAATATTTCCTGTACTATAGGCCATTGGGTTAGTTGACAGAAGTGACTGAGATGAGTATAATTGAGATAGGTCACCTGTACTAAATGAGTAGTGAGTTGCTTGACTCTGGAGAGACCTTGCAAAAGCAGTTGATGTTCGCAAGTCTAAACTCTCAGCATGAATAGATACAGGTGCTCTAATTAAAGCATGCCTGCACTGTTCTAGATTCAAAGATTCTGGAACAGATCTTTGCAACTCATCCATTGGAAAGTCTGAGTTAGTGCCTTTTAAAACATCTGAAGACCTTGAGACATTAGATGACGGGGTAAGTTGTTCTGTAATTTGATGGGATTGTTTTTCTTGATTAGTACAAGGATACTCTGTAACATTTTTGCCTAACAATCCAGATAAAAAACCTTGCTTGGCAGTGCCTGGGGTCTTCTGTTTGTCTACAAGTTCTTGTGAAGACTGTTCTGTTGAGTTACTAACTAACGGAAGTGAATGGTTTTGCTGTGGAGTTTGCGTTGTGATTGTGGATGAAGAGCTCATTCGTTGGGGTGTATGACCTGCTGATTTCTGACAGCTTGCGTGTGTGCCTTCAGAAGGTTTTCTTAATTTGTTAAATAATCCAGAGAGCACTCCAGATTGACTTGCTGTCTCTTCTTGTGTTGGGCAAGTCTGTGTACATGGCACTTTGACGTGTTGATTTGTTTCAGTCTCATAGGTGCTTTCATGTTGCTGTGTCATGTTTTCTGAAGATGGTTTAAATAATCCAGAAAACAGCCCACTTACTTGAGTTGATTGCTTTGTGTTATTTTGTGGTTTATTCTGGTTGGAAAAAAGGTTATTTGGTCCTGTTTGATTATGACTGGATTTACTTTGGGAAATTCCATACTGCTGCACTGGTGGCTGATTTTGTATATTTATGTTGTCAGCTGAAGCAAATTTGAAAAGACCAGATAAAAGGCCACCTTGTTGGGACTGAGGTTGATGAAGAGGAACAGTTTGTTGACGATTAACACTTGGTTTGCATGTCTGGTGTTGTACGTGTTGCTGGTTAAATGTTCTGTTCTTCAGATTAGAACCTCCACTTGGACCTTGAATATTTTGTATACTGTTGCCTTGTTGATTATGCTGGACACTACTAGGTTTGTGAATTGTTTGACTGATTAAACTATTCTCAGAAGATGGAAATTTAATCAAGCCAGATAGCAGCCCCTTTTGTTGAGGTTGTGTTTGTTGAGTTCCTCCTGCGGTTTGCTGTTGATCAGGATAATTGCCATAGACGTTTCTTTGCGTGTCAGCTTCAGAAGACCGCACACTTTGTTGTTGAGTATCTGTTGATGAAAATTTCAGTAACCCTGAGAGAAGACCACCTTTCTGTGGAGTTCCAGAATTTTGATGTAGGCTAGAATGATGCGAGAGCTGTGAGGCATTATTGGTTTGGGGACACTGGTTGTTTGCCTGCTGTGGCACAGTACCAGAAAGGTCAGTGTTAGAGCCAAATTTAAGTAGTCCAGATATCAGTCCTTGTTTGTGATGATTAGAGTCAGTTTGAGAAATGTCTTCATTAGAGCTACATTTAAAAGGGTCAGTGTTAAAATATTTTGATCCAGGCTCACTGAATCTTTGATGCTGCATGTCATGAGGGGCTCCTGCTGTTTTCAGATTTGAGGTATAATGTGGGCCAGATGGCACTTTGCTGTTCTGAGAGTGACGATTATGAAGAGGATTTTGGTTCAAACCAGTGGAAGCAGAAGGGGGGTTAAATATGCTGGAAAACCATCCTTTTTCAGTGTTTTCCTGGGGCATGGCAGAAATATGTGAAATGGTGGAGCTTGATGAAGATGAACCATGATACTCCTGTGAATGACTTTGTGTTTTCATAGAGGCAGTAATGTCTTCAGTGGACGAAAACTTCAAAAAACTGGAAAGCATGCCTCCCTTTGCTACAGGATGCTGCTGTGGGGAAACATTTTCAGAGGACAGGAAAGATAGTTTAGGCTTATTACTTAGTGATGGGTCTTCCAATGGTTTCTCTAGTTGAGACTCATCTTTGTTTCTAAACACTGGGTAAACTGCCACAGGGGGAGCTCTGTGAGTTGGAACTGTGCTAGCCGGCATAATCAATGAACTTAATGACTTCTTAAAAGGGCTAAAAAATCCAGTGTTTGTAGTTTGATTAGTACAACTTTGTGGCTCTGTAACAGACAAATCTTCTTTTTTGTAAATTCCTGGATTTTGTTTCCCATGGTTTTGGCTCAAATGTTTTTCATGTAATGAATTTCTTATTGGCACTGATTTCATAGGGATTTCAGAAGTCATTGCTTTTGTACTTGAGTGAACACTTTTATCAGCATATTTTACATCTGACTGCATATCCTCTTGAGAAAATCTAGATTCTGGCCCTTGTTTGTATTCAGAGGTCATATTATCTCCCACTGAAAAAAGTTTTAAATGACTGAATTTTCCCAAAACCAAGTTTTCCAGAGCACCTTGATGTTTAGCTCCAAGCTCAGGTGTTTGTTCTCTTGCACATGGTTGGGTTTGATTCCTTGCAGTCTTCTCTGTTTCCTGATGACTTTGTGTTTTGGCTTGTATCAGCTGAGAAGGCAAATAACTAAAGGATTTTTCAGGAGAACTTTCTACTGGAGATACAACAGCTACAGGAGCTGTGCTATTTGATTTAGGGATAAATGACAAAAGTCTTGTTAGTCCAGATTGTGAAGGTTGTGCAGATGGTTCTTGTTGAATTGGAGCATGCTGTTTGATGCCTCCTACAACTTTGTCAGAGAGAGAACTAAGCAATGAGCTCATGGCATGTTTTACACCCAAAACACTCTGATCAGGAGGTCCTTGAATTTGGGAAACTCCTCTAGAATCCTTTGAACTAATTGGTTCCTCTTCAAAAAAATCAGTTTTATTACTACCCTGAGAAGATAGCCTTGATTTTCTTGGCTTAGGAAGGGAACCATACTTGCTAATCTCCTCTTCTTTTTCAGCAAGATATTCGGAAACAGTTTCAACTAGACACTGAAGCTCATCCATTGTGTCTACATATTCATCACTTGGCTCTTCTACAGGAGAGAGAATTACATCTGAAACCCATCCGCCAGATTTTGACTTAGCGCACTTCTTCTCCCGAAGGCCTTGAGAATATTCGATGTGACCGTCATACAAAGAAGAATGTCGTTCTTTGTAATGTCTTGTATTCTCTAAGTAAATGTCTTCAGCTATAAAGGCATCAAGATCTTTCTCTCCTGGAGAGTTGTTTGAATCTTGACAGTTCTCTAATTCAAAATCAAACCGTGCTCTCATTTTTCCATCTTGATCTTTTTTGTATGCCACATAATTCTCTAAAGTGTTGTCCAGATCATTTTTAGCCCACATCCTTGTTTTATGCAGAAGCTCATCCTTGTATGGCCTGAGGCATGATGTTATACGCTCCTCTTCTTCTTGCATCTCTGTTACCTGACGCATTAAGCCCTCACCCCTTTTCTCATGGAACAGGGCAAAGTCAGGCTGAGAAGTTTCTTCTCTTTCTTTCTTTGGCTCTTTTCTAAGAAGTCCTCCTGGGTCCATTATCCTTTTCTTTCGTCGTCTATCAATAGTCTTGTATCCTTCAGGGTAGGTGGCAGGAAGAAAACCACAGAGTATTTTAGTGTGACTGACTGGTGGGCTTAAAGGCTCAGGGTAGGGTTTTCTCATTCGAAAAATTATGCTGTCTTCCTCATCATTTATAAAGTCACTCAGCTGAGGCTTTCCTCGCCCTTTATATTTGCTTTCCCAATCTTCAACCCCCATGCCAGAATCTACAGGTATTATTCTAATTCTTCCATTCTGGCTTAAGGATCTTATTAGGGTAAAGGAATAGGTTTAACAAGGGTATGGGAACGGATAAAAGGGCAGAACGAAAGCAAAGAAAAAAAGAAAACATTGAAAAAAAGATGAGTTAAGCATTGTGAAATAAAATAGACAGGCATTAAAACAGGAACAGTTTCATGCAAGTGTAAAAAACTAAAAATGCTCTTCAGCCATTCCGTTTTGTAACAATGAAACAACTTTCCTTACCAAGATTAGCAGTTAAATAATTATCTAGCATCTTGAAACGACAGAATTCAAAAACAACTTTTATTATATTGCCTTATGTAAACTAAGCTACCCTAAAAGACAAAATGACTGAAAAGATATCTTGTTTGGACATTTTATTTACATGGATGATTAAACTATATTGGTATATTGTACAAATATGTGTGTTTCTATATTAGCATTAATCTCAGTATTATATCTTTCCAAAGCCCTACAACTTTCAGACTTAACAACACTTCAGCTTTCAGTTTTCCTAGTTTTATAGGACACCAAATAACCAAACCGCCATATAGTGTTTAATCAAAGAGTTTCTAATCCTTAAACAGAGAGATGTTTGCCACTGAACGTCTCTCTTAGGATGTCACAGAGGGGTTTTCTATGCAATATGGCTAAACCAAAATCAAAGCCTATCAAACTACCAGCACATGTAAAGACAACAGCCATGGGACAAAATGAAACAGACAATAAGCTTTTTACTGGCTGTAATCCCCCTTTTTTTTTTCCAATGTAGAAATACCCAGATCAGCCCTCTATCAGTCTACACAGGCAGATTTGTAGTAGTCTCATTGGTGCAAATTCTATTCACAAGATTACATTTTATGCACCAGATCACATATGCCTCTAATCATAGCAATGATAATCACAATAATATTAAAAATTAAAAATATGATATTCTAACTGCCTACGCATTGTCTACCTGCTTCCTCTCTGGTCTCTGTAGTCCAGGTCAAAACTGTGGACGGAGTCTGTGCAGCAGTCTGAGACGTGATGTGGCCGAGGCCCTATGGGATACTGGTGCATGGACGAGTTGGGCTGAGCTGTTGTGTGGTAACGAGGAGGCAAACTGTTACTTGTCTCACTGCGGTAATCACTGTCCCGGTCATCCACAGCACTGTCCTGATCATCCAATGCTGCAACAGAAAGTGATACGGAATAAGTAATATTTGGCGATACAATAAAACATCTCTTATCCCACAAAAAGTAAAAAAAAAAAAACTCCTTTGTCATTATTTATTGGGGGGTGGGGGTTGAATTTTTGCATGAATTTCTTTCAGGTGAGTAAAATATTAAATATTACATAAAATTGTAAAATGTGACAGTTGTTGCAGGACAGGAGGAGGTGACATAATTAATTTGTGTCACTAAAACAACTAAGTCGAAGAAAACGGTCAGCTAGATCATTGTAACATTGTGCAGTGTTACCAGGTAGCCATCTTGTGTAATTTGGTAAGCACAGTGGGAGTCTTGCATTAATATACCAGTCTCTGACATGGCCTCCTCTTTAATTAAAGGCTGCAAATATATTAGAAAATGTGCCTGCTGCCCTCAGATGACTGCAGAGGTTCAGCGATTTTAAGCAGAAGTTTTCCTGGTAATGAAAAGTTGCTGTGACAAAATATACACAGAATTACACATAAAGCACACTGACCAAGCAAAAAAAGAAAGAAAAAATAATAATTCAATTCAATTTGTTTCTACAGAAAATTAAAAAAAAATAGTCTTTAAGTTGTATCACAGGATACACACATGATTCTGAATTAATACTTTTTGCACAAAACCTAAGACCCATTTTGTACTAGAAATTCTCCAGCTGCTATAGGTTCATTCAAGGTTTTTCCAGCATGTGTGGGAAACCACTCATGTTATAAAAAAAAGACCTGATAATAAGACAAATGGAACACATGAGGAAATAAAAAGGACAAAGGGCATCAAGGACAGCAGCAAGTAAAATTGTGAATGAGAACAGGCAGTGGGAAAAAAATGCATGGAAATATTTTATATTACATTTTATTGGGTACTATTACAACATGCAAAAATGAATAAGGGTTGGCCAGGGAGAGAGTTCCATTAAAGTATGTTACATACTCAGAGGATTGGCCCATCCGAAATAGTTGCCTGGTGAAAGTGCAAATGTTACAATTGAGAAAGAGGTAAGTCATAAGGAGGCAGGGTTTGTGCAAAGAAAAAAGTGTCCCTGTGTTGAAAAAGTGTGGAAATGAGGGAACACCATAAATAGTTCTAATAAACACTCAAAAAAATTATGAACAGACTAAATTTTGAATTTACAGTCCTCCAGTTTTAACAGTGATATCAGCAGTACAATATGAAGTAGGACTAAAAAGATAAGACTGTGAGCTAGAAAGGTGATAATTTGGCTCCATCTAGAGGGTGAGATGTGTCTAGAGGGGGGAAGATACTCACAGCACTGGGAGGCTGCAAATGGCAGCAGGCCACTCTGATCATCATCCTGCAGAGGATGCTGAAAAGGATAGAAAGAAATAAGGATTAGAGTTATACCAGTATATGTAGTAAAATAGCTGTATTTGTTGTTAGCAGTAATTTAATTTGACAACTGAATTAATAAAAAAGGAAAAACTGATTGTATAATTTTGGCTATTTTAGGACGACAAAACACCTTTGGTATTACTTATTAAACTGCACTTTACCTCATCATGGATTCCCATGTTGATGCGCTCCAGCTTGCCAGTCCAATACTGCGCCTCATCTTCTGGAATGTCTAGTGGCAAAATATTCACAAAACAAACTTTTTAGACAGTATTCTCACAGACTAACATGATATATTCATGTCTGTTTCAGTTTTTAAAAGATGCTTGGGAGTACAGATGTAAAAATAGTCAGAAAACATAAGCATATTTAGCATCTGGGTTAAATACAGTAATATACAATTTAACAAACAAAGTGCAATTTTTATTATTATATTTTTTTCCCAACATTGTCCATTGCTCAAGAGATGGTTACTGTTGTATATTAAATCATGTACCTCTATCATTCTTGTTTTTTAAAGTGGATTTAGGCTGCTCAGTGGACAGATGTGCATTAAAGGCCAGCAACACAAAGGCCAGGACTTCAAAGCCACACCGGCCTACAGTTTTAATGAATGGCTTTGGTGGCACAGAACACACATGAACACCTTGAAAGGCATCCTCTAAAACCAGAGAAAGAAGCTGCCTCCCCCTCAGCACACAAACACCCCTTGCTATAAATTTGATGCCCTTTGATCACAAGAGATGAGCCAGTGATACAGTGGCAGCAATAAAAAATAGTGGTCAAAGAGGAGTGGCCAAGTACAGAGAAAGTAAAGAGAGTACACATTTGACCTTCCATTTCAGAAAAGCACTGCATTAAACTGAGGCTGCTGTGACCTGGTTTTAACATGCATTATGGCTGATCCAATCACAAGTGCCCAGATCCAACGATGCATGTTCGTGAATGACATAAAAGTGTGTCACAAATGTATCCCTATTCATGTGATCTGATATCAGTTACACATTCAATATGCAAATAAACAGTAGCTTACGTCACACTATCAGCTGTGCAACAAACAGAGCAACAACAGGTCTGACATTTCTTTCAAAGACATCATTAAATGACTCAGGTCAGATTTCTTGAAAAACATTGGTTGTCTATGTGTACCTCAATGGTTTTTGGTTTAATTTGCTCTAATTAAGCATGAATCTACAAAAACTAAGCCAAGTAGCTACTGTACTCTAAATAATGATGATCAGAGCTGGAAGTTAAGATGAAAGCATCACAAAAGGCTGTGTATGAAAATTTAGTTTTATGATTTCAACTAAAATCAATGAGGCTCTAAACATGTTTGGGTAGGCAAACTTACCAAAAGGAAGCTCAAAGCGAGTATCCAGCAGTGCTCGATGAGGCGTTGGGTTCTTGGTGCCGTATATCTCATCTGCTTTCATCAGGACCTCTGCGTCCAGGAAAACCCACTCACCTGAGCCCTCCTGCAGAAACATGAATATTTCTTTGCATAAATAATTGATTATGCCCCTTTTTCTACCAGTTCCTAGCCAACAATAATTTTCCAATGATGGTACATTTGGAACAGTATAATTAGTGCAACCTTTTCTCCATATCTGCAATAATAAAAGTCACACCATATATAAAATATTGAGAGATGATTATAGAGAAAATGCATTTTTGGTTGTTTATTTTTTCTTCCCAAAGTGGATTAAAGTCCAAGAATGAATGAGTTTTAGATTATGGGTTTTTGTGACGATCTCCATTCTAACCTCCTCTGACTGTCGGATGCTTTTAAGAGGAATCCAGGCTGTCCCCACCATGGTGTCCCAAATAAGACCTTTGTTCCAAACCTCGACAATAAGACCGAGGTCCAGCCGGTTGATCTCACTGAGGAACAAGGAAAAATAAGGTAACTGAGAGCTGAACAATAAATACTAAATCTTACAAAAAACAGGTGATAAAAATGTTGTGGATATAAAGAACAATTCTGTATGTGGGAACATTTTTTTATTCCAATATGACATTTATTTCACACTTAATGAAGCACAAAAATATGTTTAATAACAAAAGCCACCTCTTGTTGTGTTTTAGCTGCTGTAGTCCACCTCTGCCTTGTTTCATTCAACAAGCTATTGAAAGAGCTGAAAAAACAGCTTGATGACAGCAACAGAATGGCATATTCATTTTGAAAGGAGCCGCACGACAAAGGCATTTGCATACTGCCTCATCTGAGGCAGTTTAAACTCATCGAGGGCGAACAAAAGGAAGATGCGAGAAAAGATAATCAAAGACAGGAGATAAATGAGGGAAGTGCAGAAGAGGACGATGAGGGTCCAGGGAATCCAGGTGCAAACAATGAAGGCTCCTTAAATGATTTGCTTTTACAAAAAGGCACAAAATAAATAAATGTAACAAGATATCAGAATATAACTGGAGCTAATTTTAATAGGGAGACTTTTGTTTGTTTTGTCATTTAAATTTGGTCATTACATTGTGCAGATTTTACTCAGTGTGTTTCACCATTTTGTACAATCCAGATACATATTGCAATATAAAGCCAAGAAAAGGATATTGTAAATAAACTGTGGTTTTAAGGTTGAGAATTCAGGGATTTGCAAACCCTATATATACCAAAATTTAACTGAAATGTGTTTTACAATTAGAAGGGAATACAAATAATTATCTGTCTCTCAGTCTTAACAAAACCTAGCAGTATCATTTAACTCAATCTATTGCAAGATGANAAAAGAATAAGAATAAGAATAATAATTCTTTTAAAAATCAATATCCAGCTGCTAAAGCAAACACTAGACATTGTATAAAAGTAAAAAAGAAAAAAAAAAAAAGACAGAGACTTTGCCACAATATGTATTTCCCGTTTTTAGATTTGATCTGAGCTGCTACAACAGATGGCCCTGAGAATTTGCTTGAAACTCTGATGAATGCTTATGTTGCATGCTGAATCACACTGAGCCAACACATCAGTAATGGACAGAAGGAAAGATGAAGGTCTGGAAAAACAAACACTGTTGCAACGACAGAGTTCCCAAAAGACAAACAATGACACATGTGAAACATGTTGACTGTTGTCACCATAGATACGGTTCACCGGGAAGGAAAAATGTGGAAATTAAAACAATAAAATATGTCGAAGAAATTTTTA
This sequence comes from Kryptolebias marmoratus, assembly GCF_001649575.2. Taxonomy (NCBI): domain Eukaryota; kingdom Metazoa; phylum Chordata; class Actinopteri; order Cyprinodontiformes; family Rivulidae; genus Kryptolebias; species Kryptolebias marmoratus. The sequence goes on from NC_051443.1 coordinate 22,104,897, forward strand.
TGAACTGCTAAATAATTTACTTCTTAGAGATGCAAATTAAATAAATAAAAATAAACAAAAATGAAAATAAAATCTAAATCCAAGTCAAATTAAATCATTAGTCACATTTAAGTTGGGCAATAACAATTTAGGTAACAAGGCTTTCAAAGACACATGGGATAACCTGGGTTAACCAATACCTTCCTGCCAGAATTAATCATTGTAATTTTGCCTTTCTTAATCATTCTGACTGCACAGAGCTACTAATTTAGCTCTTGGGATCATTTTGTTCCTCATAGGTGAATATATCTTTAAGGTAAGCAGTGCATTGTCTGTGTTTAATAACTTACAACATAAAATCTTGTTCCCAGCAGGGTTGATCCCCCCGCACAGTGATCGTTGTGCTTTTAACATTCTGCACCTTCAGCGTCACGTAGGTGTTGAATTTATCTGAAACAAGACAAAACACAAACTGTGATGAGGAATAAAAACATTAATTACTGTTACTATAAAACACACAGAAAATCTAAGAAAAATTTGGATTTGATTTAAAAAGTTGGTATAAGTGCCCAGATAGATGGTAAATCCTTGAAAATTAAAACTGTTTTGTGTTTTGTATCAAATCAAGTTAATGTGATCCTAACTGTCTACCATACATTGGTATATCCGATTACATCTTACTATTACTTGCCACTCTAATGTTTATCAGTGCTATTTGGGATAAGATGAGTCAAAATGTAAATGTATAGTTCAATGATAGTCTTTTTATTTTACTCAGACTTTAAATTAAAGATTTGTTAAAAAACAACTTTAAACTACTGATCACTATTGATGATAAATACTAGTATGGTGGTTTGAAAGAATGTGACAGCAAATCAGGCAAATATTCAGTTTTCAGATTCTGCTTTAAGGTAACTGTTAGTTTTCTTTTAATATAAAAACCCCAAACATTAATTTTAATCATAAATTTGTGCTAAATAATAAGTCAAACTAACTGGGCTTTGAATTCTGCTTTGGCTTTGTGCGGTAGAAAAAAAAGGTACCAGTGAGAGTGAAAGCAGAGAAGTTTTCCCCCCTGCAAGCCAAGCCAAGCCAAGCCAGGCCAGGCCAGGCCAGGCCAGGCCAGCACATTGACCTTGTTAATCTCCAATGAGAGCCATCCCATACGTCATAACTACAAGCTCCAAATGCCCAATATGACTCTTCTGTACAGTGAAGTACAGTTGATCTTTCACATACTCTTACTGTCAATATTTAAACATATGACATGCAACAAAACATATTACATAAGGAAGTCAGTAAACCTTTGACCTGTTACTGTTGTAGCAAAAGGTCTCCATCAGTCCCAATACCATCAAGACTGAAACAATAAAATTCCTTCGAGTCAAAGGTGATGGAGTCGGTGAGCTACTGTAAAGAGAGTAATCCACAAAGTCTAAATGTGACAGGTAGCCATTTTTGTGACACAGCACAGTAAATGAACACTGCTCGGGCTCTATTTGGCTGCTGCAACTGGCAAATAAGACATTGATTATAGAGCTTATCTGTCAGTCTCTGCACTTTCACACCCAGTGATGTTCGTCAGCCAGCAGTGATGGACAGTGGAGTCACAGCAGCTGTTTGCACCAGCTGTCGGCACTGAATGGGTGAGGGGTGAGCGGCGTTGAGTGCAGGAGGATTAGACAGTTCATGACACAACTGTCAGCTTTTCATTTCCTGCAGAAGGCCGCAGGAAGCATCAACACATGTCTGCAGTTGTGACCAGTTCCACTTGAGTAGTTTTCAGTGCACTACAGGTGGTATTTTCCACATCTTACCACTAACAGCACAAATGTAACCCCCAGCCCTCCAATCTATGGATATCAGAGACTGGATCTGTAGGTGTGAGATTAGGATTTGCCCAACTAGGTTTTTTTAAAATAATTTCTGTTTGTAAGGCTGTGATATAAATGCTCATGCTCAAAATAAAAACATGGGTTTATAAAAACAAATAATGAGGCAACAAATTCATCACAGTAACCTTATATAACAAGAGACAAACTGTTACCTTGATGTAACATCTCCACACATTTTATAATTTATCAATTAGAAGCCTAAATATATCAGTGAACTATATGTTGAAAAAACCTAAATATAAACTATATATAAAAATTGACAGAGGGAACAGTAAAGGGAGTTTACCTAAAGATCTGGATGATTTAAGATTTAAATCTATGATTGTCTTACTTGCAATTACATAATCAAATCTGAGACAAAGTTGCTGATATTCATAATAGTATTGCTAATATGTTGTTATAACTATACTTATTGAGGAGTAATTTTCAGTTTTAAAAACAACAACAAAAAAAAAAACTTGCTTTTTGCTCTAATTTGTGCACAGACTATCCACCTTTGGGTCTTTGGGAAACAAAAGCAAGCAATCAGCTGTTCCTTTGTAGACGGATCCCATGACCACACTGAACAAAGATTTTCTTGGTTACCCCAGCAACACACTTAAACATTTACCCTGCACCAGCCTGTGGCACAGGAGCCAGATAAGTAAACTCTTTTGACAGTAAGCAGCTGAAACAGGTGGGTTCTTACTGGAGATACTTCATGCTTCAAAATTAAAAAGCTGTACTGAAAGCACCCACACAGGCCTCGACATCCCAGAACCATGATGAGTGACAGAGCACAAACTTAATTAACGTCTCAAGAGGACAGCAGCAACAAAACACAGGCATTATTACAAAGGAGCCTGGGGGATGCTCAAGCCATTCCCTAATTAGATAGTCCATGCCTTGTGCCACACTTGGGTCGGCTCCTGTGAATACCAGATAAGGGAAGAGGATGTATGGATTAGATAAGAGCCACTTAGTGGCTGTGGGCCTTTTACACCAGGTGCCGTCCACTAACCAGCAGATACAATCTGCGCTGCTGAGGAGGAAGTAGCAAGAACTGCCTGCAAAACACAAAAAGTGCATCAGCAGAGCAATAGTACATCCCAGATTTTTGACCAGCCAACTTCAAAAATGTTGATTTAAATATCTATATATGTTACTATTTTTCCTTTATAAACAATAAGAGATTAATTGAAAATCTGACTCATCATTCTATGTCTTATTGTCGTATTCTTGTGATGAATGGTCTTCTTTGTTCTTGCAAAGATTAAACTATTGGTATATTATCATTTACAAAGCTATTCGTGGCCATCTCCCTCCATATCTACAGTACAAACCTACACTCTCAAAAAAAAGGTATGGGAAGCTACTTAGTTTGTTCACATGACAGCTGGATTTGAAGAAAGTTGACTCAGTAAATACATTTAAACAACTTTTGGATATTTTAAGTGCACAAACATCTGGATATAAATGATTTGAAAGATGTTTTCTGTTAATGATTATGAGGTCTGCTGCATAAACTAAGCATAGTCTGACTCATTTTAGTTTTAATTATATATAGTTTTAGTGACCTTTTATGTTTTTGTAATGTGTGAAATTTTTTGTATGTATAACTGTCTTGGCCAGGACACTTTTTAAATGAAATTTCAAATTTCTAAGGGCTTTCATGGTTAAAACAAGGTAATGAGAAACAAAACAAAACAAAATCTTCACATTTAGATTAACTATTTAGCTTTTCAAATAAAAGCAGAGTTCATAAAACTGAATTTTATTCAAAACAAAAGAAATCTCTTTTAAGAAGACAGAAGCTATTTGAAAAAGAAAAACAAAATTACTAATAACTAAAGAAACCTAAATCTATTGCATCTATCATCAGCTTTTATGGCAATGATTTATGAACTGCTCCTAAGGGTTTTCATTGGCAGATTCTTTGTTCAAAATTATTTTATCTAAAGTAAAATATTCAAGTCATTTTACATTTGCCAACTGTATCATTTTGCAAAGGCAGTTTGAGCTCCATTTAGACCTTGTATGTTGGGTACTAACACAAATGTACATGTACACAGGTATACCCATTTACATCCTCACATTTAGGGATTAGATGAAGTGAATTGTAGGATGATGTTCTGAGACACAAGTCACCACTTCTGTCTTTAAACCACCCACTCACCCCAGAGCCCTCAAGTCTGGTGTCGTCATTCATTATTGATTGATGTTGAGTTTTTCAATAAATTAGTCAGAAAAACGCAGGCAGTTGGAAGGCTGACATTTACAATTCAGACCACTCATAAATGTTGTATGCAATAGAAGGTATAACTTTTCTGAGACCACCTCAGAAGAAATTCTCTTTCCCACAGAGTGTTCTGGACTCTATTCTACATGTTGTTAAAATAATGGCCTCTAAAGAAGAAAAAAAATCACCTACACTTGGAGGCAAGAACAACACAATTCCAACAATTCAGTTTATCAAGCTTCAGTTTCCTGTGGCAGGCAGTGGAAAGCGACACAGCTGGCCTCTGGCCCACCCAAGGTCACACTTGGTTTTATATGTGCAGCGGTTTGCTGGAACACCCCTATGTAAGAGGTCCAAAATAAGGTCAAAGAGCAATCCAACTGTGGGTGTGGCGAAAGCACAATGCAAACACCCATCACAGCCAAGCCTTATGTAAACTTTAAGGGCTTCACACATCTTCCTAAGAAGAGCAAACAGGGATTATCATAAGGAAATGAGGAACTGTGAAAAAAAGCAAGGAAGAATTTCCAAGGAAGAAGGCAGGAAGAATAAATAAAAGATCCAGCATTTAGTTCATGCAAAAGTCCTGATCTGATTTAACTGCCATCAAAACCAAAAGCTTGACTTCAAAATAACGCTGCACTGTAAAATAGCAGTGTAGATCCACAAACAATAATGTGAAACACTTGCTGTTGAATTTGTTCTTAAAGTAGAAGAAATGACCTCAACACCAACAGTGGCCACACCTTCGATGACAAATCTGTTTATTTTGGAGTTTACTGCTGAAGATACAGTTGAGGTTTTATGACGTCACTGATCTCATTGGTTCATGTAATGTTTTCTGGTGACTGGCCTAAGGTTATATTGCTCCAATACATCAACCAAAGGATATCAGTCAGTTTCTTCATCTTTGATAAATGAGAACACAGAATGGCAGTAATGCAAATGTAATTCAGAATGAAAAAAAAAAAAAAGGTGGAACAAAAGTTCTTGCCGTTTTTATTTTTCTGTTGCGTGCGAGTTTAAAACCCATTATTCACATATTTTTGTTACATCGTAATTTTGGTTTTGTGTTGGACCTTCCTTTAATACCTTACTAGTATTGAAAGTTTTATTATTATCATTTTAAATTTTCCCACAGTTTACATCTTTTGCTGTCCAAATTTGTCTTGTTTAATGTGACCCATAATACCTTTTCACCTATGGGAGATGACTAGCTTAACTGAATTATCGTTGATGTTTGCTTTGGGACATGTGTTGCATGTGCCACCCACAGAAGGGAGGAGGTCACAAAAAGGGATGATGTAAAGATCCTATAAAGTTATGTACTTTATCACAAATAAATGAGGAGCTGAACATATGCAGAGACCTGCTGGATGATTACATTTACAGTAAAGGAAAATCAAATATCAACGGCCCATCCAAAGATGAGGTGACTTTCTGTTGGTGCTCCTGTCAGCTCTTGGCAGAAATGTCACAGGACTTAAAGAAAGGTGTGAGCATGCACACTGGGAGGATTTGCTTAGGTGGAGAGCATGAGGATTTAGACTTTGAAGTAAGCAATCTAAGCTCACCTGGCTACAGCGTGAGTAAGGACAAGGGATTACATAATGCAAAATCAACTCTGCTTTTAGTGTCGTGTCACGATTGAACCAATTAGTCTACATGAGAAAATGGCATGCCGCCGAGTTCCAACAACGTTTACATGAAACAAACTCAACACACGCCTTTAGAAGAAGTTGATTCATCGACAGCTACACCAACAGCTAAACTATTTTAAACTTGTGTGTTAAAATGTGAAACATTTTTAGGAATAGGGAGACTAAATACAGTTCATCAAAATACTGATATCTCTTACCTGGTGGCCCCTGGAGCTTGGCTTTCTTCACTGTTAAAATAAAAAAAAACACAAGGAAACACTTAATTAGTTATAACAATTTGAAGTTATTTCAATAACAACTGTTCTCCAGAGTTCTGTAAATTAAAATGTGACAATTAAATAAAGGGTATTAAAGACTACAATCACTGTTATACTGTTTTCATTCATTTGTAGAAATGTTTTTTTTTTCTAACAATTATGGTAGAAAAAAATGCTATTAGCAATCCTATTTGATATTTTTTCTGAAAATCATCAAGTTCCCAAACTTGATGTTTTATGACACATTGCGGGATCCTGACCCCAACTTTGGGAACCACTGAGTTGGACATATACATCATGTTGTCTGCATCAACCTGTTATGGTGAGGCAATTTTGCCTAAAAAAGAAAAAAAAAATCCAAATGTTCACATTGATTTTACACATAAAAAAAAAATCATCTCAGTGTTTTATTCCTGTCATTAATTTTGTACCTTTTAAACTTTTTTTTAAATCAAGTATTGCTGAAGAATAAAATATTAAGTCTTTTATTATTACACAAATTCAATTCAGACAAATAAATGCTACACTCGAACACCATCTGTAACGTTTCAGAGTGATTTTTGAATTTAAATGTACACATTTACTTTACCTTCATCAAGATGAAGACAAAGGAAGTACCTTTGGAAGTTTATGTAGCAAACAGCTCAGTTATAGTGATACACCAAAGTCAAGCTGTCAGCTGTGGATCGTTTAGAGTCTAAATAATGAACTGACTCCTGACTTTGAAACCTCCCAGGAGATCTGAGCTCTTGTAAGTTCTAACAAGACCTGAGACTTTAATTAACTTGTTTGGGTTATGACTAATGATAATTGCCAGGAAAGGTCAGGTAATGCAAATTAAAAGCTTCATTAGCACAATGACTCATCAAAGCAAGAACTCCTCTGAGCAAATGTTTGGTATTGAGAACATTAAAATTGTCAGGGGAAAGAAAGGCAAATGGATTTCTAAAGGACACTTTACAGAAAAACCTTTAACACTGGTAGAGGATTATGGTCAACTAAAAATAAATAAATAAAATAAAATAAAATAAGGATTAGATCACTGAGTGCATTATTGGATGGGTTCTAGGTGTGACTATAACCCCAATGGCACCTTTCCAAATATGTTTAAATTAGATCAGCACTGGAGAGTTCTTCCTAAACTTCACTTTCTTTTACTTTGTAATGCTTAATAACAACCAGAAGTTGTTTCCAATATTATTTCCAATGTTTATTTCCAAGCATGAAAATCTTAGACTACAGTATTGAAAGCTGTCTATATAAATAAACAAACTAACTAACTAAAATCTCCAAACAAGTAATCCAAATGAAGAATTAACAACGTATGATGCTCAACATTTTATGTGGGACAAATTTATTCAAATAGAGGGGGGGAAAAAATCCTTTTACTCCTGGGAAACCATGCTCTGCTTTCTTTACTTGCAAAATACCAACTTCAATACAATCATGAAGCATAAGCCTCAACAGATGCAACACAAAACACAATAGCTGGTAAACAAATATTCTAGAAACAATAAAACAACTGAGGCAGATGGGAGCTGAAAGGTAGAATACCACACAAAATGCTGCAGCTATTTATTAAAACTCTCAAAATGGCCAAGTTGAAAAACACTTGCTGCCACATTTGGGTTTATTTATATTCATCTTTAGCCTCCTGATGGATCCATACAATACTGTTTATGGGATTGTAAAGCGCTTTGGAGGGGATTAGTTGTGATTGCTGTGGCAGGGTTATGTGTTCAGGCGCAGAATCTACTAAATCTCTGAAGCCTGACATGCCAGATGGGCATGACGAGATCACAGAGCTAAAAAAAAAAAAAAAACCACAGCGCTTTTATATTATTGTTCTACATCCTCTGCCCTCTATCTGTGCACATTGAAGTAGTTGAGAGAAAGTTTGCACTCCCTTTCCGTCCTTTGTCACATAGATGTTTTTACATTTACAATAAATACTTTCTCACTACAAATGGAAACTCAGTAAGTGAAAACAATTGGTAGCTTAAGATAATAATGAAGAAAAAGACGACTCATTATCAAATCAGTAGGAAAAAAAGTGACTTATCACTTCTAGTATTTCCTGCAGCTCAGTGTGGAGCAGAAAAGTGCGGTGGAAAAACTGAGAGAAGCAGCAGTTTTTTGTTGCTTTCCACTAAAGTGAATGAGCTGTTACAGTGACCTTAAGTTCTAATTTGCATGATGCTGTTTAGGACTGTGGAGCTCTGAATGACCATGAGTGGAATAAACCAGGGTGCCACTGTGATGGAAACAGATGCTTATCTGTTTCTGTTTGGGGCTTTAAAGGCCTTGTAGATTACTGTTTGAATAAGATGGGTATAATTATCCAAACCTTCTGGTTTCTTTGTTTGACCTCGTCTCCACAGTGGACAGCTGATCTGCTTCTGAACTCTTTTACACATTTCAAAATGTGTGTCTTCTAGTAACAACAGAAAGTCTTGAAACTAAAACAAGATGTTTTGACCGCCTCTAAATGTTAGGTCTAAATCTCAGGGTTGCATGATACATCACTTGCACATTTTGAACATGCAAATTACTGTGGAGTGACTTTAATGCTACAACATGTTTTGAGGCATCCCAAGAAGTCAATTTGTCCAATTTTTTTTTTTAATCTGTTATTGCATTTCACTGAAGGATTTAGAAAAGATTAGAAAATAAAGAAGATTATTTGAACACAAAAATAAACCGAAAAACTTACAGTGGAAGTACTTTGCCACGGAGTGGATGATGTTCAGAATGTACTGATGTTAAATGAGTACTGTGTTGGCAATATGTTGCAATTATCACCACAACATAAGGTAGGCTAAGTACTTTGTCTGCTGTACAACAATAATAGTCATTTTTCAGGTTTTTAAAATGTATTAATTTTTGTACAGCTCCACTACAGAATAAAGCATTGTGCTCATTCTTCAGATAATTAATATTTCAAAATAGAAACACGGGTTTTGGAACACTGTTCCTACTTTAAACTAAAAAATAAATAAATACATAGATTTTCCATACAGGATACAATCTGTGGGAGATGAGGTCTGAACAGGAAGTGAGAGCAGGATCCACTGTGGAGCTCTACTTCCGCTTTGTGCTGGCTGTTGTATGGAAGAGAAAGAGAGCAACAGATGGGCAGGGGATTACTCCTGCAATCTCTCTCTCTCTCTCTCTCTCTCTCTCGCTCTCTTTCTCTCTCTGCCTCTTTTCATAATTCTACTACACTGCTGCTGGATACGTTCAGCCACCCTGCAGCAGCTCCATCACTTTTAGTCCAGCGTGGCCTCTGCCTCTCATCTTTTGCAAAGCCATATCTTTGTCATTTTGCAATAGCTACTGATTCTGCTACACAGCTCAAATAAATTGCATGTCATAAATGGCGAAACACACATTTTGGAACCAACATTTTCCTGTACTGCAAACATATTATTGACAGTGTGTGAGCAATGCCAAACACTGTGACATTCCAAGAAGTAAAAAACTATTTTACTCAAGATTGACATTAAAGAGGGATAATAATTTAAAAATTAATAGGCAGCAGAATCCGTTCAAGACTTAACAAATAAACTTTACAGACTGAAACTGTAGCAGTACTCTGACATATTTTTGTCCTGTAACAAACTTCAGTTTATAAAAATCTCAGTGGTCTCAACGGCCTGTTCTACTTATTTATCAGAATTGTTCTTATTCTGTGAAACTTCTCAGAGCTTCAGAACTGCTTTTAAATAAACCAAAAGTGAAAACCCAGGCAGATATTAGATTACTTTTTAACACCATGGTTCATGTCTCTGGATTGGTCTCAGTGAAAACCTGAGAACTGACAAGAGCTTCCAAACTTTTTAAAACTCAAGAACCATCATTTTTATTTTATTGTTGCTGCAGAAAGATGACTCAGGATGTCTGGTTTAAATTTGTTCTGAAGGTTAAGCCTCTGCTCTGCTGCCACAGAGGAGACTGGACTGTGTCTAACTAACAGGTTATAATTATACATTTAAGCCAGACAATGGTTAGACTGCGGGTGATTGATGTGCCCATTAACAGCATGGCTAAAAATGACTTATGATACATATTCTCTGTCTAAAGATGATTATACTTTGCAGACAGATTTGCATCCTTCCTTGATCTCTTTTAGCAGGAATGTAATACAAGTAGTGATGTGAAAGCTGTTGTTTGACAAAAGTCCAATAAATCAATTTTCCACCAAATCAATAGCTGATTGTCAAGTTACCACAGCCCATGTAATGAAAATAAAACATGTGTCACCATCACTACAGCATCATAAGGTCCATGTGATGTGACTCATATGTCCATTAAGCCCTGCCCCCACAATCACAGCAAGAGTCCCCCCCCCCCAAATGTCCACATGTTAGGGCAACCACTTATCTGTCGTGTAAAGACATCACCGTGGAGATGAAGCATCTCAACTAGCAATAAATAAGCAACACTGTTAAGCTGCTGTGCCATAAGGGTATGAGTCACAACATCAGCTAATTGCACAGCCACTCCGTCAATCAATCAGATTTAATTTCACTAATCAATAAATGGACTGTCTTAAAATGGCACAGTGAAAGACCACAATTAAATAAAATACCTCCTGACTTCTGGAGCCTTTGAACTGAACCACTTACAGGAGTGATTTATTGCTTTCCAGCACTTAATTCGCTTTCTCTGTGTGATGTACTGATGACAAAACTTTCTGGAGGTTTATTGTTTTTAAAAGAAGGATTTTTATATTATTTAAAAACAAGCAATCAGGTCTGAACAGATTGTCTTTGTTGTTCTCCTTACATCGAAAATGATCAATTCTGAGAATAAATCTGTGTGAAGAGAAGAAGTGACAAAAAAGATGATTTTAAACCGCCATAAATGAATGTTAGTTTATTCATTTTAATGTTGATGCAAATACGTTTTCCTATTTGTTGTAGAGACATGCTTTAAGCAGATTTGACAGTTCTTTCAGGTTATTGCGAAAATGTAAAGCAAAAAAGACAAAACGCCATAGTTATGTTTGAAATGAAAATTTAGCTTTTTGTACAACTCTCCTTTCCTGCTGTGAGGTGAGGTTGTTTTCTCTATAATACTGTGCACAGAGACTGTCTGAAGCACCAATAAACAGGAACTGCCATAACATTTCATACGAGTATGTTTTAGCACCAACTCGATCATTTTTATAGCCTGATAAATGACATAATAGTGCCTGTTGTGGCAGAATTCCTGTAAATTACATAAAGCAGTCCTATCAAACATGAACATGTCACTATGTGTTAATGATTATCACTGCTTTACACAAGACTGCAGGTGCTATGAGTGCAGAGGCTGAGAAAGACAAAAAACACAAGGAAGGTGCACAAGATAAACAAAAAAAAAGTAAACAATATTCTCATATGATAAAAAAATAATGAGGCCAAGAGGGCAAAAAAAATGTTTAAGTGGTGCATTTCTAATCATATATATATATATATATATATATATATATATATATATATATATATATATATATATATCAGAAGTCCCTAAAATGAAATGAAATAAAATGAAATTATACACACACTAATACAACATGCCAAACAGTATCAGCAGAAATGCCAGGGTATTTTTAAACACACACAAATACAATTTCATACAAAAGTATGAAATTGATTAATTTTATTATCATTTCACATGTTGCAGGTAATAAAGGTAACAAGTTAGAGGAAATAAAAGACAAAACACTATTTGACAGCACTACAAAAAGACAAATGCTTCTGGTTAACCTCCAATAACCCGAAATTCACTTTAAAGAGAGGGTCGTAGGTCGAGATCAGAGATTTTGTGATTTCCATGACAACAGCATGAGACGAGAGCTGCGACAGTCAGCTGTGACCTGGATTCATTTGCAAAGGTATTAAGGAAACTTAAGACTGTGGCGATAAATGTTTGCTTGATCGTACAATCACACTGTGGAGGGATTTAAATAGTATTTGAACAGCATTACATGAAGTTTGTTAAATAACGAGGCCTAAGGTCCTTGTGGCACAAAGTTATTGTTTCCATCAAATTCCAAAGATGAACAGAGGACTTGAATTCACTCATAGACGCTTAACACAAAAAGTATGAGGATATCAAAATCACGTGGGGCTTTTGACATCTAATGATGACTCATTGATCAAAGATGATCAGTCAAACAGATGTTGATTTTAAGACAGCCGTTGGACATGCAAGCTGAACCATTTAATCGGGTTTCCTTTATTTACGTGACATGGCTGGTGATAAAAGGCAAGATCAGCAAGGAAGTTAAAAGGTTGAAAGCCGTTCTGCAAGTTAAACTCTGTTTCAAAATGAAGCCAACTGTAATCTCAAGTTCTCAACTCAATAAAAGCTCACTTTGACCCAAATGCTCAGTGACATTTTAATTCTAATGTCTGTGAAGCCATTAAGCTTACAGAAATACACTAGACTGTAATCCAACAACCAGGGGTGCACCTGCCAGTCTTGTTGGCAACAATTAGGGCCGATGTGATTCTAAACTTAAAGATAACTATTAACAGTAATATCAAAGCTGACTAATTACAGATTTTCAGTGGCCATTGATGATCTTCAGAAATCAGAGCAGCTTTTGGCTAAGTTTAGAAGCAGAATTGATTGTTTCTATAAGTTCATTATTCATATACAAACATTTACTTGATTTTCAACAACTAAAAAAAAGTAATCCTTTGTTATTTAGTTCTGGGTCAGATGAGGATGGGTGAACATTCTTAATGGCTCACCATGAATGCAGTTCAAAGCTTTGTTTGTTTTAAAATTATCATTATGTTATTTCTATCAACCAGTGTAATAAATGTGACTTTGATAAATACATGATTAGTGTTACCAGTCCCTTGGTACATAAGATAATGTTCTTTTAAAAGTTATTAAAATATTCTGCTCAGTTTCTCTTGGGGTCTGGAGGTGAAAGGCAGCTAAACTTAGCATGCTCAGGTGTGACTGATAATAATTATTTTTTAAAAAGTGTCAAAATCTGATGTACTTCATTGATCAATTGATCCACTTACCGCAACTGTAATATAAATAATGCATTTAATCATATTTAAAATGTTTGAACAAAAATGCAGACAACAATAAGATCTTACTGCAACAGATCAGTTCGGTGGGACAGGCCAGGTTTGTTTGTTTTGGCCTTGCAGCATATTTACTCTTTCTTTTCTCCTTTTTTTTAATAGAATGGCTGCACCAAATCAGCAGGCTTTTGCTGAAAACTGGAGATTACATAATGTGCTTTGGTGTTCTAATGGATGCTAAACTGCACCCACCCTCCTGTTTACCTTCAGCTGTACAAGAAGACATACAAATATTGATTTTCTTTAGTTTTTTTGTTGTTGTTGTTGTTGTTGTTGTTGCTGTTTTTAAAGAAATTGTTCATTTGAGCCATAGAAGTTGAACGTTTTATTTATGTTAAGATAACTGTTATATTGGGGGAACTCTTTTCTTTTTTTTTCTTTAGAAGAAAGACTTTTACACTTGCATGATAAACATATTAAAACGGGTATTATAATCCAGTCGTCCTTTTATTTGTAGATAAATGCATTATATGCTTATTTTTACACCCCAGAGTAAAACCTCTGATCCATTTGGTGAACTCATATATAACCTTTTATTGTTACATAATATCAGTTAATAGTAGTCTTTTTTTTATAAGTAGATGTGAAGTGGGCTCATAATATACTGGTTTTTAATCACATATTTGTTCATCTTTCTGCCATATGCCAAAGTAAACAGTGTAAACCACAAACAGCTGGTATGATGTGCACCTTGCTCGGGAAAATTAAACTGCCATCTAAATTAAAAAAGCATCCTGTGTCCTGACTTATTTTATTACTCTTAGAACCAGTTTGTCCCTTAAAATCATAAATCCTCATCATGTGAAACGTAAAAGTCACTTCTTTTTTTTCTCTGTCTCTCCAGATCACTCCGCCTGAGGAGAATACCTCCTCTTGTTTTGAGGCAGGACTTCTGCAAACTTAATTTGTTTAGAAAACACGTCGTGCCTTGTCTATAAAGTAAATAATGAGCGAAAAACAGAAGGAAAACTTACCTCTGACACACAGTAACGACATGGCAAGGCGCTTCCAGCAACGAGCCAGTAGTTTCACAGTTTGTAGCTGCTAAAGGAGGCTCTCAGCGGAGATTTACTGACTGAGGTGACATATTAAAAGCCGTTAAAATGTTCGCAAGGCTCTAAAACAATCCGGTTTTCATGCTCAAAAGCTTCTTATTGATAAAAGACGTCGGCAGAGAGTGACAGAGAGCCCCCCACCACGTCCCACGCCATTATTAAAACTCTCATCACAGGTTGTCTCCACTGACCGACAGCCCAAGAGCGCTGATACAAAGGCGGAGATGTCACCTGTTACTGGCGTGAGGGATATCCAATCAACTAGAAGCCCTCCGGATTAGGGGCGGGGCCTTTCTGAATAGTTCAACCAATCGCGGAGAGTGACATTTCTGAACGGAAGAACAGGTGACGCACTCGCTTCATAAACATAAACTAAGCTACTACGAAGTTGTTGTTTTGTCATGCAGTTTTATTTGTTACTTGATTATTTTTATTTAATTTTTATTAGGTCAGTGTACCGTCAAGTTGGAATAAATTCATTTTTTCTCCAAATGTATACATGTGACATCAGTCTCACATTTTTAAAAGCTAAAATTGAACTAATTAAAACTACTTTTAAAGAGAAAATCCATGTGTATATACTGGAAACTCCAAGTTCTTCACAATCTGATGAACAGTAACCAAACATGATTATTATTTTGTTTGTTTGTGTGTGTGTGTGTGTGTGTGTGTGTGTGTGTATGTGTTTNCCATGGATGAGATGCCTAAAATAACTGAAAGTTTATACAGTTACGACAATAAGCAATGGAGATACTCATGAGAAAAAAAAAAAACTTCTGATTTAATTAATTGTAAATAGAAACAGGACAAATACAAATAGCGCCACCCTGTGGGCTAACCTTATCAGTACACGAAATCAAAACGTAGTGTGCATTTAACAATTAGCTTTTTGATTTTTTTTTAAATTATTTAATAAAGATATTGGTTTCAAAAGCATTAAAGGGAGCACCCAGAAACCCTAACCCTAACCCAAAGTTACTGGGGGGAACCAAATATTTCACTATCAGTCGGATCTAACTCTCTGGCTGCAGTGCGCGCTCCCATGACTTCTTCAACATACAGTGATGACATTACATGGTGTCATCACATAATAATGATTTCATCAGTGATCAGTCCCATCATGACATCACATTAATAATAGTTCTTGGCGGAGGTTTGCGCTCTCCGAGTGCTTCTAGTCACTGGCGGCGCCAGGGGGGCGCTAGGGGGTGCTATAGCTCCCCCTGGAAAAGTCATAGCACCCCCGTAGCACCCCCAAGCAAAGGCATAACCGGGGTATGTGTGGGACATGTCCCCCACTTCCCTTATGTATGCCCTAT
>NC_051443.1:22124123-22137714 GCF_001649575.2 Kryptolebias marmoratus
ATACATATGTATATTTCATTCTGTTCTTCATTTATATACCATATATATATGATTATATATGTTTGTGCTTGCGTCTGTGTGTGTTGAGAACTGTAAGAACAAATAATCCTTCATTAGCACCCTCAATAAAATGCTTAGCACCCCCTCAGCACCTGCAGAAAAAAATCTCTGGAGCCGCCACTGCTTCTAGTTGAAAACGCTTTTATTTCTGGCGGAACCATTGTCGCTAGACGTTTGTTTCTCGCTGCGGCCGGTTTGTTTCAGTATCGCACTGATGTAACTTTACATTTCCTCTTCGACGAGGGTCACTCATGTGAGTTCGCAGTTCGTGTAGAGTCCAGTGAAAGCAGCCTTCGTTTTTGTCGGTACATTTCTTTTACAAAATGATGTTACGAACGTTGTGTCGGAGGAGCGGAGCCATTTTACAGGTGAGCTAGCTGTTAGCTCCGGGTTGTTAGCTTGTGCAACCAAAACCGCCGGTAGACCGTCATTTAACGTGTACCCATACATAAAATGTTACACTAGTTTGGAAGGTAGGATCAAGAGCATATTGTTACAAGCAGCCCGTCTCAAAAACAGATTCCCATTTAGATGAATCTATGAAAAATAGTAAAGATAACAGTTTGACAGACAAAGTATTTTAGCAGAAGATAAAGTGAAAACAATCTTTACAGTAGATGATCAGTTAGGGGTCAGGATAATACATGTTTTATATATCATACCGGTTATTTGTAGAAGATGGTTTCATTGTTATTTATGTATTTATTTAGGGGCTTGACACATCTTCGTCTGTCCTCAGCTTTCCTTATTTTTTAAATTATCTGCTGTAATATGGTCAGGTACAAGGACTGAGCATAAATTGAGTGAAAACGCAGCCTAAGTCCAAAGATAGTGTCTGTCTCCTAAAAGCTTACTTGTTTAACCTAAATCAAGAGATTACTTTGTTTTATTAGGATTGAAAATTATTAATTTAATTCAGTCTGCTTCAGTGACAAATTTTCACCTAGTTTTCCAAAGTCGCTACATCTTTGACAAACCATGCAATCTAAAAGAGCTGTTTTTTCCCATTTTTAAAAAAAAACAAACAAACAAGAAAAAACTAATGTTGCATTTATTTATTTATTTTTTGGCTTCACAACATTAATTATTTTTATTTAAAGTAATTAGCTGTTGCAATTATCTGCTTCTGTAGCAAACCCAGCGAGCTGCGCCAAGGCTGTGGGTAACACCAGCCCAGCAGAGATGGGCCTCCAGTCTGCCCATGAACACTCTGATCCTGTTTGTACCCCAACAAGAAGCTTGGGTGGTGGAGAGGATGGGTCGCTTCCATCGCATCTTAGAGCCGGTATGAGCCTTTAAAGTTTATCTGCAATTTTAACTAACATTTGCTTGTTATGACACCAGGGATTTAAGTTCTCCCGTCACCACAGCGATTGTCCCTCATTTAGAACGAAGCCAGGACTGATTTATAATTTCTGTTGACAGATATCACAGCAAATGTTCAGGAAGATTTTTTTGTTTGACATAGTTGAGTTATTCATTGGACACATTTACTGAATGTTTTATTAGAAAATACTATACTGTGTACTCTGACTAGGGGCATGTACACATTATACTCCTCTTTACATTAAAACCTGAGGGAAGTGACCGAGAACTAACAACATATTTTACTGCTTCTACCTCTAGGGTTTGAACTTCCTGATACCCATTCTTGACAGAATTCGCTATGTGCAAAGTCTTAAAGAAATAGTGATTGATGTCCCAGAACAGTCTGCAGTATCTCTAGGTAAGTAATCCATTAGTTTTTCCATTCCTTATAAGGAAATGAAGACCGTTTATCTTTGAACAGCATTATTCATTTTTACTAACAGACTTACTGCTCATTCAGAGTACCACAATCAAATCTTCAGACGGTATTATCTAATTACTGCAGATTCTTTTTTACCTTTCACTGTTCTGCAGATAATGTAACACTACAGATTGATGGAGTACTTTACTTAAGGATCCTAGACCCTTTTAAGGTATGCTGGTAATAGCCTGTTTAATTTCATTTATCTTTTCTTTTACCAAAGTAATAATACATCAGTGCTCTTAACATCTCCTCTATCCCTTCCCTTCAGGCCAGCTATGGTGTTGAAGATCCAGAGTATGCAGTCACACAGTTGGCCCAGACAACTATGCGTTCAGAACTGGGCAAACTGACATTAGACAAAGTGTTCCGGGTAAAGACAAACTACCACCGTATCTTCCTTTGTACTTGTGACAGGAAAAGTTGTAATTTTGTGTTCATTTATTTCCAAGGAAAGAGAGTCCCTCAACTCCAACATTGTCCACTCCATCAACCAGGCTTCAGATGAGTGGGGTATTCGCTGCCTCCGTTATGAAATCAAAGATATCCATGTTCCACCTCGAGTCAAGGAATCCATGCAGATGCAGGTGGGAAATGAAATATGGCTTTGGCGAAGTGTGTAGCTTTCAGCCACTCAAGAAGCCTTTGAAGCTTTGCTCTTCAAACATTAAACTTTAGACAAACTAGACTTGTTTTAATCAAATATATATATATATACTTTTTTTTTTTTTCATTTGTGTGTAGGTGGAGGCTGAACGTAAAAAAAGAGCCACTGTGCTGGAATCTGAAGGAACAAGGGAGGCAGCCATTAATGTTGCAGAGGGTCGTAAACAAGCTCAAATCCTTGCCTCAGAAGGTGAAAAAGCAGAGCAGATCAATAAAGCAGCTGGTAGGTGTATTATAGGGGCTATTTTCTTGTTTGTGAGCCAAAATATGTGCATGATCTATAAATATAGATAATGGATTACTGTGTTTTCTCCAGGTGAAGCTCAGGCAGTCTTAGCCAAAGCTGAGGCAAAAGCGAAGGCTATCTATGTGCTGTCTGATGCTCTGACTCAGCAAGTAAATATGTTTTTCTCTTTTTAATTTGGTAAAATTGACCAGTAATAGCAAATTTTTGGTTTAATTTTGACTGTTTTTGTGAACATTTTACAGAATGGAAATGCCGCTGCTTCATTGAGTGTTGCTGAACAGTATGTGTCGGCCTTCTCCAACCTGGCCAAACAGTCTAACACCATCCTTCTGCCCTCTAATACTGGTGATATTAGTGGAATGGTAACACAGGTTGGTATAAATGCACGTCTGCATATGATAATTATCACTGCAGTAACTGGACTCTGTACAAGTCATCATAACACTAATGCTTCTTACCTTGTCTCCTTGCCACTCAGGCGATGAGCATTTACAGTACACTGGCAAAAGTGAGCCCAACGGCATCTCCAGAAGTGGTGGAGGAGAAAAAGGAGGAGCTTTGGAAAGAGTCGGAAATCCCTGAGGAGCTGAGGACTGACTAAACTCAGAATGTTAAATACAAAGAACCAGATGAAGCTGTTTAAGTCTATATGTCGCTTTGTGAGCTTTGTTCACAAACCTTCTCCTAACAAGACAAGAAGGAAAAGAGAAACTTTCTAAAGTTGTCTGAAGTCCTGCCCTTAGAATATCACATCTTTTGTTAGAGGATTCTCCCTGACTGTTGTTTATTTTAGGTTATTGTTTGATTGGGAACCTAAATCTATCCTCTAGCCAACAATATTTACACCAGTGACTCTGATGGAAATGTTGGCCTAGTTATTGATGCAACTTCCTATATGCATTATATTTATCCCCATATTATTGCAGCATAAATCTTACCATTCAACCTTAAAAAAATAAGTGAACTATAAAATAGTCTTTGATGTGTTTTCTCCTTTTCTGTTTTGTTTTTTTTTTCAAGGTTGGTTCAAATAACCACATTGAAGTTCTGTGTAATATAAGTTTTAAAATGAACTCAGGGGAAGCATCTCATTTTTACATGCATTTTTTTTACAGTGATGACTCGTTAGTAACCTTCAGGCTCTTTGGGACCAGACTCCAAGCTTCTCTATTTAACATCTGACTGGATGCCTCATGATTGTTGATGGTTCATAATGATATTGTTAAATAACTTGTTGGTTTATATTTTCAAGGAATTAGGGTAAAATAGCAATTGCTGTTTACCTTGTTGAAGTGTTTTAGAACAAATAAATCCTTCACACAACATGGGTACAAAACAGTGATTGTATGAAAGAAGTAGTTGATGTTGAGATTGGGTCAGATTATTTTTAAATTTGGTCAGTTACAAATTACATGACAATTTGTGTAATCTGTAGCCCAATTTCATGGCTAAAAAAATCTTACTATACAAATAAAACCACCTTTTTAAATAATCCCTTTTTGGGTGGGGGGAAAACAGATGTACTTTGTAAATATAATCTGCATCATCTGAGAAGTTGATGCTCCTGCTTCAATGTGTTGATGATAATCTACATTTTTGTCGACACAAAGTGTCATGAAATTGCCTGTGATGACTAATTCGGTTAAATCCATTTAAAAGTAATGAATTACTTCTTTACCAAAGTAATATACAAGGTTTTAGATCGTACTGTCCTCTGCGTATTTGTATTCACCTCTGGCATAATTCAGAGCTGCAGACAATGTTGCTTGCAATTAAATCTAGAAAACACATCTGAACATTAAGGATTAGTATGTTACAAAAATTATTTAAGAAGCAAACATTCTCAAATCCATGCATTTATTTAATTATAGCAGTTTGGCTATTTCAGATATACCACACGTTTTATCTGTTGCTCATATTATTTTTGCCCGCTACGTTGCCTTAAAGGCAAGAGCAGCTGCTGTATATTTTTATGTCACTTACTTAAACAAAACTATAAAACATAAAAACGTCTTTACATAAGATATTTCATAACCGTATTATGCCAATAGATTAGCTGGTTTCACGAATTATGAGTATGAGTTGCCTGAAAGTCTGAGTTCGGGGAATAAAAAACTTGTAAACTATGCGGTGTTGTGGGAAAAGCAGTCCGCCGTGAATTTCCGCCGGGTTCCTAGTACACTAACGTTCCTACCCGTAATCTCGCTGTACCAGTTCCAATGAAGGTGAACGTGCGTTTCGTTCTCTGCTTACCTGAGACACCTGTACTCCTGTGTTGTTAACACACACACACACTTACGTTCGCCCTCCGGCCGAGAGAGGACGGAGACTTAGCTGCTACAAGGTCAGTGGCAGAAGAGAGGCGAGCTAGCCCTGCTAACAGATTTGCTTACCGTTTATTCGTCCTCACGTTTGCCAGTTTCACTTGTTTATTTCAGCACCTTTCACCGCTACACTTGACTTAGTTTCTGTGAGCTGTAGAGTTTTTGTTTTTTGTCTCTTTCAAGTTAGAGTCACCGGTATTGGAAGTTGTTAATGGCAGACATGTGCTGACTTAAAATGATCCAGGGTGAATGTTTCCTTAACTGTTATTAGCTGTTCGTTTAGGATGAAGGGGCTGCCAGTGCTGTCCCTGCTCCTCTGGTTGTGTGCCGTGTACTTTGTGGGCATCTACCTCTTCGTGGGTGGCTTCCTGCTGGTGAGGCTGGAGGTGAACAGAACCAGCACCTGCGGAGACGTGCTGCATCCCGGAGAGGAACCAGGGGATTTTTGTCGCGCCCAGCCGCGGTTCCGCAGGGCTGTCGTCCTCATCATCGACGCCCTGAAGATTGACTTCGCCCGGTTTGACCCCAGCAACACGGCGCCACGACCCTACGAGAACAAGCTGCCCGTGCTGGAGGAGAATGTCTCATCCAAGCCCCTCCAAAGCCGTTTGTACCCATTCCGAGCAGACCCACCTACGACCACCATGCAGAGAATCAAGGGCTTCACAACCGGATCCTTGCCGACCTTTGTGGATGTAGGTAATAACTTCGCATCCAGTGCCATCTTGGAGGACAACCTTATCCATCAGTTCGGGCAGATGGGTGAGTTGTTTCACACGCAAATCTATCAGACACAATATGCTTTAAGACAACAAATCACGCTATTTGTGGAGCTGAAGGATATTAGGTGTTCAAATGCCAGATCAGATACAGTAGCCTCTTAAGTCTAAGGAGATAATAATTTAGTTCTGTCATGTTAGGATTTATAGCTGAGTTTTTACTGTTACAAATCAAGGATCTAATTGGCACACATCTGTTTTTGTTTCTGCATATATGATGCTAAATAAAATAACATTTTATTTATTGTTCTTGTGAAACGTGTACCCTCACAGGCAAACGGGTGGTGTTCATGGGTGATGACACTTGGGAGAGTCTCTTTCCTAAGAAGTTCTACCGCTCTCTGCCCTTCCCTTCTTTTAATGTCAAGGATCTGCACACTGTGGATAACGGGATCCTGCAGCACCTTTACACAACTAGTATGTATTTGCCTCAAAAGCCTCTGTTTTAACATACATTATGTACATATTAAATGTCTTTGTTTGCTTGCACTTAATTTATTTCTGTGTCTGTTTCTGTTGGTTTTAAACAGTGGTGGGTGATGATTGGGACATCCTGGTTGCCCATTTTCTTGGGGTAGATCACTGTGGTCACAGGTATGGCCCTGACCACCCAGCTATGGCTGACAAGCTCACCCAGATGGATGGCGTCATCAGGTCAGGAAAAAAGTGTAGCTCCTGCACACACATTTCACCTTCACAGTTTGTTCGATTCTATTTTATTTGTTCTACCAAGAATTATATAAAGATGATGCATATGTAGAGAAATTAGCTGGTGTTTTCTGCTGTTTAAAATAAGATTTGAGCATTGAATCCAGCTGGTGTGGAAGTGAGAACCTTATGATTTTACAGAACCCTCAAAAACTGCCCCGATTTGGCTGCTCTGTTCATATTTGTGCTCTTCATCCAGGTCTGTGATTGACCGTTTGCAGAATGACACCCTCTTAGTGGTGATGGGAGATCACGGGATGACAGACACCGGAGATCATGGAGGCGAGAGTCAGAAGGAGACCGATGCTGCTCTCTTTCTTTACAGTCCCTCCCCTATCTTTCAAGCACCACTGTCTCAGGTGAGCATAGAAGTATCTGTCAGTTATAACAGGAAGCCAGATCACGAGTACATGGAGAAGGATGTAAGTTTAAAGAATGACAATACAGTTAATAAAAATGACATGTAAAGCATTTGTTATTGTGTAAAGAGATTTAGTCACCTATTTGGGTTTACAAATGCTGCAGAGTTAGTCAGTCTATAGCATTTGTAAAGGTTTTTATTTAGGCTCAATCAGCAGTTAAAATCACTGTAAAGACATATTTAGAAAAAAGAACAACTATTTAATCTGTGTTACTCATTTCTTTATGAGAAAAAATGTGTAAAATGAAAACTGAGAGACTGACCCAATTTTACAGAGTAGAATAATTACCTGACATTTAATTCAAATTAACAGTAAACTCTGAGACCTTTTTTGAAACCAGAGTTTGTATATACAATTAAAATGAATAGAATTTAGCATTTGATGTTCTTTGGTTATAAATTTGAAATCTTTGTAAGTTTATGTTTGTGGTTGTTTCGACTTGTTTAGCAGATAGAAGTAGATTGTATTAAAGATTATTTTACCACTCACTTACTAATCAAAAGTACTTCAAAGCTTTGCATAATTAAATATGTAAAGTCATTAGTTTATCGTCTAACATTGGGTCTATAAACAGGTGGAACTTTGTAGGTCCATTGATTTATACATTTTTTATTTTTTAGCAGTTACATAATTTTGGATTCTTTACTTTGTCTACCCAGCAAAACCATGTAATTGATTATAATTCTCCTGCAGTTATGTGCTAAAATCAATTTTTATTTTTATTGTTGTTTTATTGTTTTCTTGTTACTATGCACTTTGCTAATCATATTGTTTAGAGCTGCTCATGTATCAGTATTTCTGTTACATATTTTAAAATCCTATTTACAAGATTCCCATGTGATATTTTCTCATTAAGCAGAAGTTCTTAGTAACTGATATACTGTTGCAGTTATGGATATATTGCTCTAACATGGCACTTAATTTATTCCTTAACATTCACAGAATGAACCAGATGTGGTTCCGCAGACGGACCTGGTGCCCACCCTGGCTCTGTTGTTGGGAACCCCGATCCCGTACAGCAGTGTGGGCCAGGTCCTGCTCCCTTTATTTTCTCCACACCAGCAGACAGAAGGTGCAGTTGGGGGTCTCAGCCAGCTGGAGGCGCTGTGGATCAACGCAAAACAGGTAGTGTGTCTAGTGGAAAAAGGTTAAGCAACATTATTTTTTATTTTCTTCCCAGACAAGGTTCTTTCCTTCACATATCCTGAAGCATGTTAAGTAATTGTGTTTCTTATCTCTGTTTTCAATTTTGTCTGTTTCTGAAGGTTAACCGTTTCCTGGAGACCTACTCTAGTATGGCTAAAGATATCCCACCGGAGAGCCTCTCACAGCTGAAGGAGGAATTTGCCCGTCTCTCCGCTGAGTACTTCACCTCTGTTAAAGAGGGTCGATCACCCTCCCCACACCTGGCCTCTTCTCTGCAGGCCTACCTCACCTCTGTCAGAGACACCTGCCGAGCTACGTGGGCTCGATTCAACCCACTAAAGATGGCAGCGGGTTTAGCCATCCTGGCGTCTGCCTGCCTCATGTGTTTTGTGATGTCTGAACTCTCCCTGCTGCTGCTAAGGGAGAATGCTTCAGGTCTGAAGGCTCCGGTAGCTGTGGCGCTCACAGTGGGAGTTTGTGCTGGTGCCGCTCAGCTGCTCACACGGGGCTACATTGAAGCAGCGTGGTGCCTGGCAGCTTGTGCCTTCGGCTCTGAAATTCCCTTCTTCTGGAGAGCTTGTCGGCTCAAAACCCCAGCTGTGTCAAAGAACGGAGCAAAACCCTTAAAGCTCTCCAGGTGGTTGACCCCGCGTCACCTCCTCGTCCCCCCTCTAGTGGTGCCACTTCTCCGGTGTGCCTCCTTGCTCTCTGATAGCTACGTGATTGCTGAAGGCCGTGTTGTAACTTTTCTAGTTCTCTCTCTGGTTCTCTATATCCCCATCCATCTCAATTGGAATGACTTGCTTCTGCCCCAAAGCCTTGACCCTCTGAAGTCTGCTGGGCTGCTGCCGTCCCCAATCTTGTCCCCATCAACTGTGAGAAAAGAAAGCAACACTCTCCTTGCCTGCTTTGGAGTTCTTATTGGCATCATGTACCTGTCCTTATCCTTTCATGGCTGCCGAGAAGAGCAGGGCTTCTGTCAGCCATCGCCATTCCTTTCTCCACTTTCCCGGTTGCAGGACAGCCAGGTAAAGAACCTGTACTATATTCTCTCCGTCATTTCTCTTGGCATTTGTACGTATCTGCTGAGACACTGCCTGTGCCACTATGGTAATCTCAACTCCTCAAGCGGGACTGTGTTCACAGCTCACTGGATCCTACCGCTGCTGTCTGTGTGCCTAGCTCTGCACTGGGCGGTTAGTGCCACTCCGGAGGACAGCTTTAGGAAGCTGGCTGAGCTGATCCGGATGGCACAGCTGGCCCTCCCTAGGGCCGCCTTCTGTCTTCTGGGACTAGGACTGGGTCTGATCTGGCTAGACCCTGTCACCGTGTTTGTGAAGAGCAGGACCTCGGCTTCATCCAGAAGTTCGGCTCTCCCCCTGCCCCGCTACAGAGCAAGCACCGGCATCAGCCCCCAAGCCGAACTGCGTCATCTGATCCCCCAGATCTACCAGCGCATGCGTCGCTCCCTGGATCCCGGAGAGCTCAGCGGAGGCACCGAGGCAGACAACCGTCCCACCGTGGAGGCCTACGGACTAGGAACAGTCTACTCCGCCCCCGTGTTGCTGTTCTGTGGCATGCTGGGAATCGGACTGCTGCTGCTGCATCCAGAGGGCATGGCTCTGTCTTTCCTCCTGCTGCTGCTGGAAATGGGAGCTCTGTTGCACATTCATGCCTCCTCCACAACTCTTAGTGGCATGCATGGAGCTCAGTCTGGTAAGATGTTCACAAATGCACTTTTTTTTAATCATGGTTAAAAACAAACTGCTCCCTCATCGCACACTACATCCCTCAGGTGATTTTAACGTGCCCTGGACTACTGTAGTTGTGTGGTCGCTCGCTGTCACACAGTTCTTCCATGCCACCGGTCACCTGCCCACATTTCCCTCCATTCAGTGGGGCGCTGCCTTTGTGGGATTTCCTGATGGGCACACAGGCACCATATTACCTGCCTTACTGGTTACACTCAACACATTTGCTTCACACATCCTATTTGCAGGTATTTTTTATTTCTATTCTTTCAACAATCAGTCGTTCATGAAAGAAGCTTGTTTTATTAGTGATATAAGGGTATGCTACAACACAGATAATTTATTTATTTATCATTTCCCTGTCTTCAGTGAGTTGTCCGTTGCTGCTGTTTTGGCCCCTGGTGCGTGGGAGCAGAAGTGGGGAGGAAGGCGAGGACGCTGTGATGGAAATGAGGCTGAGAGAAAACCCTCAGCAGTTCAGTTCTGCTCTTCTGCAACTCTCAACACGCTACCTCTTTATTCTTGGAGCACAGGTTTGTTCTCATTCATTCAGTTTGAACGGACTCATTTACATTTTTTTGGGATTTCCCATGTCCTGGATGACTGAGAATCGACACCAGCACAACAGATTCATGGTCTCAAAGTAGAACCGGTTTTCCTTTTTCCTCAGTACTGTAAGACACACGATTAAGCTAAAAAGAATATAATGATATTAAGTTGTTATATTAAGATAATCTAATGATTTTTTCAAAATTTCGGAATCATTTTCTTTATTAAATATGATTCTGTTGTGCATCACACACCACTCAGTGTCTCACCTTTCTTCACAGGTTTTTTCATCAGTTTGTGCTGCTGCTATTCTCAGGAGACACCTAATGGTGTGGAAGGTTTTTGCACCCAAGTAAGTGCCTGAATGAGTTTTCCAACAAATACTTACCGACAGTATTGACTTTGAGAATATGGACGTTGTGATAACTGGCAGCCACTAGACATTTTAGTAAATGCATATTACAGAATGTAGGTGTAGTTGCTCCTTGTAATATCACAGCCTTTTTCCTTTGTAATGCTTTTGTGCTGTTTTTACCCTAAATGGATTTACAGGAACTTGGCTGGGATAGTTTGGACATCTGCATGTCTTATTTTTTTCCCCCTCCAGGTTAATGTTTGAGGCCTTGGGGTTCCTGGTGAGCAGCACATCCCTGCTGATTGGAGTCACATTAGTACTGAGAGTCGACATGGCCGTGGGCCGCTGGTTTAAAAGACTCATCCCAGATGCATCCAGGTAGCAACGATGTTGCTGCTGATGCTATTCTACTGGAATCCACCAGAGCAAACCGTGCCACTAAAAACTGACGTGAATGTCGCTGGGAAAGATTAAAATGAAATGAAAACAAAACAGAATGGGATGGCTGATGAGGATCAAACATACCGCCACTGAAAACTCTTATATCGTGTGCATTACTGGCACTGCAGGACTGTGATAAAACATTTTAAATGGAGTTTTTTATTGAAATGCATCACAGATGTTGAAGGAGGCCTTTCGGAGGCTTTTGTTGCATGAGGTACATTCAGTATGGTTGAGCCTTTAATGCAGTGGTTCCCAACCGTGGTCCTGGAGGAGCACTATCCTACATGTTTTCATTATTTCCCTGTGATTCCACATGTCTTCATGTCTGCAGAAGCCTGTTAATCACTCACTCATTCAAATCAGGTGTGTCAAAGCAGCACAACTAAAACATGCAGGATGGTGTTCCTACGGGACCAGGTTGGGGAACCACTGCTTTAATGAATGTTTCCTCATATTTTCTAACTTCTGAATGAAACCCATCTGAGCCAGCTGCGTTTGCATGTAGTGAAAAGGACAAAAATCTCAAATACAACAGTATATTGTGCCAGCTTTGGATATGCCTCATAAATATAAAGGTGTGTCCGAACGTTTGATTAAAGGTACTCATTGCAAACTATCAAATCCAGCATGAAAAATGTTATCTAGAATGATGTCCAGTGGTGCAGTTTGAAAGAGTTTACTTTAGTAGTTTTCCACCTATACTGATATGCAATTCTAAAATAAAATTCTGAAATGTAGCTGTTCAGTTTTTCCCTACAAATTTAATGACAAATTAACCACTAGTATGAGAAAACAACTGTGCAGATTCTACTTCTTAATTTATGATTTTTTTTCAGTCTTCATAACTTTGCAATGAGTACTTTTAATTTTTTCCATTGGGTTTACACACGCTACTTGCCTGCCATGTTTTTTTTGTTTTTTAAAAAAAGGTAATCTTTAAATCAACTTAGCCTTTAATATTTTTAAAGGTTTTGTCCTTTTACATTTGAGGCAAAATCCCATGGAATGAAACAAATGAAACAATATGAAAATTGCACTTTTTGTTTTCCACATTATTGAGCAGGTAGAGCTACTTCATGATCCGTTTTAAGCAGATTTTTTTCCATTTAGTGAAATGCATCCTCAGTGCTTTACAACCTGACTGACACGAGTGTGCAGAAGGAACTTTTAATGTTTTTTATTTATTTTATTTTTTTTTTGTAGTATATTTTGAATTATAACCAGTGTTTCTGGGTACTGCCATTACATGTAACTGTATGTGAATGATTTTACACAGTTGCAGGTTCTTAAACTGTTTGTCTTTTCTTTCTAACTTAAATTCATGTTACTTTTTTAATCACTGATGGTGTTTTTTTTTTTCTTTCCTTATTTCAAATCAGATCTTTCCATATATTTCCTTTCTGTAATAGGTGTCTAACTTTTATTTATTTTTTGGCTGTAATGTTGCTCATTTGATTTATTTCTGCAGGACATTTAAGTCTGTATCTGGTAAAATATCTGAGTGCACTGCAGCTGCGGTCAGCAGCTTAAACTCATTAGCTAATGCACAATATTTGAGGGGTTGTTGTTCTAAGCTCAGGTTGAAATTCCTCAGGCTGCTGTATCCAAGTGTTCAGTCATTAAGGGGGTCTTCTGTACTGACGTCAATCCAGGTGACAGTTTGGTTGGTGGTGGGATGATGGGATATATTTGTTTCTGATCATAATGTTTCATACATGATGAAAGACCTAATTATTCTTTTTATATCTTGTAAAAACTAATAAACCTTTTCCACAGTTTGTGTTATCCTAACAATAATTTTAACATTTCAACATTATCAGTTTATTTGATCCTGTGATCTGAGTCACTGCTTTTAGTTCTGGAATGTATTTTTTGTTGCAGTTAACGCTTTTTGTCCAGCATTAAAGTTATCTTTAGGCTTTTGTTTTTGACCAGAGCCTTTAATGGATTGCAGGGTTGCTGCTGGAAGTTTTTAAAGCTCATTTGTTAAAGTGCATCATTTATTATTTACCTTGGCTTTCTGTTTTTATTTATAAGTACTAAGGATTTTTTTTTATTTGTATTTATTTGTAGTGAATGATTATGTGTGTGTGTATGTATGTATATATATATGTGTATATATATATATATATATATTATTTTTTAATTACAGTCCTCAGTATGCAATATCAGCATAAGTTGTTTGGTTTGTTATTGGTTTAGTCAGATTTGTGTAATTGTATCAAAAGACCTAATAGTTAAGAGATAAAGCATTTTCATTGAACTAGGGCTACATTTAGGGTCTCCTCGGGGTTAAAGGGGTTAGGGCCTTTTGGCCCTTGGCTAGGGTTAGGGTCTCCTCCTGGTTGAAG
>NC_051443.1:22137814-22177960 GCF_001649575.2 Kryptolebias marmoratus
TTAGGGACTCCTCCTGGTTGAAGGGGTTAGGGCCTTTTGCCCCAGGGCTAAGGTTAGGGTCTACTCAGGGTTTAAGTAAGGAGCTTCACTTGAAGTATTGCAGAGGCATTAATACAATAAGTTTAAACAGGGTAGGGCTGGATTGTTTACCATATATTGACTAACAGACAAACTAAGAATTTTGCCTCATCAACAGAGACAGCCCCACCCTTCATGGAAAGCACTCCCCACCTTAGCCTGTAATATAAACGTGTTTAACACAACAAAAACAATCCCCACAGATCTTGAAGTATTTTATTTATTTATTTTTTTTGCTTCAGCAACATCTAGAATGTGAAGTCTCGCCGCAGTTTCAACCTGGCAGACTCACCCAGCTGACCGGCATCACATATCTCTGCTCCCAGCTGCCAAATCGCGTCCAGGTGCAGGATATATAGCTCCCCGGCCATGGCTTCTCCTGCTCGCCAGCCAAGTCTCGTCCCACCGCCTCCCCGATCTCCACCACTCCTCTGGACTCCCCTTCTTCGTCCTCCACGCCACCACCAGGTCTGGGTCCCGGGGGATGACTACCCTAATCTGTCACCCTACTTCGATCATTCAAGCTCACAGCGGTTCTCTGCAAACTCGTCTCCTGCCGGGGCCCGAGCGCCAAAGACCTCTAGCCAATAAAACACTCTAATTGTCTTTATCTCTCCGTGTGAGTCTCTCCAAGGTTGAAATACTGTATCTAAATCCTCTTTTTGTGGCACCCGTGGTTGTTTTCTTCTAATGCCATATTGTTTTTCAGGCCTGTACCTTTTCATGGGCTGGCAGCTTCACTCTGCAGAGAAAAGCACCAAGCCAGACATAGGATTTACTGTAAAAGCTAAAAAAAGTTGTGCTACCTAAAATTAATTCCCATAAATGCAGGAAAAGCCATGCTTCCTAATGAGAACTTCCATTAATTATTGAAAATCTGGACAGCCTAAAACAAATAACTTTAAATTCAGAAAAATCTCTGCAAACAAATATATATTAATAAAATAAGAATCTCATTCTACTAAAATTTAACAACTGATCTTGGTGCGGAGAAGACATCTTTTGGGACACCTATTTTAGTGTCTAGCAGGTGTATATGTTTATCATACATGGAGTAATAGTGATGCCAGCTAAGCACAGTACTTGATAACTGCCAACTCTCCCAGGTTTGGTAGAGAACAGTTGGTTAATGTCAATAGCACCGCTGAATCAGAAAAAGGAAGTACAACCAGCAAAACCTTACTAAGCTGTAGCTTCAGCACAGCCAGATGGGTTCACAGAATGACACAGTGTACTGCCATAGTAGTTTTCATTTCTCCGTAGGGTTTAAATAGAAATGAAGGAGCACTCAACACATGAAAGATGCTTTATCTCTCATGAAAAAATGTTAAAAAAAACAACAAAAATACATTACTAATTCACTTCACTTTTATTTGAAGTACATAATTGAGATGGGGGAAAATATATATATATTCACTATTGTAAAATCCGGATGTGATGACATTTGTAATTACAATAAAAATAAACCAATTTTTAAGTATCAAATAAATGCACAATCCACAACTATAATCCACTTCTCAACAGCAGAGAACGAAAAACCCTGCTGTAGTTTGAGGTCGTCCATGTTTTGGATGTGAAAACACCAGAATGAATGTCAAGCTTTCATTCTGAACATCCCTAATTGCTCTTCATTATAGACTCTTTGGACAGCTATCCAACCACATTTCAGCATGCAGCAGCTTTTCTATTCAGAACAATTTTAGTAATGAGGATAAAAAAAGAAACATTACTGATGTTTGAACCCCGAGTTCAGTTTAAAAGGCTTAAGATTTCCACTGAGGTTCCAACATTAAATCATTCTGATGACACCTGTCATCACTTTCTCTGGCTATTTCGATGAAGATACTGAACACTGGATAAAAACAATATGAGACATTTCAAAAGATTTATAAAAAGACTATTTAAAGCAACCCAACTTAGTGTTTGTTTTGGTTTTTAATACATTTTATCTGTGGAAATTGGAAACAGAATATACATTTAAGTGTCAACGTGTTCTGATTGATAATTAAAAAGAAATAACTATAGTTCA
Source organism: Kryptolebias marmoratus (assembly GCF_001649575.2). Taxonomy (NCBI): domain Eukaryota; kingdom Metazoa; phylum Chordata; class Actinopteri; order Cyprinodontiformes; family Rivulidae; genus Kryptolebias; species Kryptolebias marmoratus. The sequence continues at coordinate 22,139,922 of NC_051443.1, forward strand.
ATGGGATGTTTGAGAATATTAAGCAAAAAGTACTTGTTAAGCAAAAATGTGCAGACAAAATTAAAGGCCTAGCATTCCTGGAAGGAATGTATATCACCAGCCACCTTTCATGCAAGAGTTTTAGGCTAAGATCATCTTAGGTTGAGAAACCAACCTTGAAAACCTTGAGAAGTTAAACCTTTTTTCAAGGTTTAACCATCTCATGCAATATTGGGAGATGCCATGCTCAGAATGTGTTGTGAATGATACTCCGCTACTAACACGTCAACTTTTAAATCAATATCTGTAAAACTCACTGTGTTATAGCATTTTTGTCAGCTAATATTGGGTAGCTGTGGCAGCCATCTTGAATTGGCCTACTAATTAACTCTAAAAGTTAATTAGTTATAGATACACACAAAATGATTACTTTCTGCAAGTTTTATTAAAATTTGCCCAGTGGGGTTATGAGATATTTTTGGTAACAGACACACAAACACGGACAGAACCATAATAATCGATCAGCATAAACAGAATAAATAATGTCTGGACAATTTCCATCTTAGGGCTAATATCACTGGTTTAAACAAATCTGGAAACTGAGAGTCAGAATGAGAGTTTTATGCTTGAAAGGATGTACAGAGATGGGATGGGACCTTTTTTAAAAAGCAGCAACTGCAGGCATAAACAACAAATACATGCACAGAGGAGCAATGAAACTCCCTGAATGAAAGCTTGGGCTTACTATATCAAAGGCGCCGAGAGAAACCTTGGTACTAAATGTGTATATTCATTATTAAGGAGAAAAAAGTGAATCCTGAATGCTCTGAGCAGTGTTTTTCTGAGATATCACAGATCAATAAAGTTGGCAAAATGTGAGAACTGTACTAAAAGGCCCTGAAGGCAGTTTAGAACAGTTCTCTTTTCATACAAAAAAAATAAAATAAATGTGTTCAAAGAGTCTGCCTTTAGAGTTGATTAGGGTTATGTTTACTTTTAAAGCCTGAACTCCCAGTGGTTTATTGTGCATTTAAATCATCATCCAATCCAAGTTTAGAAGATGTTTTAGGAGAAGATGGACAATCCAGAACATGTCCAGTAAGAGGGAAATATGTAGGCCTTGTATTGAACCCATTAAAAGAGGCTGATGTATGAAGGATGGTAGTGTTGAGACATGAAACTTATGAAGAAATAATAAGAATTAGAGCCAGTTAAAGCTGCACTAATCAACACAAATTAATACTGGAATTGAAGCTTGTAGTAATAAATTATAATCTTTGTCGTCAGTGAGGGAAAAAAAAAGATAACAGCACTTGAAAACAATGCAAATATCACATCTAACTGCCAGCGAGGACACAAGCTGTGCCTGAGGCAAGAAACATATCGCTGTGGTGCAGAAAGAGGAGGACGTCTGTGGCTCTTGTCCAAAGAGAAGAAAACAGTTTAAATATAAACCAAGCAGTGTTTGCTTTCTTATCCCACCATTGTTGTTTGCTTATTATAAACTTTGTGTTCTCACAGCAGAAATGTGGACGCTGAAGTGATGTTCTCATGCGTTCATTCACTTTGATGAACAGCCAGTTAGAGTGATTTGTCTCCAGACTGAAAAAAAAAAAAGTTTGTGCTGATAGGGGCTCAAAAACACAAGAATGACAGATGTCTAGAAAAGCTCCTAGCATTCCATAAGGATGACTGTCAGTTCTGTGTACGCTGCTCTACATATTTATAAAACTGAATATTCTTTGATGTGTTTGCACCTCTTGTCAACACACAGATGGAGTTTTTGGTGAGATTAACAGAATTATTTTTAAGTCTTAGTTTTAAACGTTCAGTATCTGTGGACTACAGTAATGGAGCATTTCAGAAACATTGATATAACAACCTATTTTGTGCATTCTCACTATTAAGGTGTGACCTACAAACTAGGGGTGAGCATTTTAAGTGAAAACAGTCTTCAAATTTGTCTGTAATTATTAGTTTTCTTTCATCAGTTATCTTTCCTTTTGATTTCACCAGTCCCATCTAACGCCCACCAGCAATAATTCATGGTTGTCACAACACATGCTTATTTTGTCTTTTTTTTTGTTGTTTGTTTCAGGTTTTTGGTGAACTAAGAAGTATGCAGCTGAAAAGTCTTCTGCATCCTCAGGGCTTTATATACAGAGATGTGTATATGTGTGATCTTTATATTTCTTTATTTTCTCCAGTCCAACATATCAGGGTGGACGGGGTTCACATATTTTGTAATATTCTTAGCTTACCTGTGATTATGGTGCTCACTTTATAATCCTTATAAAAATCAACTATAATTGATTTTAAAACGCTTGGCTGCTCTGAGTTATTTCTCTTTTATTTATTTTTGACAGTCACCATAATTCTTCAAGTTCACCTATTTTTGTGAGATGGAATATTTAAAAATCATTGGCCAGCCCTACTAGGAACTACAACAAACAATGGAGTTGTTCTTCTGGATGTTTCTGTGTTTGTCTTGTTTCATCCTAAGCCTGTTGCAGTCAAACTTTAATTGTGTGCTGAAATGGAATGTTACTGAAGAAAAAGGTGGTTTGGGGAGAATCTTGAACCAAGCTAAGAATGTTATCTCTCTATATTTTGATATGTTGTTATTATGGATGTTCTTGCCACCTTGTGGTGTGGTCACAATGTTTCAGAGTTTTTGACAGAATCATGTTGGTGAGGATTTTTCCATGAACTAATATTTAAAAAAAAAACAGTTTAAAAACTATCCAAAGTAGTAGACTTCATAAATCTGTCATGGACGCTGATGAGCGAGATGAAACCAATGCGTAGACTCATTATCAAAAAACAAAAAATTTATTTTAAAAATAAAAGAAACAAAAACAAAAGCTGACGTGGCAGCAAGGATACGAAATATAAACAAAAATCCTGAGGCGTATAACAAAAGGGCAATGCAAAGCATGGAGATTGGCAACGAGCGTGAGCATGGAAAAGCAACAATGAACCCGTGAGTAAGTGGAAGAAATGACCAGGTTTTAAACAGCAGAAGGCAATAAGAGGAAGTGGGCACAGGTGAGTGAAAATCATGAGCAGGTGGAGATAGGCGTGGCAGGTAAACAAGACTGAGGACAAGTGAATGATGACATAAACGGGCAACAAACAGGAAAACAACAAAGACAATAAACCAAAACACTAAATACAAAAAGAAACACACCGCCAAAACAAAACGTGACAAAATCCTTGTAATTATCCACAATACAACAGTTTTTTGTTTGTTTTTTCACACTAATTACAAACTTTGGTCAGTCAGAAAATCCTGACTTCATATTTGAGCACTCTGGTTACTGAATACTTTTATTACAATGTGGTGATATAAATTAGTGTCTTCTTCAGTGAGAATATTTAAAAACAACTGCAGCAAAAACAAAACAGTTATAAATAAAATATGCAAGAGCTACTCAAAGGGTGCATGTTCCATGTTGGTTTTTTGGACATTTTTTGTTCTCAGTGACTGCTTTGTCAGGCTTCAAAAACAAAAACTTAAGAAAACAGGGTTCAAATGCATTTCATGACTCAATTATTACACAATGAAAAACACTAATTGCTTTTGCTTTTTTTTTCAGTGACATTTTAGATTTTGAAAGATTTTTATGGACATTTATCAGACAATCAAACACTTGATAAATGACACTAATGGGGTAACATGGTTACTGCAATACATTGCAAAAGGCTGCAAACCCATGATTTAATTTCATCATTACAGCTTTTTCTCACCAGTCAAATTAACTGTTTCTATATGAGGAAGCTATTCTCTGTGAAAAACTTTATCAGCTTTATGCCTTATAGATAATTATCCTAAAGGGCTAAAAATAAATAAGGCTGAGAGGAAATGCTAATCCTAAGGATTTGAGGTAAGGCGTTAAACAAACAGAGACAGATATACAATAGTACTCTCATGCTATTGATTCTTTATGTGACACAAGACACACAAAGTGACTGATCACAGCTCGAGAAAGAACAATGAGATGTTAATTGGGACATCAGGGCCTCAACAGAGGTGCAGCCAGAGGGAAAACTAATGTTAGCATTCTGTAAACACGTGTCAACAAGCTACAACCTATACACATTGTTTTTGTGTGTGTGTGTGTGTGTGTGTGTGTGTCTCTTCTTCCAAAGGTCAAAAATGTTTCTCTGTCTTTCAACAGAGAACAGTATGTTCAGTGTCAGCCTCCATAAACCCATTGCCCAAGGAGAATCACAGATTTCAAACAGAATAAAAGGCAGAGATATATTTCAGTCCATGTTTGTAGGCGACGGAAGTGTGAAAGAGAAGTATTGGCTGAGATAAGATGGTGATCTCATCCAACTGTGTTTATGGAAGACGATTCTTACTTAGCAGCTTTTAAAGCTGGTTCCCGTGCTTGTGGGAGAACTTGATTTGTCTCATGTCTGTGCCCTATTTTTTAAAGGTCACAGAGCTAAGGAGTTCCAGAGCAGCTGCTAAATTAGTTGGTGAGACAGAAAGCAGATATGAAAAAAAAAATCTGGCTTTACAGTGTTCTGGTGATTTTCTATTTATTCTTCTAAAGAAAAAAAAAAGGTGCCAATCTGAGACATGCTCTCAAGTCTGGCAGCTTCAACACAGCCGCCCTACTTATACACTAACAGTGTGACAAGCTTAAGTTTACTGCAGGAGGCAAAATTAGAACATTTGAGAGTAAATAATCAAATTCATTTCATTTTTTTTAAAGAAGTTGCTATGTTTAATGGACCATTATGCAGCTAATATTCATATCCCTTCTCCCCATGGTTCAGTCTACTGGATTTATTTTTAGATTTGAATATGACGAATCAGTCTATAGAAAACACACGCAATGGTAAGAGTGTACTCATGTGCAGAGCCATAAACAGAGCCTAATGTTGGATGCAGATGATTCAGAAAGCTCTTGACTTATCAGGTCTGAGATAAGAGTATTGAACTACCTGTTTTGTTTTTTTTAGAGCTTTCATTATAGTCTAAATGCAGCCACATGTTGAGCTTGAGTGACACAATCGTTGGCTGCACTTTGATGGATATAAGCAGTATGGATATAAGTCTAATCTTCCAATCTGTTAACACAGTAAACTTGTGAATCACAGTGATGCATTTGGTGTAGTGTGTCTTCAGATGCTGGTTAAAAGTGATAAGTCGGATCTTTTGAAATAAGGGTCTGTGGAAAAGATATGAGCAATCAATATCTTACCTGTTATAGATAGCTTTTTGAACAGCTTCAGTTTGAAGAAAAAAAAAAGATACGTTGTGACTGGATGGATGAGCTAATGGCTATTCCAAGTAGGGGAATGACCAAAATGGAAATGATTCAACTCTCAAAACTTTCATAGCAGTTCATGTAAATGCTGTATTAAAACCTTCTGATCAACGATCACTAAATGACCACCAAATCACTTCTGGACCACAATTATAATGGGCGATGTGGAGTAAAGGAAGCAATTTACCCACAATATACGGAAAGATGGAAAAGAATCTGAAAAAAAAAGAAAAGGAATGTGCCATGGCATTAAAGATATTTGCATGAATTTAATATTTTAAAGCAACCCAAAATCAGAAGAGGAAATATAATTGGGTTAATTTAATCAGTTTGGAAAGTCTTGCTAAGTATTTTATGTAAGGGTTAAACTGAGTCCTCCTGAGATGTATTTATAATACCACACAATCTGATGTAGAACCTCAACCTTCACACATTTAAGGCTGTAAATGTTCCATTACTTCTTCTTTCACTGCCAATTAAGTAAAAACAAAGTGTCATTTTGAATTTTATTAATACATTGCTGCTTGTGAGGTTTGAATTTGTGCATTATTGGTGTCAAACACATAACTGTCTACAACTTTTAATGAATTGTTTCAAATGTTCCTAGTTCATATTTGTAATATTATTTAACATTAAATTTTCCTTCTGATCTCACTGTTTTTTCTCTAATTCAATATTTCTGTACAGTGACTTGGGCAAAAGTTAAAACAAAGCTTTTCATTAAAAAAAAAAAATGTTCAGAATAATTCTGGTCCTGAGCAATCTTTGTTGGTGACCCCTGTTTTACAGTTTTGTATTGTTTTGTATTGCATAATTATTTCCATGTAATTCCATGGTTGTTTGCTAAAAGCAGCAGCAGCTATCTGTGGCACTTACAGTGCAGGTTGGGGACACTTTCTGCAGGAACATCACGATATTTATGTCAGAATAATCATGTGATGCTACATTTGTTGTGGAGTAAAGGTTTATAAAATAATGTTCACATAATCTGCCTAATTTTCTTTTAGATAGTTATTTCAAGATATCAATTTAAAATGTGACTGAAGGAATTTAGTTGTTTTTTTTTAAAGTGCACATGAAAGTACATCATTCTGCTGTGTAGGTGATCACAGTTTAAAAGTTTTAAAAACACTTTGAAAATCACTATTTATTTGGTCAAGAAGCAGGGAAAATGGAAAAAAGTCAGTCAGACCACATCCAAATAACTGCAAAGAAGACAACAAAAGCCCCAAAGGGCGGGAGAGGGAAAAACAAGTCAGGCAGGCAAACAAGTCAAGTGACAATATGTCGAAGAGCTGTGGCTTTCAGGGAGCTGATTAGAGAACTGGGAACATGTGTTTGTGCCAATTTAGAGCTCAGGTAATGATGAGGACAGGTGGAACCAGGAGAAAATGAGGGAATGGCAGGAGCCTAAATTGATCTTTTTGACAGAAGACATCTTGTCAAGCACATTTGACAAGCCTCGGTTCCGTGAGCTGCTTCTGTTCCATGAACTTGGCATTCAGGACGCCGGCTCACTTGTCACACTGCCATGGTTTCCTGGGACACAGATGCGATCCATTGTTAATGTTATTTATCACACCTGTGCTTCTCCTGTCGAGACAAATCTAAACGCCTGCTGTGAAAAAGGCCACTGAGAGAGGAGCTCAGTGATGGACTGACTGGCTGCAGAAAGGCAAGATGATGTCTGAAACAACTATTTAAAGCAGACTGTTTCTCCTTTTTTTCCACTTTTCGTCAAATCTCCAAAATCTGACATTTATTCTATATATGTTACCCTTAATTATTAGCACCTGAGGAGGAAGAAAATGAAAAGAAGCCATGATCCAAAGTTTTGATTTGAATTATTGGCATGGCTTGAGAATCAGTAACAGAATTAAAGGCCAAGCAGGAATGAATATTACCTGCTGCCTTTAACGCTAGAGATTATAAAATAACATTGTGAACAATCTAATGCTATTTCTCAAATAATTTATTAGTGTTTGGAGTATGTGTTGTGACTGACTCCCATCTACTATCACACCAATATCTGTAGAATTCACTCAGGTACAGCCATTTTGTGTAGGTTAAAGTTGATTAGCTGTGGCAGCCATCTTGAACTGAGTTGGCTTTAAAAGTTAAGCAGTTGTAGATGTACAGCTGATAATTACTTTCTGAAAGTTTCATTAAAATCCATCCAGTGGTTTATGAGATATTTTGCTAACAAACAAGCTGGTTTGTTTCCAACAGTTAACTTCAAGGCTTTAACCAAAGATGTTGCACAATGTGTTGTGCTTAAAGTATGTGTTAATGCATATTACCAGCTGCCTTTCATACTAGTTTTAGACTAAGATAATCTTATACTGAAAAATGAGTTATATCTAAAGCACTTTCAATTGGATTGACTCCAAATGTTAACCAGCTGTAGATGTACTTTTTGCAAGTTTCATTAAACTTTGGTCAGTGGTTCATGGGATCTTTTAGTGAGAGATGGAGACATGCTCACATAGCTACACATACAGGGAAAAACATTATGGTCTGCCTTAGCCTTTTGGTGGCGGACAATACCAAAGAAAGGCAATCATTATCCAGAAATAACACCCCTTCAAAATCCTGATTTTGCAAAAAAATTAGACATCCTGTCTGTTTCTCACAAAATTGATCTGTTTGGTTATGACAAGCTACCTAATTCGGTATGAAAATATTCCCTGAAACTCTGTAATGGAGGCGGACCCCCCCACCCCCCATATGCATTCACAGGAGCACTCAGTTTTGATTGACCACACAGGCTTTTATCAGTCAGCACTTCAATCCTTTTTATTAATCCTTTAAGCATGTTAGACAATCATGTCAGAAGAGATAAACCCCATGAGGTTTCAGCAGTTACACTAAAACAGGCAACACATGCAATACAGATAATACTTTTTAGTTCATGTTTGACAGTCAGTTTTAATAGATCTTTTCACAAATCTTGCACTTGTTGTTTTGTAGAGATAGAAAAGTTTTTTTTTATCCTGTCAACCTAATCTGAAGGGTTAATTATAAAATGTAAAGCTTATCCTGAACTATTTCAAATGGTGCAGTTTGAAAGAGTTGACTCCAGTAGTTTTCCAGATATATTGATATGCAATTCTGAAATACGGGTGCTCACTCAATGTAAACGAAGCAGTCAGCTGAATCTGCTGAAAACCAAGTGGAAGCTTGAGTTACTTGTTTGACCTACCTTAGGCTGGCCGTAGTCTGTATAGGTAAACAAATATGATGGAATCAGTAAAGGAGAAGACAATTAAGTGGAAATATAGGAGTGAATCTGCTGCTAAAAGAATAATAAAAGTAAAAGAATGAGCATGTGGTAGTTGGTAGCTGTTCAGAAATTATGCTTACAAAATGATTTACTTACAAGAATAAAAAAGTGCACATTTTGTTTCTTACTTAATGACTTCTCTTGTGGTTTCTAAATCTTTTTTTTTCTTCTGAGAGGCAGAGGTGGGTGTGGATGGTGTGGCTAAGAGATGCTGAAGATGTTGACAAAATAATCATGTTATTAAATCTCCATTAAAAAATTGTATTATTGGTTTCTTAAATGCATCTCATTTTATTGACACTCTTCATAAGTCAGAAAAGAAAGCTCCCCTTGCAATTGTGCTATAACCTATGTGGTCCATTTCTTTTTCTGATCATAAAAGAAACTTATTTTTTGTCACATTCAGTCACTTGTTGTTGAACCGTCTTTCATTGATGTTTGATTATACTAAACAGCAAGTGAAAAAACGTCATGTTTTGTAACCACCAGAGCACAAACCCTTGTGAAAAAAAATGATCCACTTCACATACATTTACGTAAATTTGTATTGGAAGTGAAAGTAGTGGCAGGGCAACACTCTTGGGTAATTTGGCATGTTACTACTTCCCCAGCTGCCAGGTAATGGGACAAATTAGCCTCAGCTGTTTCTTCCACTTCTCTAGGGGCAATATTTGAATTTTCTGTGGCTCCCAACATCCCAGAGTGAGAACTCACTGACTTGGCAAACTTCAGATGTTTGGCCGTGAGCAAAGCACAGACGTCTCTAATTTAATATGCTATCAGGTCAACTAAAATATCCACAAATTTAACAATTAAAAATAGGAGTGTTGAAGACAATAAAACACATCTTTGAAGTCATGCTTAGATGATATAGCTATTGTCCATTGTTCAACAAAGACTTGAATGTAATGTTGAACAGCTAAAGAGTATTTTTAATCATTTTTTTATTCAGACCCAATGGAAGACATATATCAGAACACAGAAAGATCTAGTTTGAGGATGTTTCTCACCCAGACAAGTACATGACAATTAGTCACATATTTAGTCCTTTTGTGGCCAGTCTACAAAAGTAGCAGCTGTTTCAGTTGGTAAAATTCTGGTGTAGCTATAAGTAGCATACTCACATTCTAACATTTAGTCATGTGTAAATTTAAAACCCAAATTGATCAGAAAGAGTTAACCTACACAAATCATTTAGACACATTCATGACAACTGATAAAATATTTTAAAAAATGTTTTTTTTTAAATAAATAATTGACATTTATTGAAATACAGCTGCTTGAGTATAATCCGAAACATCAAGCTTTATTTTCATTCTCTGCAGTCTGTAGATACGGCAGACTCGCAAGCAAAGTTTGCCTTAAAAACAAAGACAAATGTGCACCAATGTACCTGCTGATGCAAACACAGCACGGACAAACATCATAGTTTTGTGTGATCAACTGTACTTTTTTTGAGCTGCTTGTATGTCACTTGCTGAAATAACAGGATATTTAGTTTTAAATGGTGTCCCTCTCTCCTGCATGGCTAATCATCACATCTTTGCATGTTAACAGCGTGAAGCATCAGGATCTGAACCACACAGCTGCATCAACAGCTGTGAAGCATATGTTACTGTGGCTGCAGGACAAGCATTGCATTAAAGTAGTGAGTGAAGACTTTCATTCTGTCACACTGTAAAAAGAAAACTGTAGAAGTAGTTTCAGGATCTTATTTTGTTCTGTGCCAATAATTCTGGAGGTGAGAATTTGGCTTGTGTCCTGAAACCTGAAATGCTCCATTCTTCAGAATGCAGAGAGTGCAGTTTATAAACTAAAAAAACAGATTTCTCTAACCTTCATTTGTGCTTTCTTTCTAGCAGGATTGCATACAATTATGTATTATTTTGTGACAGAAACTTTACAACATAGAACCTATCATATCATTATCAACTTGGTGCGCTCCATTCTCACACAAACAGCAAATAATGTGCACACATTGCAGTTTTTGTACTTTCAAACACATCTGAATAATGCATGTGGAAAGTATTTAGCAAAGGTGACCAGTGACTGAGCTCTATTCCTTTAACGAAATGATGCATTTATTATTACAATGTACTTTAGAGGCTTTAGTTCCTTGAGGCATGAGGAAGGGACTTACGGAGGAAATACGTATGTATTGTTGACTGAAGAGGCCTAATGTTTTATATTTCATCTCCCTAAGCAAAACAAGGAGTTGAAAAGAGAAGAGCACATGACAAAGTAGTCATTGGGGCATTGAGGGGATTGGGTACTGAGTGGAAAGAAACACATTACGCTAATGGATGATGTCAATGGACTGCTTGTCAACCCCCACAGTCTCCAAACTCCATCTACAACCTCTGCACACTAATGCATCATCCGTCCAAAGCAAGCTGGACAATTGCTAACCTCCCTTTGAGATTACAGTATATAGGATGCTTTTATGGGTGCAATTTGGGATCCTCTCCTAAACAAGTCTAAGAAGTTTTGGCCATGGGTACATACTTAAAAAATCTGTATATTCCAGCACAAAACGCTACAGTAGTTAGCAGGTTAAAAAAATGTGTATTTTCACAGAGTTAACTGTTTTGACAAATCATGTGTCAGACTGCATCAAAACATCATTATTTCTCAGATCAATTTTGCAACCTTTCCGTTGTCGACCATTAGTGACTCACATCAATCATTACACTAGAATTGCAGTGTTCGGCATAAGAGTTTTTGAAAAAACTAAACAAAACAACAACAACAAACAACAAAAATAACTTTGATTCTAAAGGTTACCCAACAAAATCGTTTCACAAGTACTGAAATGAATAAGTAAACAGATGATGAAAGTTGTTTTCAGATTTAAATACAGATATAAAGTATATCAGTTTCAAAGTTTATTTATCTACACTGTTTAGAGTATTAAACCTCTCAGAAAGAGCTTCCTTTTTTTTTCTCTTACCTGCCTGTTTTTAATTTTGTTTTTTAGTACAACTTAATCCAGTAGTGTTTTTGTGCCATTACCAGACACTTATACAGCATATACATATAGAATTATATGGTTATACATATATATACAGAAACTGTCAGCAAAGCTTTAGTTTGCCCTGTATCTCCTGTATTTTGTTTCTGTCAATGAAAGACCAGATAAAGGGACGCTGCACGTGATGCACAAGGAGCTGTGAGAGCAGGAATCAATGCAAAACCAAATCTTGTGTCCTTGGCTACCTTACACCTCATGGTTCTCAGTTCAAAACAAGTCTATTCATGATTGACGAAGGGTTAAAATGGATTGAATAGGGAAAAAAAGTCAGTAGCCTTTTAAGGCTAGTATCTCACTGGGCTGTGGTTGCTTGGTGACCAATTTCAACTGTCATGAGGGATGGAAACGGAGGCGAACCCAGAGTGCAGACTCATTTATCAAAAACAAAAACTAATTTATTAAATAAAGAAAATAAATAAAAACAAACCGCTGACGTGGCAGCAAACTAATCTTAACAAAAATCCAAAGCATGGCATGGCAAGGCAACGAGGAAACAAAACATGGATACAGCCAACGACAAACAATGATCCGACAGGGTGTGAGAGAAATGACCAGGTATTTGAACACTGGGGTTGACGAGGTAAATGGAAACAGGTGAGTGGGGATAATGGCAGACAGGTGGAGATGGGCGTGGCAAGGAAGGCAGAAGAGTGACAGGGGAGGAGTGAATACTGAGAACACCACAACCAGGAAAAAACCAAACTGAAATAATAACTCAAAAACTCAAATCCTCACAGCAACTTCCGTGAAGGAGTTTCTAAAATGTTTAGAAGCTGTTTAGAAGCTGTCTGCAAGGGTCCCATTTTTCTTTGTAAGGGGTTGGCAACCTATGGAACTAAACTGTGACCTTTACTGGGCTGCAACTGTTCAAAAGTACGTGGCAACTCAAAATTGTGAGAAAATAGGCACATTTGCAGCTGCAGTTCCATATTTATGTTCATTTTACTCTACTGGAGTACACTTTTGAATTGAAAGTAGACATATTTTAGGCATTTTTTAAATAATTAATATTTGTTTTAATTGTTATTATTTTTAGACCTGATGCTTCTGTGCATCAAAAAACAGCTCTTGTGCTCTTTAGACAGGTTGGAGATGCTTGTGACAAAATCTAGATGGGTTTGAAACTCCTGCAACAACTCTGTGACTATTCTGAGAGAAAACATAAGCATGTAAATTCTTTGTGAATCCAAGGGAAAAATTGTATATATATTGTAATTTTGTGCCTCCACTGAGTTCCCAACAGTCACAGCCCAGTTTTAAGTGAAGCCAGCATAGCAATAAGCTAATTAGCTTTGACAAAGTCATGATAAATAAACATTTTCACTTATAGCTGTTTTTCCTTTAGTGTCCTTTTTTTGTATTTCAAACTTACAAGTTTGGATTTTTACCTATTCCTTTCCTAAATAATAGAATTCTAGCTGAAACAAGAATTAGAATGTAAAAATTCAGATATGAAAGTGAAATATGGTGCAACAGTGGCTTGAGAAGTCTTTCTAATATGTATCTTTTGTATTTTTTTATCCACTTTGACTTATGAACTCAGCCGACAGAGGTTCTCCACAGTGAAAGAACATCAAATCCACTTTTCAAGTTCACAGTCAAAAGTACCTCAAGAGAAATAAACATTTCTGTCAGAGTACAGAGACTCTTATCTCTCAGTGAAGACAAGGACAAAGGCTGCATTGTGGGACATCACGCTATGACAGAGCCGACAGCAGGTGCCCTGTAGGATTCTGTAAACCAAGAGAAATAATTGATACATGGAGAGTTTTGATGAAATACCTGTAGGCAAGATAGTTTCACCTTAGGTAAAGGTTGCCTGACAGAAGGTTTTTAAAAAACGTTTCTCTCCAAAGCAGCTTAAATAGAGGATCATGTAAGGTAAACAAGTGCATTGGGCATATTTTTTGCCAGTCAGGCATTGTTTTTTACCTCTTACGAAACACTGAATGCACCTTTAAAGGTCAAAGGTTATGGGAGCAGTGTCTCTTATACTTATAAGAGACTTTATCTTTGTCTGTCAGAAAAATCACAAGTTTGGAGAAAAAATATACACTGACTCAGTCATTTATTTCCTTCTTCTTTCCTTTAAGTGCTGTTGAGAAGTCATGACATGACATTCAGAGAGCTGATCCTAATCTCACATACAGCCTAGGGGGACTATAATCATAACAAAGTCCACGCATCAGGGAACGGGGGCACCATGGAGCAGTCTGTCACATTCATATTATTACTGCAGTGGTAGGCAGCTGAGTGACAACACAAATAGATGAGAGCAAAACAACACAGAGGAGGCTCTATAATCTCAGCCAATTATTTCCTTGTGGAGGGAGGATCGATAGTTAGTGAGATTTGCTAAAGTGTGGAGAAGAAAGATCCATCCCACTGAAAGCTGGTCAGTGTTTTCATCTTTTTGTCTTTTGTTATTATCTTTAAAAGAATGAAAGCCATTAAAAAATATAATTTTGCTTTTCTGTTATTTGAAGTGTTTCTGCATGTTGTGACACTAAGAATTGGCAGCTCCAACTGTTTGGGTATAGTATATCTCAATTTTCATTTCACTGACTAAATTTTCTTGAAGAAACATTCTTTGCATGTCATTTTTTTAAACAAAGATCTCGCATGAGATATTAGTGCTGCTCAGATTATGTCTTGGGAGTGACTCTTAGCTACTACCATGTATTTTTTTTACCTCAGTATCTGTAAAACTCACTGAGCTGATGCTTGATTGATTACCTGTGGTGGGCATTTTGAATCAAGCTGAATCCAAAGTAAGTCAGTTGGAGATGTACATACAATGATTACTTCCTGAGAGTTTCGTTAAAAAATGTGTCTCCTGGTTCATGAAACATTTTGCTAATAAACAGAATGACAAACACAAACTTACATACAGGCAATTACACAGCATATTCATCACTTTTTTAAATTCTGTAACTAATTGTCAATTGGGAATGTTACCTCCTTTTAAAATCTGAGCTTTACGTTTTGCCTTTTGCTGCTTTATTCACCATTTCCTGTTTTTCTTATTTTCCACCAACTGTCTGAGCTTGTCGCCAGGTGTGGTTGACTGTGTGCTTATTACTGATTCCACTTATCTATAGCTAATCACAATCAGCATGTTATAGTCTGACTGCCACTCGTCTTCAGTTTGTCAGTTCGCCTACGAGCAGGCCAAAGCAGCAGCTTGTGCTCAGTGAAGGTTTGCTGATTGTATTGTAGCTTTGATCTGTTTGTCTGCCGCAGGAAATGTCTGTGTTCCATATCTGCTCACTCACCTGGATGTTTGAAGTCTGAAATGTATTGCCACAGCCATCACTCCACTACTTTTGGTCAGTCTCTTATACAATATCTGCTTGACGAAAGTTCATCAAACTAACACAAAATGACAAATAGTTAGAATAATTTTCTTGCCAATCATCTACAGAGTCCCACTGTGACTGAAAGACTTATCTCCATCTTGTTCCGCCAGCAGCCTATTTTCTTTCAGGTAATAAATAAATTTGTTAAACTTATTTGTCGCTTCAATCTCTACAATGGAGTTTTCCTCTCGCTACATACATCTTCTGCTGTATAATTGTAATTTTCAATAGAATGGTCAGCAAAACTACCGAGTACTGGGATGTCATTGTGTATTTCAATTACAAAACAGCTTACTTCCATCTCTCATGTTGCTTCTATTTATATCCGACTTTTCAGGCAAAAATCATATTTGTGGTATTTATTTATTACCACAAACTCATATCCTGTTCCTTAAGCTCTCTCAATTTTTTTTCATTTTGTTTTATCTGGTTTGTTTTTAAGTGTAAGAAAAACCAAAAAAGAAAAAAAGAAAGAAAGAAAAATGATTTGGGGTCAAATCTAATAATTTCCGACTGCAGAACATCTTATCTTGTTTATGGTCATTTGGTTTACTTCTGGCCTTGTCCAACCATGTAGTAAAATAAGGTTGTGAGTGAGTTTTATTGAGAAAATGGATTTATTATGGCATTCTTGTGTTGGCAACTTTTCTGACTACATCTTGACCCAACTTCCAAAAATAGACCAAGCATGTATTTTTATCAGAGCTGAGATCCAACATGTTTCTGGGATCCTTCATAAATGGCTTTTTTCATTGGTGGTATCACAATCATTGCCCTGATAAGTCACAGTTAGTCCTGTAACAGCATCACATCTGAAACAGAATATTTCCACATTCAGTGGAATCTTGCGGTCATATATTTCAAGCTACTTGCTTTTGTGGGTATTCTCCACTTTGTGGCAATTTATCCATCCATCTATCCATTTACTGCTGCTTATCCATGGTTAGGTCTCGCTCCCCAGTGACATCCTCCAGCACTTTCTGAAGGAGGCGTTCCCAGGCCAGAGAAGTTACATAATCCCTCCAGTGAGCTCTGGGCCTGCCCTATGTACTTCTCCCAGTGTTACGTGTCTGGAATACCTCTAGAAGGATGCACTCAGAAGGTATTCTAATCAGATGCTCAAACCACCTCGACTGACTTTTTTTCAATGCAGAAAAGCAGTGGCTCTACTTCGAGCTCCCCCGAATGATGGAGCATCTCTTTTTATCTCAATGGCTAAGCTCAGCCATCCTACAAAGGAAGCCCATTTCAGACATTTGTATCCAATATCTCGTTCTTTTGGTCATGATCCATAGATTAGGCAGACCAGTCAATCAAGAGCTTTGACTTTCAGCTCAACTCTCTTTTTCGACACAACAGACTGAAACAACACTCTCATTACTACAGACACGGACCTGATTTGTCAATCCATCTCCCTACAGAATACCTTGGGTAACAAGGTTATGAGCCTTCCCCAGATCCACAAAACCCATGCAGACTGGAGACTTACTCTTATGTGACACTCTCAGCATCTCTGTAAGGTTTGAACATCTGGTCCACTGTTCCACGACCAGGAAGAAACCCACTCTGCATTTAAAAAAAAATATATATATATATATATATATATATATATATATTTGAGACTTCAACATATTGTACACCTGCAGTTGCCCTCCTTCCCTCAAGTTAATAAGATCCAGCTGCATCCACATCCAGTTTTACAATTCTCAAGTCAGAGTCATGGGAAAGAGGAAACCTCATAAGAAGCTAAAATGTTGGGAGAATTTTTGCAGCATTTATGGAGAAACGCACAAGGACAGAACATCTGAGGAGAAGATGAAAGTTGATGCCCTGCAGAGCCTGCAAAAAGTATTACTGTGTTTTTCTTCTTTTTGATGTGAAAGAGGAAAAACAGAATGATTGGTGAGAAAGTATGATACATTTGGAACTACTATAAATGGAAAAAAATACTAAAAATTAGATAGAAATATACATAGATTTAGTCATTCTATGTATAGCTCTTAAAGTATTTCTTAAAAGCATTTTGCTACAATATTTGTTTTGTTGATGAAAGTCAGAGAATAACTATCAGGAAAGCTGTGATGGAGGACTGACATCAGAGGTGCTTCTGACAAACTCAACAATTATTTATTGTGCCAAGTTTAAATAACTGAAAACCAGCATGCTCTAAAAATCCCTCTGCAGCCCAAAGGACACAGCAATGTATTTTTAGAACTCCTTGGGAATTTTTAAATGGGGGGGAAAAAAAAAAAAATCGAACAGCTTTCAAAGTCAGCCTTGCTTCATGGCTCAAAAATTGAGGGAGAGGTTGAGATGGACAGATGGTCACACAAAAAGCAGACTGGGTCAGCTGTAAAAGAAAATGATTAGAGATTGTTTCAGTTACAGTCTAAAGCACAGAGCCCCTACAAAACATTTCTGTGTGTGTGTTTCCTTGCCCAGTCAGACAGATGTTAACACAGAGAGCAAAGCAGACAAAGAAGGCAGTTACTTAAATCTTAACATCTGGAGTGTCTTTATATAAAGATCCTGTACCCAACAAAATATACAGCATTAAAATGGGTTTCCAATTCTTTAGTTTTCCGAGCTCACTGAAGATAAGAAAGAAATCACATGATCTTTAGAATAACTCTTGGCTTTCTTAGGGCTCTACAGGCTAAATTAACTTTGGGAAAAGTGGAGTCATCCCCAGGCTATAAACCACAGAGCTCAGCTTAACAAGGTCAGAAACCATCTGGTTAGACTAATGGCTTCCATTACCTCAGTTGTTTTATATTTCTAAACAGAATCGATGTAAACGGCAAAGCAGATGCAAAATGTGATCCAGCTACTGTGCATTTTCTGCTTGGTGCATTCTCCTTGATTTAAAGGCATCACAGCACACAGATGGCGGAGAGAGACAGATAAGGAAGTTTGTACAAGGCGACACCGCAGGTGAGCTTGGTCTTTTGTATTAATTTCCATTTTATGTATTTGCAACCATATACTGTTCACCCAAATTTAATGGCATCTAAAAGGAAAAAGTGTTGGAAAAGTTCTTGTTCTCTAAACTTTTGATTCAGTTTAGAGCATTATTCAGGTACCTGTCTGTCTAACTTGCCTCTCCAATCCATTTCACATCATAATACAGACAGATTACAAAGTGCCAAGGCCGTAGAAGATGACAGATTACACAGGAGAGTCAGAAAGCAGCTTTAAGAAGATATAAGTCAACCTGTGAGGATGACACAGAAAAAAAATGCAGTGATCTGTGAACTTTTACAAAAAATATCAAGAATTTCTTTAGACGTCCCTGGCTAATATATCACTAAATTATACTGTTTAGGGGGAAAAAAGACAGTACATGCCTACAGCTTATATGAAGCTGTAAACAGTCACAAAAAACAAAATAAAATTATTCTGTTATTCATCAACCAATGCAATATGACAGAATATGGGTCTAAGGAACAGAAATACATGTGGACAAAAACAAAAAAATCTCAGTTTGTCAGCTATTGTTTGGATTCATCTGCCTACTATTAATCAAAATCAAAGAGTTTCAAATAAATTTATTATGTCAAAAAGCAAAACATCTTATGAAACACTTGATGGAGTTTAATGAAACTCAACTGATTAACTTTCGGAGCCAACCCATTTTGAGATGACTGCCACAGCTAACTGACAATGCATCCCATCAAGGAATTCTACATTCCTTAAATGGATCCTACTTTCATATATTTACATTATGGGGTTAAATACTAAAAAAAACGTACAATACTTTTCTTTTTCTATCACAGTGCCAAAATAACATTTGATTCAAGAAACCACAGGATTTTGTAACCAACACAAATATTATTTTTTCTTTGTTGTGGAAAATGTATTACTTTATTTATTACTTTATTGCCGCCTTTATTTAATTGTTTATAACTAATTTACCTCAGTGGATCAAGAAAGCATGTTTCTATTCTATTCTATTCTATTCTATTCTATTCTATTCTATTCTATTCTATTCTATTACGTGATAGAGAGTTGAGCTAACAAAACACAATACAAACTAAACTGCAAATGTATTAATTCTTAAGATATTCTGAAAGCATGGTTCACCTCCCATTCTTGTAAAGTCTCCCTAATCTAATACTGTAAGTGCTCAGATCTTCTTCATGTGATTTGATAAACAGTAACATTTAGAAATCATCTTGACCTTTTGACTACCATGCAGCCAATTTGGCGACTGCCCGAGGTGCTTCACCCAAGAGACAAAATAAGCGCCAATAAGCGGCAGTTAATTTCCGTTTTACATCAGGGCTTGGCCAAAAGGAAACATTTTCATCCACCTCTTCGTTGTGCACAAAAGCATATCCATCTTTCATCTAAACCCGGTGACTCGATCAATTATGCATTCAAGCTAAGCACGCCTTTCTTACTCAAGTACATGAGAGTGCGGCAGCTCATACCGTGATGTGGCGCCAAAGTGTTTGTGTTTAATGATGGGGTGTCATCTCCAGGTTTTCTTTTTCTTCTGCATGCAGCCAGACACCTCAATAATACACGTGTCACCATGGAACTTTGGAGTTTGGTGAGTCATTTTAGATTTTGACAAGATGCAAAATCTTTTATGTGGGTTAAAAATAGACTTTAGTGATGCTGCATACTCCATGTACAGATTAGTGGCACAACTCATCTTAGAATTGCTGGAGGAAACAAAATATTTCAAACCTCTATGGCAGCTCATTCATCTTACAAGATGACAGCATAGTGATCAAGTTGCCATGTTGGCAAGTTTAAAAAACTCCTATGATCATTTAAAGACATAAGAGGAGGGAATGCATATTGCCCACTGCCTTTCATACCAGAGTTTTTGACTAAGATCATCTTAGGCTGAAAAATGAAGGCAAATAATAATTTTGGTCTAACTTGGAAATTACATTATGCACAAGCTAATGCAATACTGCAACATTTCATGCGATCTGTTAGCACATGGAGTATGGATTGTGAATGACTGTCAGCTACTACCACACCAAATTCTAGCTCAATAACTGTAGAATTTACTAAGTTCAAGTCTTTCTGTGTTAGCTAAGATCACTTTGCTGTGGCGACCATCTTGAATGAGGCTAACTCCAAAAGTTAATCATTTGTTAAAGTTTCATTTACAGTAAATCCATTCAGTGGTTCATGAGATATTTTGCTAATTGTACAGGCAAACCAACACACACACATTATTGTTCCACCAATCAGCAGTGATAATATTGATTGTTTGCAAAACTGTCCTATAAATGTGCTGTAGTTTCATCCGTCAAAATTTCAAACAAGATTAAAAAAGTTATTGAATTTTGTAAAAAGCCTTTTAGTTAGCAGCGGTATGGACCAACAATTACCATTCTTGTACATGTTGATGTTTTGATCCAATGGAGAGAAAAATTCTGTGACAATATGTGTGTGGATGAAGATGTTTGGATCATTTTCCTGTTTGCAACTCCATAATTCGGTTGGATTACAGTGGTCAGACGACAAATATGAGGAATGGTGGTTTTATACATTTGCTAAATGTTAATCCATTTGAGGTCTATTTACAAGAAACACTTCCTAAGAGCTTGGCAGACCAAACTCAACCCAAACAGCACAAGTAAACACCAGAAGACAAGTCATACAGGGGATAATGACAAAATAACAATTCCCATATTACCAGTTAGTATACTTTGTGGAGAATAATTAGATGTTAAATCATGATACTTTGGAAGGAAAAAAATCTTGTGTTCTAAAAAACACATAAAAACACATACATTGCTATAGATTTGTTCAACAAAATGAACCTCGATTACACATGCCATTCATTCACTGACTTCTTTTTGTGCCACTGCGAAATTCACAGCATAAGTCATTATCCATATTAACATATCCAGTAATTTGGGGAGGCAGCTGTACTGTAATTGTGGAGGATGTGCAGAAGAAAAATAATTAGATCATTCTGACATTGTGTTTTGCCTGCAGCTGCCTGGTTTTCATTACTTTATTCTAAATGGGTGTGTCGGGTCCCTGTTTCTTTATCTACACAGAAGTTCAATTACATATTTATTTGTGACTGATAATTAACTCAGCACTGGATGATTGCTGTTCATTATGCATTGGATGTGGCAATATATTTCATTCGGTGCTCATGGGAACTGCCTTTGACTTGGATAAATAAAACTCTGTTCAAAATAAATAAATTAATCTGCATGTAGATTTGGAGCTTTGGAATAGTTTCTTTTTGCCATTTGTATTTTAAATTAACAAATCATTACTTACTCCATATTGCTAAATTTTATTCTTCAGCACACTCCAAAAGCAAGAACAGTTGTCTTTTCTTTTGTTTCAGAAGCTGTCAAAGCTCCTTGTTGTGATCTTCTCACAATCAGTGGCGTCTAACACACGATGTTTCCATTACAAAGGCGGTCCTATCGAATATTAAATCATTCTTAAATGCTCTGCTGGGCTGCTGCCATGGAAATATGAACAGTCATTTGCACTGCAAACATCATCTAGCACTAATTTCAGGATGATTGTCTGCTCATGAAATAAACAGAAAGATGGTGCTTATATGCACAGCTAATGGCTTTTCCCTTCATTACTGCCTTCCTTTCAGTGCACAGAAATTGACCTCCATATCAAAGTTCCACATAAACAACAGCAGCATGTTGAAAAGTTTCCCAAGTTATGCTTGGCTTTCTAAAAGAAGAAACCTGCACCTGACTCTGCCCACAATCTCTTGTGGTCACAGATGTTCTGTTTCTGTCACTTTATGTTTAATTAATAAACTCTGCCAGGCCATTTCAGAATCATCAGCAGAAGAATAAGCTTGTGACTACAGATCACAATCCAGCTCTCTGTTTGCTGCTGGAAACAGAAAAGACATTTTCTTTTTAAAAACTATTTTTTACAATCCCCTTAGCAAATGTCATTTTCTCCATTAACTATGGTTATTTAGGATCAGCAAAAAATGCATGCAGTACTTCATCAAAATGCCAACTTATTAAAACGTGTAGCATTTGAGGGACAAAACTGATTAACTTTTAGAGTCAAGCTGTTTTAAGATGACAACTAAAGCTAATCGATTTTACACAAAAGTGGCTACAATTCAGTAAATTTGACAAATATTAAGCTAAGATTTGCTGTGGTAATAGTTGAGAATTGTCACCAATGTATATTTCATTGAACATTTTTTGCATGCAAAGCAGTGGGTAATCTGAATCCCTTTAAGCAATGTTAGTTACTAGTTGTTGGATGCTAGTTGACATCTGAACTAAAATGTTTCTCTGCTCCTAAAACTACAAGAGAATGTTTTTTTTTTCCTTTGTAAAATAGATTATTTCTTTGTGATTTAATCTTACAGATTTGTAAAATAAGTTAACACAAATATGCATTAACTTATCTTATTGCTTTTTTGTACAGTTTGAAGATTTCAATTGACTTTGATGAATTCTTTCTTTTCCGAATAATAGTGGCTCCATATATCCAAAGAAATTACATTTTCTATCTGTTCAAGGCTTCACAACATTGTTCTGAAGAGCTAGCATTCAATATTTGTCTTAAAAATCATTCTCATTTGCCCTGTGATCTTTTATTTTACAAATATGGTATGTTTTAAAATATAATTTTTAAAACCTTTACTGCATAATTTGCATGTAATTGGCTCTGACAGGGAGAACGAAACAAATTGACTTTTCTTACTGTGCTGACAGATGTTACAGGCTGTCTATTGCTTCACCCAGGCTGTAAATAGGGAGAAACCTGTGACAAGTTTAATTGAATTCAGAGCTCAAGCTGTCCGATGTTGTGTTTTGCTCTCTCTTTTTATAGTCTTAATGAATCCTTGAGCTCCATAATGATTTGATTCCAAACCCACCTTGTCAGTTTTGAGGACTAATTCTGAATAATGGGCCACTGGCAAATTTGGAAATAAATCCAAATCACTAGATGAAGACATCAAATTGATAAATCAACAGACAACTTGTATAAATTGCTCATCAACATGAAGGACTGAGGAAATAACAATGTACTTGCATGTTTTAAAATTAATTAAAAAAAATCTGAGCTTGTGTGACATGCATAATTAGCTAAACTAAAAGGTAAACAACTCCCCATCTGTTGGTGCAAGTCCACCAATGTAGTCAGAAAAAAAAAAAAAACAGATTTCTGTGAAGGCTTTGATTTGATTAAAAAGCTAGCGCAGCATTACTTGGCAGAAGCATCTGGATAAAATCACACCAACTGTGCTTATAAGCCACATGTCGCTGAATTAGCACAACAACGTGACAAAAAGCAGATGTGCTTCAGTGGAAACTGCAACCAGATTAGTATATCTTCTTCTTCATCACTACTTTGTCAAAGTGTTTTACAAAGATGCACAGGTAGATAACCGGTTAGCATTTCGCAGCAGACTACAGAATTTTAGAAGGATAGAAACCCAATTACCACATAATTTTAGCATATCATACAAGTGCGAGAGTGGAATAAGCTGCTCCATATAATTTACATTAATGTCATCTGAAAGTGGACAACACTTAATTTAATGCAGTCAAGCTCAGATTTGAATAACTTAAACAGTATTTCAAAATTCAGAAGCTTCTCAACAGCATCAGACAGATTAATGTGAAGTGTTTGCTTCCAGTTCTTAAACTCACAAATGGTGGCTGATACCAAAACTGATGACACAGAACCCATCGTTGGTGGGTGGGGGGGTCGTTTCAGACAGTCTTGCACATCTTGAATTTCTTTAACTTGTGTCATGCTGCGTAGGTGGAATTTTCAAGAGCAGCAGAAAAGACTCTATAAGCCGGTTTGTTTGTACAGCCATCCGAACAACTAAACAGCCTAAAGAAGGCACAAGTGTTGTAAATGTTATGTGAAGTTTAAAATTGCCTAAAAATAAAACAGATAATTTGAAATTTTATAGTTTTATGTGTGCACTGCTTCCTGCTGTTGTTAAAAATAAAAGCAAGCAGGATCCGGGTTATGGGTGTCGCCATGTTGTATTTTTGGAATCAGAGTCTGCGCTATTGGGCTCTGAGGCTGTAAGCCCCGCCTACTCTGTCCACACAAAATTTTGGCATTTTTAAAGCATCACATAACTAATTAAAGCAAAACTTTCTAGAAAAATATTTTATATATATATATATATATATATATATATATATACTGTATGTATTTTACATACCAAAAACAAGTAGTTATGTTCTCACAGTCACTTTGTTACATTGATGTCAGTCATTGGGAAATTCACCATAATGTAAGGTAATTACAGTAGCATCACTAAAAAAATAAATAACAAAATTAAGTAGGCCAGAGACATTTACCAACAAAATATGCCACAAGGCTTAATTTCAAACTAATTGATGCCTTGTACATTTATCAGCTGCAGCATTAACACCCCTCACAGCTAAAGATTATTCCAGAGAAATGCAGTGTTTGCTTGAAAACCTAGAATAATTACTGAATTCAGTTTTTTTTACTTAGATTTTGCACAGCACCATGTTTTAATGGAGCAACATTTTCTTTAGTTTTACAAACTTTTCACAAGGCCTTAGAGAAGATAAAATCGCTATATTTTAATCAAGTGTTAAGTAGGTTGTTGAACAATGAGGTAAAGAGCTTGATAAATTACTTTGTCCATGTCTCCGCTTTGACCTTTGACCCCTTTAAGTGCTTTTAGAGGCCAGGGCTGTGGAGACAAATGGCTGAAATCAGCTCACTCTGCAGAGTGAACGAGTTTACTCTCAGACATCAGGTGAGAAGTTCAGAAGTTTCCAGTAGGGCCAAACGTCCTCCACACTGAGAGAAACCATTAGATATGAATCAGGCATCTGATAAGGCTGCCTTTCCTTAGAGATCATGGACTGCAGCCAGCTTGGCAGAGGGTCAAACCAGAAGCGATGGGAGTGATGAGATCCCTTGTCTGGGAGCATCTGGCATCTCCCAGGGGGAGGTGCTGCAAATTGCTGGCCACAAGGATGCCTGGGTGTCTCTGCCTTTACTGTTATTACTGCAACCTTAAAACGGATTAAACAGTTTATAGAGTTTATGACTGGATGTAACGATCTGGGTGTTTTTAAAGACTAGAAAGCTGAGCTCCAATGCACTACGCTTAATTTGTTAATGGCACTAAGTTTTTGAATATGCTGTAGGTTTGAAAGTTTGATCCTACAAGTTCTTTAAGTGTGCATAAGACAATACACAAACAAAAAAGTTTAAATGCTTTTGAATTAACTTTACATCCTTTTATAGATACACCTTAAGTTTTGTAATGAAAACCATGCAAAATTTCTGACAATAACTTAATTTAAATAACAATGACTTTAAAGAAGTTGCTTTGTGCAGAGTCTATACAGCTATTTTTTGGTTAGTTTATTAGATGACAACTACGGCATTTCTCTGATTGATGCCCTTACCATATAAAAGAAGCAAGTGACAAAGAGAAATAGGAAATCACATTTCCGCAAACATAAAATGGCCAGCCAGATCCCATCAGGTTCACCCCTCTCCTTTCACAAGAGAAAGTAATTCAGGGCTGAAAAGGCCCTGATTGCAGTGCTCCAAAAATCCAACTTCCAATCTATTGGAATGCCATTAAGAATGCAGCTACACTGTGAATGGACTGTTAATACTGACAGACTGCTCCAAAGAGATCTTTACGACTTCCCTGAAAGAGGAACTGGGGCTATTACTGTTTGGTTTCCTTGCCTAACCCTTCTTTTAAAATGGTTCCAAGCTTGTCGCCACCTTTGCCATTTGTCTTCATTTAGAGGCCATTTGTTGAAAACAAGGGTTTAGAATTAGCCTGAATGCCTTGGCCTCTTAAAGTTTTCTTTTTTTTTACTCATGTGAACATGTGCAAAGATCAAAATATAAAATTCATGCTCAAGATAAACAAACAGAAAGTTCCAAAACTTGACTGCCGACCAGTAGGTGAGGAGTCCTACACTGCAGCTAATTATATTTTTCTAATCCCTCCCAGTGAGAAAAGTGGCCCCAGCATGTTATAAGACCCGTGGGTCAGTGTGCACTTATGCTGTTATTAATAATGCATGGGCCTCCATCTGAAGCAGGAGGCTGTGGAACAACAAAGTGAGACATGGTGCATTCAGGTGTGCATACATTAGCCATATATTCTGCTGTGGACAGGAAGGGAAGAGCCTGCTTGTCAAATGCTATAATGAAACTGACCCCACGTTTACCTTTCTTAGCTGTCCACAGCATGTGCGTTTTCTCTGTCTGCATCATATGTACTTAGCTTTAAGACTTTTGAACTGTAAAAATTAGCAACAATCTGAAAACATATTGCATGTATGCATTTCTATATACTGTATTTTATTCAATTGTTTGTGTCTCTCAGGTTAGAAGGAGCTGAGTATGTTACAAACATCCTAAGCAGAGGGTAATTACAGCAAAACTTTGATAAATTTGATATTAAAAAACTATTTTAGACCATATTTAACACATGCTATATTTAAAATTTAAAACTATGTGCTTATTTGTAAGTAAATGCCCAACAATGGTGATGCTCAAGAAGCTGATTAGAATACATATTGTATGTCTGTAACAATACATAATACAGCCAGGTATGTACTTAGGACTTACTGGGTACAAACCTAGTACTTGCTGTGTATGTACATGGCACTTACCTGGTATGTACCTGGTACATACTGGGTACATAACTGGTACTTACATTTAAATTAATTTCCCTTGTGGATTACAACTTATTTCTCATAATAAGATGATCTTAGTCTTAAAATTCTGCCATGAAAGGTGGCGGACAATAAGCATTTGTTCAAGGAATGCTAGGACTTTAATTCTAAGTTTTTTACTCAGAGCTGTTGGCCAAGGGCCGCTTTTGGCTCTTGGACAGCATTTTGCCCATGTGTGATCTAAAAGCTTTTCCTACTCTGAAACCCACTCCTCAACAATTTAAATCCACTCTTTTAAGCATGCTTCCAATTCTCAAACGACTCCTCACTGAGCTGCTTTACATTTTTGTGTGGACTAATTGGTCAGGAAGCATCTCTGCAAACGTCATTTGTCCTAGAGGTTCCGGCCAATCAAGAGGCCTGCGGTTGAAAACCCACAACTTATTAACCTGAGTGATCAGGAGTGAGGAGGAAGAGTAAATATGAAGGTCATAGATCCGGTATTTAACTTAAGTATCCTGTTGTGAGTGCGCAGAAAGGACTCCTCCTGCCCGACCTGCCAGCAGGCTGCGTGTCTCCTCAGATGCTGAGGGAGTAGCTCAGGAAGGAGGAGGAGAAGGAGGAGGAGGAGGAGGAGGAGGAGGAGGAACGATTTCAGCACCGGAGCTGTTCGCTGCTGGCTTTGAAGGAGACTCTTCTTACCGAAAGAGAGAAGCGGCTGCTGGTGCTGCTTTCCGACAGTAAATTCTCTCTTTGAGACTCAGGGATAATAAACTGCTGTGCCATCCATCTCCCCTTCCTCCCCCCCCCCGCGGGGCTGCAGACGGGTCGAGCAAATACTTCATTCGAGCAAAGTGCTGCCATGCTGGATGGCCGGGATTGAGGATAAAGTCTTCAATAAGTCTCGGTGAACACCAGTCCCTACGGTGAGTTTTTTTTTCTTTTTTCTTTTTTTTTCTAGAAAAAAATACACGTGCAGCTCAAATTCAGTTTCATGTTCTGCATAGGTGATCCTGCAGGGAAGCCTCATTAAATATGCTTGCAAGGAAAGAATATTTAGGTCAGCATCATTCTGGGTGTGGATGCATGCGATTCTACCGGAGTTCCCATGTCTTATCTCCTCTCTAATCACAGCAGTCTGCAAAGATTAGGACAAACTGGATTTAAAAAAGAGGGAATCATACTGTAGTTAGCACATGAGCATCATTATAGATTTCCCATCATCTTATGCAGTATGTATGAGAATGTCTGGGATTTGATGCTCCTCTCTCTGCAGCAGATATTAGTTTCGGCTGTCCACTTTTCCTGCTGCACAGAGAGAGCAGGCTGCATCTTTGTTGTTATCTCCTGGCCCCCTCAAAGGTACACAAACAAGCTGAATTTGTTGTTAGCCTTGGAGGGAGTCCTGCCTCACAGCAAGTGGTGGTTCTAAAGGGTGGCTTGGCGTGGCAGCTGCCACTGGAAAAAAAAAAATCCTGCCACCCCATTTGTATGTTTTTGTACATTTTGCACAATGTTGAAAGTCAAGAACGTCTCTACAGAACTTCAATCTCTAGCCTAACTCACTGATTCAGAATTTACCCACACCCCTCTTGAATTTCAAAATGGTTTTACCCAACAATTGGACCTGGAAATTTTACCAGCAGAAACGGTTTCAAGATCCCCTTAACCATCAAAGTGTCAATACAGCTGTCCAACTGATTGTGAGTCTTTGAACCATGAAGTTGCTGACAAGTAGCCCACAGTTGCATGTCAGATTGAGTCTAAAAGTCAAACTTTACTGCAACAATACCCCTCACCCCCCACCCACACACACACACCAGCTTATGCCTCATGTCACACCTTTGCCACCTTACAAAAATCATTCCCTAGATCAGCCGCTGCTCTCAGCCTGTGACAGATCCCTGCAGCCTGAGCTGTTTCTGTGTGTTTTTGTAAAACTCTCTCAGAGCCTCTCATAGCTGGCACAAGCTCTCTGCCTCGCAGCTCTTGAATGCCAACATGGTGTCTCCAATCTAACGATGCATTGAGATTTAAATTCCTCCTCCATTCAGCCTCCTTCTTTCTCTTTTTTTCCCTCTCTCTCTCTCTTCACAATCTGAATTTTAAACCCATATGCATTTGCTGAGCATTTTCCCAAAGAGTGTAGCTTAGAGGGAATGAGAGAGAGAGAGAGTTGTAGAGGTTCCATGCCACTTCACTGAGGAATCAGATCATTGCAGGGTAGGGAATAGCACCAAATCCATCGTTAAAACACTTTGATTTTATTAATGCATCTCTGTGCATCTTAACACGCATGCATTTGAGTGTATTGCACAGTCGTTAATGATTCTTCTGGCTGAGATCTGGGTGAACTTGTTAGAGTAATTAGTTCCAGGTCTTTGCTTCCCTGGTTCGTGGGTGAGATCCTCAGCTGAAGGCAGACTTGTTCCCATGAAAAGGCATGCTTTGTGGTCCGCTCTTTCAACATCCCCCCTCCTCTGAAACAAGGAATGAAAAGGAGGAACTGGTTGGGATTCAAATCAGCACATACCAGTGACAATCAGCGCTGGGAAGAGAGTCATGCAGTCAGAGAAACACACACCCCCATAACATGAGCGAAAGCCAGGCTCAGCCACTTCATGCTGTTGTTAAAAAAAGCACAAATATGTAACAGTGTATCAAGCCACTTGATGTGGCTCAAATGCAGAGATGTTTTATTTGAGACTAATTCAAGGCTTAGATGTTTTTTTTTCTGGACTTCTTCAGTTTTATTTTTTGTTATGTATGCGCAGTGCTGTATAGTTTCAGCACCTCTAGTTGATGAAAGTTTCTCAAATGAAGCAATTAAAATAGAAAAATATACTTTTATTTCTAATAAGACATGTAAGTATGAATAAATAAATAGTTACTTTTGGATACCATAAGATGAGCTTGTTACTCCAAATATATTTTGCCTTTTTAAAATATGTTGTTATATCCTCTTGACCATTTTTTTCTTCTTCTTTAGAGAACCAGAGAAGTATAAAATTTAACTTTAGCATTGTTATTTTGTTGCACTGACCTGGCGTACATGAGTCGTGTTGGTTAAAAACCTTACATTTATAGTTTTCATCATTTCTGTGTTTTAGCATAAATCAACTCTACTGGTTACCATTCACATCTGACTATGCTTTTATGGATGGCTATCCAATAAAATGTGTCAAACAGAGCTTGTGAATTCGTGCCAATCACTTGAAAATAAGTACAGTTATTCTGTCTGTGGATCTGGTCACTTGTGGGTCTTTAGATGGTTCTAGAGCCTGATCCGTGATCCACAAATTCTGTTATAGTGGGTGCATGAAGAGATGGTTGACATGGGTGTAGATGTTTGAGGGGCTGCTTTGGTTGTGAATCTATTCTTTTTTTACTGTCTTTTTGCCTCGGCAGCATAGTGAAGGTTCCATTTTAGGTGTTCTGCCTTCATGAACCATCCTGCTCCACAGGGCTCTATGTAGGGCAACATCTTCCTAGGTGTTGAGGTCAAAGCGGCACTTCCTCAGGTGGTTTTTAATGTTGTCCTTGTAAATCTTCTCCTGCCCTCCTTAGGAGAGTTACCCTTCCTTCTGCTGGCCATAAAGAGTTGTTTTGGGAGTCAGTTATGTGGCATTTGGGTAACATGGCCTGTCCAACGCAAGTGGTGTTGTGTGGTGGTTGAGGTGATGCTGGGGAGACCCGGTACAATACATCCACTTCAACTCAATTTACACAATAGACATGTATCAACAATAAAACTGAAATAAAGTGAGTCTGATAAATAGGATACATTCTAGGTCGTACATTAACCATCTATTGATCTCCAGTAGTATACATTTTTATGTTGCACGTTTGTGTTGACAGTTGTTAAAGACACAATAAACTTAGATTGTTCTGACAGGTTGTCCCTAATTTCAGGTAACTCCTTCCGTTGGCAGATGCTTCTCACCACAACTTAAGAGGAAAACTCCTCCGTTGCTGCTTGTTCTAGCTGGGTCATATGCCAGCAGACTAGTGAGGAATAGACCCGTGCTCTCTGAACCCCTCCTTTTCTGACTGTTTCACAAAAGGTCATTAAATGTCATCGTCTCACACTGATATTGCTGTTCTTATAACAGCCTTTTCATTAAGACTAATAAATTGCTGCTTCATTAACTTTCCCCATGATGGCATTTGAACAGCAGGAGACTGATTACAAATACAAATTTTAGGAGGTCCCTGCTGTCTTCTACTCACAGGAAATATGGATTCCAATTAAAACATAACTTCCTGTTCGAGCAACAAGCACTTCCCATCACAACATCACCTCAGATGGAGTCAGAAAAGTTTTTAACTTAAATACCAGATATCCAGCAATCAATGCTGCTGCCAAGTGGTGAAGAAGAAGGTAATGTGTTTTGTCTGACGTGATTTTTCAATTTTATACTGAAAAGTGAACTGGACAGATCATAAAATAAATAAGTCCAAAGAGTATAGTTAATCACAAGGATTTGAAGGGTGCTTTGGCGCCACCTCAGTATTTATATCTGTACACTACTGCAAGTCATGAGCTCTCAGTCTGCTGATATTTATCGAGAGCATTAATGCAAGTTTTCACCCAGGCGCTCATGTAAAAATGCATAAATTGTCAGGGAAAAAAGAAGAAGAAGAAGAAAAAAAAAAGATTTATCTCCATGTACTTTCCTAAGAAGTGCTGTTTTACTATGGAGCTTGGACAAGGAGAGGGCACGCCTTGGAGGGCATAAAACTGAATGAACTGCTGATTTTCAGCACCATTTCCAGAATATTCTGGTCGATTGCATTTTGCCTAAAAAAATAAATAAAAAAATAAACAAATTCCCTAGCCATATATGTCAGGTTCTGCCCCAAGCAGCGGCCCAGTTTTCCCTTTCTTCATTCAGATCTCTCTCTCTCTCTCACTCTCTCTCTCTCTATCTATCTTATTTATTTATTTACTTATTTATCTATTTATTTATTTTATCCAGGGGCATTTAAATCATTCAGAGGGGTCTAGGAGGGAAAGCAGAGCACCAAAAGCAGCTGCTTCCACAGTAGAGGCCAGTGATCGTCAAGCCTCAGGGAGTTTTAGCCTTGCTCGTCTGCTTGCGTCGCCGATCAAATGTAATACAGAGGGCAAATCTGAGTGACTGCTGAACCTTAGTGGAATCATTATGAATACAGCTGGTGGACAAAAGGAAATTTAAAAGAACAAAATCTCAGCAACCCTTTGTGATACAGACAAGTGTGGACAGATGGGTGAATGAAAAGGTTGTAAACAAGCTATTGTTTCGACATACAAATGGAATTTATCAAAATGAAGTAAAAAATATGTACTCAAAGTTTTTTATGCCAGTGATGTCACAAGCTGTGGGAACATCATAATCCTGATAGTGTGTCATTTTAAAATGACAAAAGCATTTCAGATAAATCTTTATAAAGAACAGAAAAGACTGCGGCAGAAAGGCAGCTTACCAATAACATTTTTTTACAGCTATGTGTGTTGAATGACTTTTTTCAAATCTGCAACCCCAGGGCATCACCAATATCTCACACTGACCTGGTCTGATATTGTTCTACTCTTCTTTCAGTCTCTTCTGTAATTTCAAAATCACAGAGGGTTTCTAAGCCATTATACTTTGTCACCAACAATCTCGAGGAGAATCTCAATTAGGGTTAAATTGCAGCTCTGGGCTCATCATTTCATTATTGTAGTGATATTAGCTTGGAGGAAGTGCTTTATCAGTTTTACAGTGTATGGCGAAGGGCATGGACCAGCATAAAAACTGCATGATGATTGGGAGATTCTTTACTCAAGTGAACAGCATGTTGCTAAACCTGCTAAAGGAAGTTTGATGCTGCTCTGTTGTTTAAGTCATCACTCATGACTTGCTCATTCAGACTT
The DNA here is from genome assembly GCF_001649575.2 of Kryptolebias marmoratus. Taxonomy (NCBI): domain Eukaryota; kingdom Metazoa; phylum Chordata; class Actinopteri; order Cyprinodontiformes; family Rivulidae; genus Kryptolebias; species Kryptolebias marmoratus. The sequence continues at coordinate 22,172,394 of NC_051443.1, forward strand.
ATTTTATCACACACTTTGAGTTCAGTCTCACCACGTATTAACATCAAAGATCTGGAAAGGTTTGGACAGTATCTGCCTTGAGATTTGTAGAATGTGTACAAGACTTACAGTGGAAGCTATGTGGGTTTGCTTTGGTTCAGTAGTGTTGACCAGCCATGACAGAACAAGCTAAGGTTTTGTGAAAGTAAACACTGAGTTGAAGCAGAAGAAGTGGAGCATGGAGCACATTGATACAAACAGAATCTCAAAACAATGAATTGTTTCTTGACTAGAGCTTTTCATCAGCCAAGATATAACAGGAAGTCTTTTCCAGGATATGCATTATACACTCCCACATTTCTACTAGCAACACCAGAAGACTAAAAAATATTGTCTCTATTGTCTTTTCTTCCCAGAGGCTGAGTCATCCGACTACAGCTGATGGGTTAAAAGACTGAGGAAGATGGGATGTCATAGGGATGTTCTACTTTGCGTGAGTGCACAAAACTGGTGGGGTGGGTGACGTAAATATCATCATCAGGGTGCGTGCGCAAAATGCTGATAGACTGTGACAACTGCATTTGTTATAAGAACATGGCCTTGAAGATTTACTTGATATGTTGGGCATATTCCCAAGATAACTCTATCTGTAGAAGGGGATGTACTTGCCTGGTGAACATTTTAAGTAGAAAATTTGCCATATTACACATAAACTGTCCATAAGTGCTGAGGCTAAAGTTAGGCTAAATTTGCTTTCAAACAGAAAGTTTCTGTCAGAGGAAAGCTCCCATGCAAGTGTCAGAATAGAACTATAGCATATTTGAGATGAGTGGGTGGCACCCACAGAGTTGCAGTTGACCACTCTGTGACTATTTTGAGAGAAATTTTGTCACACGAATCATGTCCAAAACTCAAGTGGCAAGAGCCTCTGCAACTCACGTGAGGAAACTGAGAGCCCCTGCATAATTTTTCACTCTTTGGAGACTCCCTCGAGGATGTTCCACTATAGTCACCAGCAGTCATAGTAAGATACTGGCTAAAGGATCAAACTCAGGATCTCTGCAAGGCAAGAAGTCACATGCTACTGAACAAAGTGTCCACAAAGATGTAGCAGATAACTTTTGTAATCCTTGCAATTAGGTAATTCAAATCAAATGATAGCCATTTTAATTTACTACTATGAGATTAGCTCCATTCTTTATGATGTCTTAGAGGCATCTAGTCATTGCACTTAGCTTGTAAAATTTTATGTGTCTATAGGACCTTCTATAGGACCTTAAATTGAATTAGGTAAATTTATGTTTTCATCAGCCAGTAAAATATAAACATATTTTTATATTAACCAATATGGTCTCCTTTCTTGATACATTTGGTGATAATATTGACTTTTCTTGTCTTGAAATCCCAATCTGTGCTTTTCACCAGTTTTGTGAGGCTTATGTATTTTCATTTGTTTGTGTGTTACATAAAGCTATTAAGACTAAACATTATTGGCTAAGTGCGGTCTAAATTTATACAAAGACAAACAGACTAAATGAGGGCTACAACTTGACTCAACATTAAAATCATGTCAATTAGTCACTTGCTGGATACGATCCTTCTTAAAGAAGAAGGATCAGAAGAAGGATATCACAAAAGCCAAAGCTGTCTGTGTGCCTGCCAGTAACTTAGAATAATCAGCCTCTTAATCACTCTGGAACATTCAGTCTGATTCCCCTCAGACATTAAGACTCTGTAAACCAAGATGACGTCTTCCCTTATGTAGCTCTGAATTACAGGAAAATCCTTCTCTAGTTCCTTACCTACATTTTTAAAATAACTTAAATGAATTTGTGTCATTTTGAAGCAGAAGTCATTAAAAATGGTGAGAGTTTGGGATGGGCAGCATTTTCTACACTGACTGAAACAGTATCCTTCAGCATTTTTCTGAATGACCTGTCATGTAGCTCACTAACATCAATAATATTTAAAGGCCTAGCATTTTTTGAAGGAATGCTTATAACCGACTGCCTTTTATGGCAGGGTTTTATCTTAATATGATGAGAAATTATGTCAAATGTTGGAGTTGTCGCCCTTTTGATCAAACTTTGAAAATAACAATTATGTGCAACCTCATGCAATAGTGCAAGATGTCATGCTCAGAGTATACGTTGTAAATGACTGTCAGCTACTAGCACATCAAATTTTAGCTCAATATCTGTAAAACTGACTGAAGTTTTGTACTTTCTAAAGTCAGTTGGTTGTGGCAATCATCTTGAAGGGGGGTGACTCTAGAACTCAATCAGTTATAGAGGTACAACCAATGATTGTTTTCTGAAATTTTCAATAAAAACTGCCCAGTGGTTTTTGATATATTTGGCAAACAACCATAATTGACTCAAAATAATTAATAGTAAACCTTTAGCAAATATCTTGAGCAATTTCTTAGTGCTCAGAACATGTAGTGGGTATCAGCTTCAACTGCTACCACACTAAATTTAGGTCAGTATCTGTAAACTGAAAGAAATAAAGCAATTTTTTGTGTATTTTTTTGTTTTTTTTGTTTTGTGATCAGATGTCATATTGATTCAAGCAATAACACAGACTTATTCAAAGACATAAAATTTTGGTCATAACTTTGAATTAAATATTTGGGATTTATTTGATTTTTCAAAAAAAGCATCTAAACAATATCGAAACACTTCTGCTCTTGTGGTTTCACTTTAAAGACAGCGACTTTGAAACATCAACATATGTAAATGATCTTTCTATTTTCATCTTGGCTGTATTTTTAGTGATGCCATCACTTAAAAACATCAGCTTATAATAAAACAGTCTGATCCACATTACTGTATGTGAGTTCTTCAGAACCTCTTCGGTGTAGACATGAGAAACAAATACCTCACCTTTCTCTCTCAGGAGTCTGACGCACACACTCAAACACTGAGCTGCAACGGCATTGTCAGTCAGCCACAAAAAAAGGGTTGATCACCTTGACAAGCTTGTGGTCAAAAGCTTTAGGATCTGAAGCTTGCAAGTGGCAGGTTGTGCAGCACTATCTAATGCACTTAGGTATCAAAGTCGAGCACTGACCCATTTATGTCAGATTCAACTTGTACGCGGTGGAGGGAAAAACATAAGGACCTTATTTAAAATTCATAAGTTAACCTCAAAAATGACAAGGTCTTCTGCGTATCCAGATATTTTCCTCATCAACAATGGTTCCTTGTGCAGGGCTGTTAGGAAATTGCAAATATGGTACAAACTTCTCCTGCAGCCTGCCTCTTCCCATCTGTTTTTTTTATAATTTGTGCACAGCCACTGTGACACTGTTAAAGCAATAAATAAATAAATGTGAAACTAAGGCTAACCTTCATTTAGTAGACATCTCTCTGCAATTACATGTCTTTGTTTTCTAGTAGAAAAAAATAGATTTTGATGTGACTTTTAAAGAATAATCAAACCAGGGTAAACAGGATCATTTGGGTCTTATTTGTTGTTAGCTTTGTTGCAAGTGGCTTTAGGACCTGTAATAGCACGTAATTTATTATTATTGTTTCTCATTTCCTCCTGCTGTGAATGAAACCTATTCACTTTGCCGGCCATTAAGGAACAATTTGTTTTCTGTTCATTATCTCATTTAAAATGCCACAGCCCATTAGCTGCACTGAACAATAACAGGAGATCCAGCTGCAGATCCAGCTGTGGTAGCAGCTTATAAGTGATATATCAGACACGGTTTGTCTGTTTTAAGCTTTGCATTCCAGCATGCAAAAGCTTACTGTTACAGGGCAATGAGAAAAGGGCAAGAGTTAATAAGCACAGATTAAAAGCTGAATTTAATTGATTTTATTTATTTATTTTGGAATCTAGGCCTGATGTCTTTCTGACCGCAGCTCTGAACTAGAATTGAAAGCCACTTCAATGGTTACTTTAGTCCTTATAACAATTTCTTCACACTCCAGTTCAATAGGTGGTGATAATGCCCTGGTTTCAAGGGATTTGGAATTTTAATGCAACGTTTGTGTGTTTTGTTGTTTCTTAAGGATAAATTGGATAAAAGCAAGTGTCCTTACACACTATCTGAGAAGTATTGTTTTTTTTTTCTTTTGCCAGAAGTGGTACTCATAGTCTTCTTTGTCACTTGTGTCATTGGTACCAATTATTCTTCAGAGTTTTTATTCCCACATATGCATTGTTGGTGTGCAAGGATACAAACTTGTATGCTGTATGCAGTCAGCCATGGAGGTACCTGACTGATCCTGGTAGACTGGTGCAGCTGATGAAATTTACTTCACACAGACCTTGGAGTAAATTAGACAGTGGAACCTAGCAACAGTGGCCTGGATTGGGAACTTTGAGGCTTGTGTTGATGGCATGAACAATTAGAGGAATTTAAACTCACTTTTAAAAACTTTGAAGAAGGGAAACTCTTTTCCCTTCTTGGCTTGACTTCCAGTTTCAGTTGTTTCATACATAATACTATTGAGCTGAGAGTCATGCTCAACACATACTGTAAATGCTAACAGGTCATGCTAGATCTCACAATATTGCATGAGAATCATTCGTAAGAGCACAAGATGAATTTGGTTTAAATCTCTGGCATAAAAGGCGGAAAAGCTAGACCTTTAATTTATATCTGTAGTTATCTCTTCCAAAATTTAGATATACTTACTAGAACCAGAAAGACTACAATCTACATCATTTGAAGTCTGCAGTACAAATTAGTATTGCTCTCCCTACAGTTTATAAAGGCCAGCGGCAGCTCGAGTGTGTATGGCCTAGGAGGCTTTTAGAGTTGTAGCCTGGGAAGGAAGAGAGAGGGAATGACTCCCATTTCACTCCAGATAAATGTGATTAAGTTTCGCACAAGCACTTACATGGAGCATGGATGGATGGGATTGCATTTCAGAGCAAAGACACATGTCCCATGAGTAACGTAATCAGCTTCAATCCTCCATGCTTCCTTTCTCTACAATGCAATTTCATCTCACTTAAGTGGAAATGAGAACTTACTCAGCTTCTGCATCATTTACCTGACTTCATGGTACCGTAAAATATGCAGCCTGTTCCAGTCATGCTTGAAACTTATAAGACCAACTCTTTTTATTGCCAAAACCAGTATAACCTTATCAGAATCAAATTGTCTCATTGTTCCAGATCAATGCATTCCAAGGGTGTTGGCTGGAGTAACTTCTAAAACTTAATTTGATACTTTTGGGGAAAAAAGTAAGCTAATCTTCTCATCAAATATTTGAATCTAATTTCTAACTAGCAATATATATATATATATATATATATATATATATATATATATATAATAGAAACTATAAACAGGAAACATTAGTGTGAAGGCTGAATTAGCATCAACTAGTGTTTTATTTGTTGAAGAAGCAGTGTTTAAGATTCATGATGCCATATATACAGGTGCTGGTCATAAAATTAGAATATCATGAAAAAGTAGATTGATTTCAGTAATTCCATTTAAAAAGTGAAACTTGTATATTATATTCATACATTACACACAAACTCATATTTCAAATGTTTATTTCGTTTAATTTTGATGATTACAAATGACAACAAATGAAAATCTCAAATTCATCATATCA
>NC_051443.1:22179073-22210387 GCF_001649575.2 Kryptolebias marmoratus
GGCCAACATTTCTATAAATCCTTTGTTTTTATTGGTCTTCAGTAATATTCTAATTTTCTGATATGATGAATTTGAGATTTTCATTTGTTGTCATTTGTAATCATCAAAATTAAACGAAATAAACATTTGAAATATATGAGTTTGTATGTAATGAATGAATATAATATACAAGTTTCACTTTTTAAATGGAATTACTGAAATCAATCTACTTTTTCATGATATTCTAATTTTATGACCAGCACCTGTATATCCAGATATTACTGGAACAAAAAAGCCTTTAGAAGAACCTGAACCTTTAAACATACATATGCAGATAATAAAGGTTAACTTTCTTTACCCCCTGAAATTATTATGTATTTTACCAACCAATATATAATAAGGTCAATGAATATGAGCTTTTAACTGAAGGTCACACCAGCATACACCCCAGACGAATTGACAAAATTAGGTTAGGGATATTGGAAAATAAAGGCTTTGCTCTGGTTAAAATTGAGGTCACCTTAAACAGGTAACCTCGATTTTATTGTAAATGTGTAATGCCATAGGAAAAAAAACACCCCCTTTTTGACCATGAAAATTATAAATAGATTGGTCTAAAACCTATCAACATATTTAAATCTAATTTATCTCTACTAATAAATGTTTACGTTGTAAGACATTCTGCTTTGAGGCTTTAATTTTCTCATCAAATAGCATACAATGGACGTGGCATGAGCCTCAATTTAGCTGCTCAAAGGTCTAAAAATACAAAGATCTGGTTAACTTTTTCATAAGGACTTTTTAAAGCTCTCTGACATAAATATAATCACTGAGGAGCCTCCAAATATAACTGGGACACTGGTTTTGGAAAGACAACTGGATTTTATTTTGGTCTCTCTTTGTTGTGAGCATAACAAGAAGAATTTTATTCATCAACACCAAATTGAGTAGAGAGGAGACAAACCCTGATACATAAATTTAAAACTCTGTTCACATGTTTAAACACGAGCACAGTGCTTAAATTTATGTGAACTACAGTTTTAATCCTAACTTTAATTACCAGCGAGTGTAATTTACAGATCTGTCTGTGCTGTGATTATAGATTAAGCCCAAATTATTTATTGCTGTTCAAACGATGGGTCGCACAGAGCCGCACATTCATTAACACAAGGCTGACACTTTAGTATCTTCTGCTCAAGTTGATAGGGGGAGGGTTATTTGCATGATAAATGAATGAAAAACTACATTTGAAAAAAAAAAGTGAACAATTATACAAAGAAATTCAAGTATTTTATCCAATAAAGACAGGTAGATTTGATCATAAAGTACTATTCTGTCCTGGCTCATAAAAGGTTATTGCTGCAGGCAGGAATGACCTCCTGTTCTGATCTTTATTGCAGCAGAAATGACTAACAGTATTCCAAGTTCATCAGTATATTATGCACTGTGGTGTCCATTATTTGGAGCAGTTTGGGAATGTTTCTTCTTCCCACACTCAGCTCCAGGGTTCCAGAGCATTCCCCGACCCAGAGCCAGCTTCCTTCATTTGTTTATTCAGTTTCTTTGAGCCACACTGACTGAGATGCTGCTCCCTCAACAGATGGCTGAGAAGAATGTTGCCAGAGACTCACAGAGAATATGCAACATCTGTTGTCTAGGTGAACACCCAGGTATTTGAAGTTTTCCACTGCTTTCACCTCTCCTTCCTGGAAGAAAATACAACTTATTATCACCCAAAATGGCCACCACAGCCAAGCAACCTTAGAGAACACAAAAATGATAAAACTCAATCAGTTTAACAAATACTGAGCTCAGATAGTACAATGAAACTTTAAAAAAAATCATTTGATCTACATCTACAGCTAATTAAGTATTGAAGTCAACCCAGTTCAAAATGGCTGCCACAGCCAACTGAATTTAGGAAACACAAAAATAGCTATAACTCAGCTAATTTCACAAATATTGAGCTAAATTTTGATGTGAAATTAGATGAGTCATCCTCAACACATGTCTATAGTGCTATCTATTGCACAATATCTTTGCTTATGCTGAGTAATTCTGTGCATGACAAAATCTTATGCAAGTCTGAGGTGTACAAAGGGAAGAAAAACAGGCAGTGTTCATTCCCCTGCAGAGCTCTGGTGCTGCTGACCACCTTCTCAAACACACAATCCTTCAGTCTCACAAACTGGGGTCTCACAGGTAGTAAATAATCCAGATGGTTGTGATGGCATCAAGCTTCTTCCATCTCTAGGGCAAAAGAAGTAGTGTGTCTTAAAAAGTGCTTACTCACAATAAATAGACCATTAATAGTTTCTCTAAGATTTTAATGATGTTCTATGCTGGACTGATGCATTTCTTGTTAAAAGCAAAATATTTTTTTGTCTCTAAACCAAGACAAAATATTTTCAATAGCTGTCAAATGTGGTTAAGGTTAATGATTTGCTCCAGAAACTTTCACATGTGAGTAACACAATGTAACAGTACCTGGGGATCTGCAACATCTGGATCTGCAGCCATGTTCAGACCCTCCAGCTGCCTTTTCTCCTGATTGCTGGAAACAGACAGTTGAGACAGAAAGGCAGAGGGGGGTTGTGTTTCCTGATGTTGGGGGATGTGTTCGGCTATGTTTACGCTCAAAGCTGAGTTGCGACAGGAAAGTTGTGGGTCCACAGTTAAACTGTGAACATGTCTAATAACATGTATCCGGAAATTGGAAACACAAACAAATAAGAGGATTTTTTAATTTTTGGTTGTGTACAAAAGAAAAGATTGGGATCATTGTTGCATTGTGTTTTCTTTATTTGTCAGCTTCTATATAGTATGTCTGACTTGATATTTAATGCTTGGATTTAGATCTACCATTATAGGTCACTCATGCGTGTTAATATAATCAGACATTACTGTACCATTCAGGGGCGCAGCTACTGATGGGTCTTGTTGGACCTAGGCCCATTAAAATGTGTTTTACTTACTGATAAACATGACCTAATGTTTTTTGAACACTTGACATTGTTATTTATAGTACGGATGTGTGTTAATGTTTTATTATACAGTATATGGTTTAGCTCTGATGCATTATATGGACCTCTGACATACATATGCCTTATTAGATTACAACTTGTGTTGGTGCTAGATAGCTATTACTAACCACTATTAACATCATTTTTCAAGCAACAACTACTGCTTTTATAGGAAACCAAACTGACTGTCTAGTGCAAACTAAAGCTGGAAACAAAGCCAATTAGGTTAAACATCTTCTTACGAGTTGTTTTTATCATCTTTACTTTTTACATCTTAAAGCAGAGGTCCAGGCAGGTCTGATTTGGTCCATGTCTGGCTTAAAATGGCAGACTGACATGACTAAGACCCAACCACTGGGTCGGACTCATTCATGCCATTGTTTAGTTTCTGTTATAACAATTGCAACATTCTTTTTTAAAAAGAAACATTACTACTTACATTAGTACTTACTTACTTACTACTTACTTAAATGTGCATTAGTGTTTGTGTTTTCTTGTTTCACTCTGCTTATATCTTCATGTTTTAAAGTAGACCAAGGTAAAAACTGGTTGTGATTTACTTCTAGTCTTTGTTCACAGTGTAGCAGCATTTTAACAGCAATTTGATGTTAACTGCAGCTTTGTTTGGGCTGTGAGTCAAATCTCACTGGAACTGGGGGCAATGAAACACTGTAAACACTACATCCTGATGGATATTCTGTTTCTTTTTGTCTTCATCTGTCTGTAGCCATGGGAGTGCTTATGTCAAAAAAACAACAGGTGGAGAAGGTCCAGAAATGCAGCGCCGTCGTCTCGGCCTTCCAGGCAGGCCTGAAGGATCGCCCAGCCAAACAGGTGGAAGGTGAAGGAGAGGAACGTGAAGGGCCTGCCAAAACTTCAGCCAATCCCGGCGAGAAAAACACAGAGGAGGAGAAACAGGAGGCGTCAGAAAACAGTGCTGGTCCGTCTACCTCCCAGCAGGCCTCGGCTCCAGTAAGGGATGAATGTAAAGCCAACCAGGAGGCTTGGTCGAGGTTACGGGACGGGAAGGGAGTGGAGCCAGAAGATCTGGACAAGAGCCATCAGCTCACGCCTCCTGCTTTTGTACGACCGAAAAGGGAACCCAATGATGACCAGCCTATTGAGGTGGAACTGGACACAAAAGAGCAGGTATTGAATGCTCAAAATTTAGAAACAACTCATTTGATGAGTGTCATGGTTTCTGAAAACACTTTGGATATAAATAAGAGTTTCTCAACTTCTGTTTGCTAGATTGACACTAATATTTAATGTAGAGCCGTATTGCAGACTTCATAACCTTGGATTTTTAATTAATTGCATTTCTTGATCATAACATTACCTGAAAGGACGGTTTTCTGAAAATGCTTTAATTCATCCGCTTGAGTACATCAGTTTTCTGAGTACTGGGCAGCTGCATAAAGGAGCCTATAATTCAAGTTCAAGTATAACATTTATTTGTTCATTGATTTTTAGGAATGTAATAAAAAGAAACAATCTTCATCTTAGCCAGTGCAATAAATATTGTGTGTTTACAGTTTAGCTGACCTGTTGCCAGTGAAACAAAGATGTTGAACACTATCTTCTATCAGAAGTGAGAAGACACAGTTGATTATCTTTGGGACAATGTTTGATGATTTAAATGTTACAAGTAAGAAGTTTGCACCACCTGATGCAATCTTAATTTCAAATAGTCCATTACAGTCTGACACCTCATTAACAGAAGGTTCTGATCTATTGGAATGCTCAAACGCTTGATGTCCTTTTCATTTCTTTACCCTACAATTTTACATAATCAAACACAAATTCATCTAACCTTTGCTAACTTTATACCCAGTGAAAAGTAGCATTTTTGCCTACTTAGCTTTCCATAGTATCCATAGTTATTTAACTCACCCAAACTTTTTTTTTTGTTATACATATGTTATAGAATTCCGTATATGATGAAACACTTACTATGAACTGCCAACTTCTGAGATGAGAGAAAACTAAGATATCAAAGAATCTCTATGGTGTAGCACATAATCTGTTTTTCTCCTGTCAGCCATTACATTAAAGCAGTCAGGTTCTAAAGGTGAGAAAGTATGAGTTCAAAGTTATTTCCCGCAAAAAACTTTTTTTTTCTATTTTGTCGTACTACCAGTGATATGTTGTTGATGTTGTAAGGGTTTCTCACTTCAAGCATCTTGCGGGTGGGCTGCTCCAACTGGCTCTAAGAGGTGACATTTCCAAGGCAAAGCTGACTAACAGGGGAGGGAGTTCCACCAACACCAGCAACTTTTCTATTTTGGAAAGTGTAACGGCTCCCTGGGCCTTGAGAAAAGTTACCAAAAAAAAGAAAAAGAAGAAATATATATCTTATGCAACAATAAAAGATTTTTATTTGTAAATTTCTTGGCTCACATATTCAAATGAGTCAACTATGCTGTTGGAAATGGTACATGGATCAGGATTTATACTGTATCATGTTTATAGCAGAATAAGGGTTCAATATGAAAGGCACACACACAGACAGAAAACATTGATATCAAATTGGCAAAAAACAAAAGGAGCCAAACCAGGAGTAATCAGCCAAAACTATAACAGGAAGAGCAGCCAAAACACAAAAATTCCAAAGACATGTCAAACCTAACCCAGAGGGAACTAAAACCCCAAAGAACAGGACAAATCTAAAATTAGATACCAGCACCACACTCAGAAGTTGAAAGAAAAGCACACATGGAGCGACACTGTTCTTTAATTACAGTTTTTTAATGCTTGGCATAACTACAGAACTTGTTAGAAGAGGGATCTGCCTCTATTTTTTATGGAAAACAAGATTTCAGCTGCTCAATGATCTACAGTCATTGTTGTCTTATTTCTCTTGTTGTAATGTCCTACATGACAGGAGACAGAACTGAACTGCAGGCAGGCCAGTTCAGCACACACTTCAGTGACCACTAAACAGCTCTTTTTATAAGTCAGAAAAAAACAAACTTGTTGGGGGAAACGGTCACCTTGGTGGAAATATCCAGTATTTCTTAAAAATTTCACTGTATGATTTTGCATACCTTCAGATATTTGCAGGTCACCTACATCTCAGATTTTTTTCTCCTTTAACTCATAACACCTGGAACGATCTTTTTCATCTCATTTTTCCAAACGCAAGATGAAACATGGACTCATCTGATCACAAAGAATTTCTTAACTGACTTTCTCTCCATCTGAGTTGATGCCCTTTATAACTTTCTTGCATCACACAGTTTCAGGTTACGATCATGGACACAGTGACTCACTGTATCGAGCCTTCAAAGGTACTCACTGGCCCATGTTTATATATATTGATTAATGTGGTATGACAGTTTCTCATGCAGTGCCACTTCGGAGCTTTGAAGGTTAATCAAATCCAATAGTACAAACTTCCAGAAGGATTGGTACTTGCATTTCAATCTCGTTTTCTTTGCTTCCTCCTCAACTTTTTCTTTTCTGTTTTTGTTTTTCCGTGTTGGAGGTTAGCACCAAATTTTGATTTGCTTACATTTTCTAAATATACTAAATATGGTCAGGAAAAATGCAATAAAAAATGATTACATTTTTTAAGTATCTGTTAAAATGGTTTAAAAAATTAAAATAAAGATGAATGTTTTTGTTGCATTTAGAAATAATGTCCATTTATCAATAGTTCATTATCTTTCAGATTTCAGTTAGTTTTGCTAATTACTATTTTTTGCAGTAGCGTAAATATCAAACTCCAAAGCCACTTTATAATGAATAAATAATGACTAGAATATCTTATTTTTTATGTGTAAAGTCCAACACTCTGAGTTTTCTCCAGGACAGAATGTCTAATAACAAGAGATGTTACAGCCATATTTAAACTATATTCATACTTTGCCCTCTTCTTGACACCCAGCTTTTAACTTTCCCTTCAAACAAGGCCATTTGGGAGAACTATAAACACTTGCCTGCCAGAATAGTTGAAAATCATGCATAATCCAGCCAAAGGAAGAGGAACAAAAAGCAGTTATTACATCTAACTTACATTTTTAGCGCTGTATAGCTTAATGAAAATGGAAGTCAGTGAAATTACCTTAGATGCAATTTTTTGCAGACATAAAACCAGTTTATGAGAGATCTGAATTATCTTATTAATCACACTTTGCTTTGGGGACAAACTCCAAAATGGAAATGGTAGACTAATTTTGGCTTTCTGCATTTTCTGATAGCCACCCAGTGATGAGATGTGTGACGTGTGCGAGGTGTGGACAGCCGACGACTTGTACCCCTGCAAGATTTGCACGCGGGTGTTTCACGACGGCTGCCTGAGGGAGTTAGGCTACCTGCGTGCCGAGGCCTTGCAGGAGATGAGAGATACAGCCCACACTGTCACCGGCTGGAGCTGCTACTATTGTGTGAGTCAGCAGCTACTGGACACCAAACATGCAGCTTCTTCCAGTGCAAATGTGGAAAATAGATCAACAAACAAATCAGATGTATGACGGGTAATGCAAAATACAAACAAATCAATAAATAATTAAAAAACAAATAACTTTTTTTTTGTCACTGAAAGAGCTCTATGTAAAATCAAGTGACACCTAGTGTTCAAACTTTATTTCACTTTCCTAGTTTGTGTGGTGAAACTGGTTGCCACAAAACAAGAAAGACACATTTAGTTTTTTTGTTCAGGCTACTGTTAAAACATATAGCGGTGCCACATAGTTGATTCAGGCATTACCTCACTGGGCTGTGACTGTTGGTGACTAGTCGGTGACCGGCAATGTGAAATGGGAAATAGGTTTCATTCTTGAAGTTAATTTATTCACACATACACATAGTAAAAAAGTTGTTACATGTAAAGTGCGCCACTCTCCTATACTCCTTTAACACTGATATTTTTATTAACAAACTGACAAGCTGCCTCTAAAACATATCTGAAAAAGCTTTGACCTCCAGCTGCTCCCACCTTGCTTAATTTGCACCAACGTAAAAAAAGTAACGTTATCAGAAGAAATTCATTATCCAAGCTGGAAAATCAAGGTGGAAGTGGTAATGACAGCTCAGTTTTTATCTGAGTGTGAACTGGTGAGTGAATCCGCTCACTGTTATTATAGTTGGTTACATTGTGTAACCTTCAGCTTTTACTTGTTACAGCTTATTAAAACCTACAACATGCTGTCAGCTGTAAGTTTTAATTAAAACTGTTGTCTTGTCATTTTGACAATACAGGTCTTTCGTTTTTTCTATTTTTTTTCAGTGCAAAGGAATGGGTTAACTCTATGTTGTTTTTGTGACAACTGACATACAGTATTTTATGTATGTGCATGTGTCCTTTCCTTTTTGAAAGACATATTATAACCAACAAATAACAACACTGTAGTTCATTAAGGTGTTAAGGAAATGAGAAAGAAGGCTGTTAAAACACCAGTATATGAGTCCTCTCTGTGTTTGAACTTTGTGAGATGAAGATTGTGATCTCTTTGAGGTGGCTCTAGTCGGCAATTATCAGTCTGGCTAACATTCTGTTATTGGAAAACTATTACAGCCTCAACTCTAAGTGAGGCAAGATTCTTAACACAACAGCTTCTCATTATGAATTCAAGGCAAATGCTAAAAGAGCATAACTCTCTGCCGATGATCAGCCTGTGAGCAGATAATGCAATCTGTTTTTGTCGAGCATAAACAGCTGCAGTGGTTTTCTTAGAGCTCTGTTCAAAGCGAAGCAGGGACTTTATTTTATTTTTATTTTTTATTATCCCCAAGAAGCAAATTCACTACTCAAAGCTTTCCAAAAAGGAATTGTTTTCACACAATTTAAAGGAAAAGAGATCCTCTTTCTTTGTCTTATAACATAAGAACCTTAAAGACTATTATATATATATAGACACGATGAACTTTATTGATAGTTTCTTTGTCTTCACTGTGTTAAACATAAGACTCAAGGGAAACTGTTCTTTGAGAGAGAGAGAAAGAGAGAGAGAGAGAGAGAGAGAGAGAGAGAGAGAGAGAGAGAGAGAAGAAATCTCAATTAGATTTTGAATTTTGGTCTTTATGGCTACTGAGACGAGCAGTTTTGTTTGCACATGTCAATCATTTGTTACTTCTCTCCCTTCCCTCACTCTCTGTCCCCTCTTGCCTGCCACAACTGACATTTCATTCAACACTGGCTAAATGGACTGAGTTCAAAAGGGTGTTTTTCAGTCGATCTTTTGCAGCTAACCCTTTGGACTATGGTACCAAAGTATAAATAAACAAAGCTTCAAAAATTCAATAACTTATTCTTATTCTTTTGAATTATAGGGAGTCCAGCATGAATTTCACAGTATTAGTAGAAATGGTTAAGAATTAGCTTCATAAGTGGATTATTTGTCCATAATTGGACAGTGAAACCTATTGGAAAACTACTCTAAAATAAATGTAAAATATGTTAAATTAGAGAAAAGATTATTGTGATTTGTTCCATATGTCAATGGGTTTATGTTGTCAGAAAGTGTTCATAACATATTCCTTTTGACCTTCTTCCCAACTGGCAGTCTGTATCGAGCGTATTTGCTTTTTTTAAATTTGTAAATTTTTTTACAGAAGACAGAATAGAAATCACAGGTGTGATAGGTAAAAAGATTGATGGTTTAGTTTCTTGTGATGCCTCTTTAAATCTTGACAGTGAACCAACATGCCGAACAGATGGATCCCCCTCCAAGCAAAATGCAGCAAATATTTCTCCACCTGTGCACTTTCCTGGTTATATAATCAGGATGTTTGCTTTTAAAAACTTTTCAAGGTTTCATCTTAACCCGTGGTGCATTACTCTCTCACTTACTTGTTTGAGAGGAGTCAGTTGGATTAAAGTTGTCAACTTTGATTCAAAAAGCCAATAATTCCTACAGTAATTATTGCAAACGTAAACATAAATAATAAAAAAGATGGTCAGTCATTTTCTTGATTAATAACTACAAGAATGATCAACTTTGTGGATCTGCAAAAGACTTGCCGTTGTGTTTCCCGAGGCATTGTGTGGGGGATGCTGAAGTGCCTGGATAACTTTTAAAGGGTATCTGGTCACTGTACAACCACAGAAAACGCTGTGTCCACATTCTTTGCACAAAGTCAAGCTGATCCTGTTTATGGTGTTCATGGACAGGATCTCATGGAGCGGTTTTGGGCGAGGAGGGTGTCAGATTTGGAATCTCAGGGTCTCGTCTCTGCTTTTTGTGGGTGATGTGGTCTTGTTGGTGTCTTCAATAGGCACTGGGACTGTTTGTAGCCATGTGGGATGTGGATGAGATGAGAGTGAGCTCCTCTAAGTCTGAGGCCATGGTTCTCAAGAGGAAAAAAGGGGGAATGCTGGATAGGGGGTGAGTTCCAGTATCTGAGAGTTTTAGTCATGGGTGATGGTAGAATGGAGCACGAGATGGATTGAGGAGCTCAGTCGTTCGGGGGATCCTAAATTAGAGCTGATAGTCCTCCATATTGAAAGAGTCAGTTGAGGTGGTTCAGACATCTGGTTATGTTGCCTCCTGGACAATTTTCCCAGCATGTCCCACTGAGATTAGACTCTGGGGCAGCACCACAATTCACTAGAGGCACTGTATACCCTTTCTGGCCCAGGATAGCCTTGACATTCTCCAGAGGGTGTTATAGAGTGTAGCGGGGGAAGGGGTATCGGGGTCTCCCTCCTGGACCTGTTGCCTCCATTACCTGACCATAAATTAGCAGAAGATGACAGATGGATGGATGGATGGATGGATGCATGGATGGATGGATGGATGGATGGATCAACTTTGAGAACAGGTTTTAGTGCAAAGTGAAAATATAAAGAGGGGTTTATGTACTGTACAGTATAGCAAGAACATCTATGTTTTTTCATTTGGCAGTTAAATGCAAGTAATTCCTAATAAAATAAAATGACATCAAAATACAACTGCAGTATTTTTTTTCTAGAACCATTCACATTGTTAGAGTGGATGAGCCACTTCCACAGAACACAGAAAACAGCCTCTGTTTCTATTATCTGCAGTGTCCATGCAGTCTGACTCCTCTTGATAAAGACTTTCCCTCCCCATGAAACGCAGCTCAACCCTTGGTCATTGCATAACTCAAACATTGTGTGTGTGTTAGGCTCACTCCAGGCAACACATACAGCTGTAAGCTGCAATCAGTTCATTCCAAATAGATATATTTTCAATATGCATTGCACTAATAGATAGGAAATTGCTTTATAAGCATAATAGATGGTTGACTAGATAAAGAAACTAAGAAAAATGTGCAAAATGTGAATTAATTTGATGTCATGTTTGTGTCTGCCTGGTGGGTATTAGTTTATCAAATGTCATTTATTTCTATGTTGATGCCATGAACCCTTCAGAAAAATATATTATCCTAGGGACTGTTTTATGGGAGGATCCTGTACTGGTTTATTAGGATTTTTTGAATTATTATTTTTCACACGCAAGCACACAATTAAATAAAATCTCCAGCTTATGCTGCAAATATAAGAAACAATTAGAGACTGTCGTTTTACAAAGCAATGAAAAAACAGTGACCGAAAGATGAGTTCTTTGAGGCATCTTTTAAGAAAAAAAAAATGGATACATCACTTTTCACAGCACAGCCATTTGTTAAATTGCTAACATGGGAATAATTCTGCTTCAAGTCTTGTCATTTATTAGATTTATTTTGTTTAGAATTTGATTTTGAGTCACAATGTTGGTTATATATTTATAGCATTTTATTTCTCATCGCATCAATAATTATTTTTCTGAACAGGACAGTCTGAAAGAACTATTTATATAGGCGGAAAGCATAAGATTAGACTGTGTTTTTATTTTTATCCTTCATTCCCCAAAGAGTCTTTTGTGTAATAGAGGACATATTTTCCAGCAGCTGCCTGTAAGTGTATAAACCCTTCAATCGCTTTTAAGGTTACTTTGAATAACATGGATTAAAATCTTACCATACAGACAAAACAACATCATGAAAGCACCGGTTTTAGATGGGCTCTTTGATTGTTTTGCTGGCATTTGATGTTGCTAGGGGTGACGCCTGATGAACATATCTGATTACTGAGGCACAGAAATGTCTGGCGAAAAGAGCAAACAGAGGAAACTGTTTCCTGATGACAGTGTAAACATTTTTGACACTTAATGACATGAAAAAGAATGTTTTATGAACTCTTGAACGAGGGAGCTAGGTATAAACCTAATGAGATGCAGAACCCTAACAGAGTTGTAAATATATTACCTAATAGATATTAAAAAAAGACAGTTTCTCTAAGGGTCAGACTGTTATATCTGCACATTAGTGCATAAATTATAATTAATGCAGTGGTTAAAAACTGCCATCACTGGTAGGACAGTGATAGTTTATATTATAAGAGGTGGCAGAAATCAGCCTGCAGTGCTTTAAAGATAACACATTCGATTTAACACATGCACGTTTAAATGAACTCAAATGAAGCTTATGGAGGGAACTGGTGGCTCAGGCTAATCTGCAGCATTTCAAGCTCAATAAATGATGTCATGTGTTTGAGGAGTGGGAATAACAAAGTCACTGATGAAAAATGTTGCTCTGTTAGACACAAAAGACCAGAAGACTGTCAATGTTAAAATCACTGCTGTTTCCTCAGCTGGCTTCTCCTTTTTGAAATCTGTTCATGTTTGGTTTACAAACAGCTTTTTATTATTAAAAACTGCATGAATTTGTTGGAGGACGAGTACGAAACAGTGTGGCAATAAGAAAGAAACGTCTATACAGTATGACACCATTTGTTCTCTATTCCTAAATCTGTCTTCCTTGAGTTTCCTCAGCTCTGACACTTAATATCTGTGCGTGTGTCGCAGACAGATGCTCTTATCCAGATTCAGTGTTTCATTTGATGATTTCATTGACTTTGGAATGGCCTCAGGGGCCAGATACAGTATGTGATGGTTAGACATTTTATGAGTAAATGGATAAGCAAGGGAAGGAGGAAGGCTTCAAATGAATTTCTTCATAGAAATTAAATTTCTCATTTTTATTAACTGCTTCAAAATAAAAAGTACAAAACCAGACAGAAATCCTCAGCTACTGGAAGGACTGGTTCCCATTTACAGAATCACAACCAACCAAATAACGATTACACACAGTGGCTGTACTCTCAGTCTGTAAATGCAGGTGGACAGTGGGACGACAAGGTGTTGGCAGTTACCGTGGTCTTGGTGACAGGTTAAAAAAAGCAGCAAAGCATGAAGCAATGTGTTGTTGCACACAGTCAGCTCCTGCTGGCTGATATAATGAGACCATGTGTCTCTCCTTAGGTTACCAAAAAGGGAACGTACCGGTTTGTTACGCTTCACAATTTGGTTATTTTGGGTTTCATTGTCTTATCACTCTGTTGTGTCATCAAACAAATCAGACTTTGGTAAAAATGTGCAATTCTTTTTATCTTAGATTATAAGAAAAGCTAAAATGTACAACAAATGTGCCTGTGCACTAAATTGCTTAGCTTAAAGTTGTGTATCTCTGTTTTTCAAGAGTGGGTGGTTGTGTATTTCCATTTTAATTTTCAAAAGTAGTTGCAGAGGAATAAAAAAAACAACAGGAACTGTTGTTGTTGTTTTTTTTTTTCTCTCTCTTTGGTAAAGTTTTATTATACCACTTTTCTGATAAATAATGTATAAAAACGATATGAAAACTTGTGTCCCTTGTCACATTCTTTGTCTCAATATTTGCTGACATTTAGAAGAAAGCTGGAGGGAATTTTAAATGCTACACAAACCTTTACATCATACATATTGTAGCTTTACAGGCTGTTAATAAAATGGAAATGATCATTTAGCCATGCAAAATTGTATCTTTTTTAATTGTATTTTCAGTTATTTCTGTATTTGAAAATGTTTAAATTGATCGTAATGTGTTCATTTTTAACTTCAGGAAGCTGATTAATGAATAAGAGTATTTTCAGTTATCTGACATTATTGTTAATGGTAACGAGGATAACTCTCTTCTCTCACCTCACTCTGCCCTACAGGACAATGTGAATCTTCTCCTAACAGAGGAAGAGATGTACAGTCTAATGGAGACATTCAAACAGTGTAAGATCATCCCAGGTGAGTCACTTAGCATTGGTTTGAAAATACATTTGGTTACAGTGTTAGGCTACCATTTTAGCCTCAGCCTTTCTGACCTGAATGTCTAATTTCACTCATATAGATTTGAACAACCTTTTCTCCAGCAGCATCTTCATGAGGACAGTACTAGTTTAAGTATGTATTCATTTAGAACATTTACAATAATACATGAAGGTGAATTATCCAGGGTGCTCACTTTTTTTTTTTTTTCCAACCACTGTGACCCTGAACAGAAAGGTGCATAAAAATAGATGGACAGACAGAGGAGCAGTTATCTGCTTGCTAAACCAGTTTGGTGGTCATAGCAAATGCTGTTAATGCTACATATTAGGATGTCGTTCATATTTCTGTTTCTTAAACAGCTTAAACTAAAATATTTTGCTTTCTGTATTTTAGCTAAGACTTCCCACAGTAAAGAAAATGTTATTAACTTTATAATAAATAGTGTATTTTAAAACATACTTTTAAAGTTTACAACTTAATATTGTTGTTGTTTTTGTGACATCCTAAATTGGCACAGAACCTCTTCAGTTTCCCAAGTTGTTGTTCGACAACTTGGCAGGAAAGCAGTGGGAGGTGGCTTTGCTTCTCTTACACATGAATCATCATGAACTAATTACGTCTAGGAGACTACATGCCTGATCTGATCTGATGTGATGAATTGCCCCTTGCTGTTGTAGAGTCATGCCTGGTGTCGGACGAGCTGCTGCAGTACCGCCACTTTGTATCCAAGCAGCAGTTTGATAAGGACCTGAGTGATGAGCAGGAGGAAGAGGTCCTGGCCCAATTTGCTTCTCTGGATCCTGAGAAAAAGGGTCACATCGAATGGTCAGACTTTCTCTACTTTGAATCTCTGGCTGTTTTGAGGAAGTTTCGATCTGAGGTATAGTATTGGTTATTGAACAGAACAATAAATAAATAAATATGATAACTAGAATGCAGGTTGCACCATTCTTGATTTTCTTACATCATCCCATCTTATGATTCACTCCATGTTCTGAAACTCAACCATGACCTGTGGTGTTAGATTAGGATGTTGAGATTTGATGATTGCCACCAGGCATGGTGTATAACAGTCCAGGCATGTTGTAATTCTAAGAATGGTGTAACACTTTAATTACATTGCAAAAGTGTAGACAAGTTTTAAATCTTTTTGATTGAACAATACACTCCTAATTGCTAATCATCTAAGTGTTAAAAACAGTGTAATTCTGGCTTGTATCCAGTTGTTTTAATTAGTCATTTTATTGTTACTGGTTGCTACCACAGAACAGTTTTAATATTAGTCTTTTTGTAAGGCTCAGGGGATAAAATTTGGATTTAGTAGACAAAAGCATCTCTGGGGTAAAGCGGTGCCTGCAGATTATATCAGTCATTGCTAATGTGATTGAGAAAGATTTAAGCAAAAAGCTCTAAATAATTCCTTTACTGGGCTACTGAAAGTGGATGGAACTGAAGGTAGATGGAATTAATATGAGTACTGTAATCTCACACACTTTTAGGATTATTTCTTTCTTTTTTTTTCTTCTTTTTTAATAGAACTCATTGGTGCGACTATTGACTGCAAAGGAACGGAACAAGGCAAGGTCCGTTTTCCTTGGTCTGGAAAAAGATGGTGTGATCACAAGAGCCGAATGCCGTCAGGGCCAGCAGTCCTGGTTCCACAAACTCAAAGACTCACAGTCCTGCAATGTGAGGTGAGGACGCCGCACGTCACTGTTAATGCCAAGACTTTGGGGATGCAGGATCTCATCTGCATGCAGACAGCAGCTGGTAGATAAAGAAAAAAAAAAACAGTTGGGCAGTTTAGAAAATAGAGATAGGGAGAAGGAAACAAGATAACAAGCTGTGTTCATTTCTCATCACATATGCTTCATCCAGTGGCCATAAGTCAAGACAGCATCTGATTTTATTGATGTATTCATTGCAAACTGTCTGACACTGCTTCCAAAAAAGTTGGAACACAAAAAATGGAAAATACAGTGCAATGATTTGTAAAGAAAAAAATACACTGTCTATTCAACTAAAAATAGTATAGAAACAACAGATAAAATGATTTTAAAATATAAAATTTGAATTATATGCTAGCAAAATGTTTCAAAAGAAAGTTTAAACAGGAATATGTTTACCACTGTGTTGCATCACCTTTTTTTCTACTTTTTACAATTTTGCTATTCATTTGGACATTTTTTATTTTTTTGGCATTTCAGTAAACATTTTTTTGTTTCAGGTATCCACTCAGTTCATTATGCTAGAAGTGTTTTTTAGTGGCTAAAAGATCTGAAGTACTGGCCAGATGGCTTTGCAATTAGTCTGTACTCCAAATTTAAGTGTTTTTTTTATTTATTTATTTTGTGTATTTTAATTGCATAGTCTCATGCCAACACATTATGTCAAATGTCAGTATGTCAAATTTCATATAGTCTGTTTGATGTTTTAGTTTGGAGCTGTTTTTTCCATGTTTCAACTTCTTTTAAAATGTGTTGTGGGCAGCAAATTGAAAATGCCTTTTTTTCCTTCTACAAACCTTATTTCTCAAGTTTAACATTTTGGATGATATATCTGCAATATTCATGACCAAAAACAAGATTTAAGTTGTTTGAAAGCCATTGTAATCATATTTAAAACTTGCACAACCTTACCAGAAATGGGGTTGCCACATGATAACATAAGTTTGTATTATATGCAAATTTTGCTTTACTTTTTCTTCCAATCTTACTGTACTTTGATCACTCGTGCCTCAAGAGATTTCGGCATGAGATACTGTATGTCAGTCATATAACTGCTTGGAGTGATACTAACTAAACATACATACTGGCTTTAAACCAATACCCTCTTCTAGAATGGGGGGCTCAAAAGTGCAATAATTTCATATTTTTTCATGTAATATTCATTTGCTTTGTATTTAAAAATTTCACCTTTAACTTCTTAAAAAACAATCACACAATTAAATAAAAATTAAAGTTGTCAAATGAAAGTGGTCCTAATTTGACCTTTGCCAGCAAATCTGCAGTTATATGTAGTTTTTCTTAATCATCGGCAGAAGATACTTTGCTTGCTAGTCATGCTTCTCTTGTCACTAAAAATGCATAATTGACCAGAGAGTAGCAGAGAAAGACAATATAATAATGTTGTTTTCTTGTCACAGTGCAAAAAAAAAAAAAAACATTCAGCTGAAATAGATAAATGAAGGAACAAAGGCATTATTTCTGATTTTCATGAAGACAAGCACAGAATGTAATAACTATTCTCACCACAGCAAAAGCAATAAATAAAAAGGGTACAAATAATAGAACATTCAGGCTTTTGTCAAACTCACCCTATTTAAATAATGTCCAGTTGAGAAATAATTAAAAATCAGCCAGCTTCTCACTTCATATCAAAGTCACAGGCACAAAGCAGTCAGTCAGTCTGATGTTTGATATCCTTTGGTTGCAGAGCTATGTGTGCATGTGTTTGTGTTTTTGCAGTTTAAGTTTGAAATAGATAATAGCTTAGGCACAATAATGCACACATCATGTGAGCAACAACTTTATGCAACAATCTGAGGGAAAAAAAAATGTATCTGAACGATAGTGGTCAGACTGGATCAAAGCAGCGACAGAACCTGAAGGTAGAGCAATCGGGTGCAACATTACAACAAAGAGAAAATTTAAGTCAAAGCCTTAAAGGGACAGTTCAGATTATTTGAAGTGGAGTTCTTTGGAAATGTTATGAACAATAAATGCCTTGCCTGTTTTAAATAGCTCTTTGAACAGCCTCAGTTTGGAACAAGGGAATTTAATTCTGGCTGGACTGATGAGCTCATGCTTGTCCAAGTGGGGCTTAGCTCAAAGTCTGCTGTCATCTAAAACTAACGCCAGTCTCAAACATTTCATAGTGGTTCATGTGAACTTTGTTTTATAAACCATAGCATTGCTGTCAGTCTGGCGTCAGACAAATATTTATATAGAATTATGTGGTTATTTGCAAGCATAAATAGTGGCAGCAACAGCTAGATACAAGACTTCTGGTGCAGCGTGGGGCATTTTCAACACAAATATCATAATTCTGTCAAAATAACCATGCAATGTGAAACTGAAGGTGATAGAAAAGTTTGTAAAATAGAATTTGCATGAACTGAGATTTGCATTGCTTTAACAAGGCATCATTCCATTTTGGTCTGTGTCCTGCTTAGATTACGGTAGCCATTATCTTGTCAATCTGGTAGGAAATAAACTCTTTCTCCAGACTGAGTTAATTTAAAGAGCTACCTACAACAGGTAAGATAGTAATTGCTCCTAATGTTTCCACAGAACCCCACTTAAAAGGATCCATACTGTCCCAATAAAGACAAGTTAACATAACAGGAATGTTTATTTTTAAAAACAGTCTTTTATGCATTCTTATTTGACAATTTTATAGGCAAAATGTTCTTACATTTTTTTTGCATTTTTAATCTATATTATAATGTTGTTCACTTTATATATTATAGGAGCAGCAACAAAAAGAGCACAGTTTTATGTGACTGTATCGGATAATTCTGACAATAATGATCACTTTACCCTTTATGTTTTTACTTTTGCAGGCCTTGTTCTTTAGAGTTATGATAAAATGAAAACAAAACAGCTCTGACTTTCTTGTATTACTTCTTACAGGTATTTGAATTCAGTAAACCATTAGTATTATTACAAAACCCTGCACTGAAACAACAAAGTCAATGAGCTGCTTAGTGATTTATGTATTATTTTGAAATTCAAGAAGCAAATTATGTTGGATCACTTTAAAAAAAAAACTATACATACAGTATACATATATATAAGACATATTAAGAGAAAATTTAATAGATATTCAAATTGAAAAACCCTCACATTTGTGCTGTAATACAAGTCCATTCCTCTTCACTGAAATCTAACTGTGTGTGCATGCTTGTTTGCTGTCCAACCTCTTGTGCTGTGCCCATCGCATACCTCTCACCTATTCCCACAGACTCATGGGATTCTGCTCTCCTATGAATTGTGGGTGAGTGTGACTCAGTGCTGCATGGCTCGTCTCGTTTTTCCTCATTTCAACAGCTTTCAGCACTCTACAGTCCTCTGGGAGTCTCAGACAAACTCTTGATTTAGATTCAGAAAGGAGAGAGAGAGACGGTGAAAACCCTCTTATCTCCAAAATGACTCTGGACATAAATCAATCATAGACGCAGGGAACCCTGAATGAAGTTTAAATGTACTCATTGCAAAGTATGAAATCCAACATAGAGAAGGTTATCTTGAACGACATTAAATGGTGCAGTTTGAAAGAGTTTACTCCAGTAACTTTCCAGACATACTGATATGCAATTATGAAATGCAGGTACGCATCCAATGTAAACAAAGCACTCTGAATCTGCTGAAAACCACTTGAAACCTTGAGTCACATGACTTACTTACATTAGGCTGGCTGTAGTCTGTGTAGGTAAACATATATGGTGGAATCAGACAAGCGTAGAATCTCAGAGAAGATGTTTAGATGGATATATAAGAGTTAACTGCTGTTAAATGTTTGCAAACAAATGTTTAATTTAAGGACACATTACCCATCAAAGTTGTATGGATTTTGCTTATTACTTCATGAAGTAACTGATTTTCATGACTTTGCAATGAGTACCTTTACTGAGCAGAATGTGAAGCCTTTGTGTGTGGATTATGTTACACACAGGCATGGCTAAGATTTAGGCTGGCCTCTAGCTATAGGGATAAGAAACAAACAAAAAAAAAAAAAACACGTTATTTTTATTGGGCCTGACTTGACCAATGACGTGGTAGATGTATGGAGGTTGTGAGAGTGCATCGTCTTCATCAGGTCCATGCCTAACACTATACTGCAGCCCATTCAATACTCATTAAATCAGAAAGCATTGTGTGATTGCATAGTTACATTCACAGCATGAGAATGGAAAGCAATAAAAAAATAAATAAATTAAAAGTCAATAGATTAACCAAATGGGCTTCTATTTAATTTTAAAGTCCATTATTTTTTGGGGTTTATGGTGAAATTGAAATTAATAGAGTTTGCATGTGTTCCTAATCTGTTTCAGAGTTACAGCCAAAAATGTGTTAATTCATTAGCTTTCATTAAGCTTTATTGAGTAAACCATTTGTGCTACACTTACCAAATTTATATGATTTTGACTGTTACAAAAAAAAAAGCATCTACCAAAACCGGGGGGTGGAGTCTTTAAAACTAGTTTCAATGATTATTTGACTTGAACAATATCAACCACTTATCCATCATCCTTAATTGATTGTTAAATTAGTGCCAAAGCATCTGCTTCTTTCTTTGTGAATTAAATGTGTTGTTTTATGCAGCAACACTCTTAAATTTAAGGAAGATAATTAAACTGATGATCATTTATACTAATGTTCTTATTTAAATACATGGAATGAGAATATTATTGTTGCATTTACCCTTTTAACTGTTTTACCTCCTTTTTTTCTTTTAACTTCAGTGCAGTTGTCTTTAATTGATTATACCAACCTGTCCTAATTGTCTGTCATGCTTCTGTTCTCTGTTTGTGGTTCAGTATAAGTCATGTTGGCCCCATATGTGAAAGCAGCCCAGCCAGCTCTGACAGTGAAAGGAGCAAGAATGATGAAAGCAGGTTTGTTCTTTTGTATTTTTTTAGTTAGTGTGCGTGGTTAAAATGGATAAAAAAGACATTTCTTTTTCTGTAGTTTTTTTCTCACAAGGTTTGATTTTTAAAAGAGCTCCGCAGACAGCTGCCAAATCTAAAGAACATTCTTCACATTTCTCCCATTTAACTGTTGTCACTGTGAGACACATTAATTTTGAGTGAAAAATACAACCCAGAATGCCCCCAGAGGGACAGTGATGACCTGCCCAAGAAAAACTAAACTAGCAACCTAAAATTTTCTTACTAGAGCATGACAGCAAAACCTCTTTGGGATAATAAGACTTTTGAGACTTTTTTTTTTTTCAGCCCACATTACATGGTTTTTCAGATAATGTACCAGCTGGCTCCAGGGATCCCTAATCACAGAAAGTAAGCTACATAGGGAAGTTGTATTAGGCTGAACACTAATTAACAGTGCATGTTTCATTTTTATAACTTAATTTGCAAAGCATCAAGAGGGATATTACCATAAAACAGAGGCTTAATACTTGCTTGAATGGAATTGTTTTATTGAATTAAAGGGTGTTGTATGCTGTGTGCAAAGCAAAAACAAGGTTTTTAAATGTTTTGATAGAAATAGCCAGCTCAAGTCAAGCATGAGCTTGAACTGTATGCTCTAATGGTTCCACCTATATTACATTGGAAGGGTTAGACCAAATTTGATGGAAAACATTAGCCTTTTTCAGGTTTTTCAAAGGGGTTCATCTTCACTTTGATGATCTTGCCAAAGACCCCTGTCTTTCCCTGTTTTATGCTTCAGAGCTTTGTCTTGTTTGAATAAAACTTTTCTGCTATTCTGACATCCTGAGTACTCTTACAAGAATTTGTTTCAGAATTGCTAACATTTCTCTGCATCCTTTTTTAGTCATCTGGTTCCTGTCTCTGAACAACCTGTGGTTTTTGCTGTGGTTTGGCTGTCAGGTGGTAAAAAAAAATGATATTTTGTTCCAAGTTTTGTGTTCATTTGAAAAAGGGATTTCCATGGGGCTTCTCTATAGCAAAGGCTTGTGAAGTTCTGTGCCAATGAATGTCCTTTACTCAGGATTTTAAAATGCTGAAACTGTGTCTGTTTCTGGACACTTTCAGTGCTGATGAAATTTAAATTGATTCTTCTTCCATGTCTGTTCTTTCATGCAATATTGTTTTGTACGACCATAGAAAAGCATTTGATCTTGTTTCATTGTCTTTTGAAGATACACCAATCAGTTATAATATTATCAGCACTCAATTTAAATTGAGTGGGCAATTTGTTCTGGCACCAAGACAACTTTAAACAGACATGAACAAAATATAAAATATAAAGGAAACATCTGGGGAGGATAGAAAAGGGATGAGAGGTGTTAATATAAATCCTTTGAGCCAAGTGGATGGTGCGTGGTGTTTCTAGATTAGGCTTCCTTCCCACGGAAACAATTCGATGCCATGAGATTGGTTTGTAGGGAGTTTTGGGGCCAAGTGACTATCCCAGCCTCTCTGTTGTGTGCTTTTTGGGGAACTGCTGTCCTGCCAAAGAGTTGCTAAAGAAACCTGCTGTCATGTGTGGCTGCAATTGGTTGGTTCTTTATGGTCAATGAATGGCAATATTTATGTGAATGGTAAAATGCCAGTTTAGAAGCAGGATGCACCTGATCACTGTTGCAAATATCATGACAGAATGTTCACAAACATATGGGCTATCTTAGATTTTACAATTGAAATGTTAATAAACACCCCAAGCCCTATGGTATATGGGAAATTACGAACTCTGGTGTTTTATATATATATGAAACATTCTGGTTGATGTGCACTAATCTGTAACCATTATAATCATAATGACCTTTGTGTAATTAAAACATTTTATTTGTATTCAACAGGCCAGTGACCTGGGCAGACTTTTTAAGGGAGAGTGCCATCTACATCTTGGCTGCACGGCCCAATAGTTCTGCCATGCACATCCGGTTGCCACTATAGTCCTGAGATTGTCTGCTGCAGCCTGCAGAGAGAGGAAGAGTGATAGAGTCCACAGATGAGCGGGGAAGACAGATGTGCTGACATGATGTCATGAGGACTGAGACTTAAGAAACTGGATGAAGCATTGAGGAGTAGCAGAAGAAACAATGAACATGAGCTTTCCCTCTTCTGTGTCACTTCAACACCAAAACACAGGCAGCACACAACACGTTTGATAGACAACATGAGTGACGGCAGCTGTCACAGGTCCAAACTTCGAGAGTTTCCAACTAATGTTAAAGATCTGATGGGATAAACTCCATCCCACTCACAATTAGTAAGTGATATTTCTTAAACTCTGGGTGTCTTCACAGACAGAGACAAATCCAGGTTGCTCAAAGTGGCACAATGCCATGTAAGCTCTGTAACACACCTTTTTAAAGTGGGCGCATTAGTGTGACAGCTTTTACTATTTCAAGTATTCATCACTTTGGGCCTCATCGTGTACTATTTAAACTTAATGACACTATATTGGGATTGTGTTTCACAATAATAATTTTCATCACACTGCTGCACAGAGCCCCTTGCAAATTCATGCTATTCACCGAACTGCTTTACATACCAGTATAAGTTAATACACATTAAACAGCTGTATTTATTCCTGTATCTTATGATGTATCCTCTGTTTCTCCCACTCTCATCAATGGGTCTGTGTTCTTCTAAATTACTAACTGTGAAAAAGAATGAACATTAATGAACGTTAACCCTGTAAGTGACATGTATATATCCTACAGTATAGTACGTATTGCTCCTGTTGTGCTCTCAGAGTTGCACTAAGCCAAGGTAGAACCAGTTGCTTGTCCTGTTCTAATCACAATATTCACACTGTGGGATATGAATGAGATGCAGTTAAACTATTGTTTGACAAAAACACTGTAATGAGTAACTGAAGGAAAGTGTAACATGAGAGATGCATTTTTTCCTTTGCTAATGAGCAGAAACACTTTAAATATCGTCATGAAAAGTTGTATAATGAGGCATTCTATAAGGTTACAGAGTGTAAATGAGAATTCCCTTTAAACCACTGGCCATTGTGTAGTGTTCATAAAGGTTGTATGTAAACTAAATGATAGAAATGAAATGAAACCTGGCAGTCAGAGAGATATGTCAATGTTGAAATAAACACTAGGCATTTACACGTGTTCAGAATCTTCTTTTGAGTGTACCATGCATTATTGTTATTGTTGTTGGCTTAACTACATGATGTTCTCTCTTGAAAGCTTTGGGGTTCATCTTTAGGGTTACATAAATACAGATACAATATTTAACTTGAAATGTATTTTTGCACCAAATACAGTGTTAGTTCTGAGAACTGAATGATTGTTGAAATATGCTGCAGAAGCTAAAACTGAGCTGAAAGCTAAATGTAGCCAAAAAGTTGCTGAAGTAAATCTTATCTCAGTGTACATAATAGGAAACATTGTTGTAAATGAAGTTAAATAATTTGAAAAGTACAGGAGTTCCAAAAAAGTCATAGCACCCCTTCCTTGATGAGTTGAACATTTTGATATACGAACATTTAAAATAGCACAAGTATGCAGAAGCAGTTAGGTACCAAAAGCTGTTTGCAAAAAAAAAAAAAAAGCAACACAATAGTGTGAATACACTACGCTGAATCAGCATTCACACTAGTAAATAAATATGCAAAATACAAATACAAATAAGCAAATACAAATATGTAAAATTTTCATACTGACATGTTTTAAAAGCATAGTTTTCTTGAAGATAAAATCAAAGCATAGAGCATAAAAAGATGATGATTGCTGCATAAGTGTAATAATGTTGTGGTTGATTGAAATAAAATAATCTACTTGTACTGGTAACTGGTAACTAAGGTTGTTTCTGAAGACACACTGTGCTCGTTTTGTTGAAAAATAATTTCACGTTTTTTTTCTGTCTTCTATAATTTGAGGGTCTCATCATCTAGGGCTTTTGAATTTTCATATTTTTTGTATGATTTTAAATTTATTATCAAAGCATGATATAAACCAGTAAATCTTTCTGGAGAGAAGCAAAATCTGCAGTGGTCTTTACTTCTGTAGAAGAAGAACCATTTAGCACCTCAGTGCACTCACTTTTTTCTACTTTTACTGTGAATGATTACTCAGATTCTAGATATCAAAAGTAGCCTTTACATTGTCACCTTGGAATTACAAAAGTTCCCACTGACACGTTTGCCAAATTGAATTCTCAAAGAATCTTTTTTTTCTGTGATAACTCATTTATAGAATGTGAATTTTTTAGATAGATGGACATTCAAATGAGAAAAAATAAAACTTATGTTCAAGACGTGAAACTCAAACCCAGGGTTCTACTTATAAACTTACCTGTAATTAATCTGAATGCACACAAGAGGACTAATTATTCTAATTATTCAAGACCCAAAATTTGATGGTTATGAGCAACTTCGTGATTAAAGATTCAAACATCAATCTTAGTAAAAAAAATATTCTAGGACTTGCTGATTAATTTAATTTCAAGGTTCTAAGATAATATTGTGAAGTACTGTAGCTTATAGTGAAGTAGCATATAATGATTGTCTCAACTCTAAATTGAATTCTGACAGTTTGTGATTCAGTAAACCTTTATTATGTTTGAAAAATGCAAACAGACATTTTTGCTACTTTTGTTTAGTTTGGGTCCATCTTTAAACCCACAAACTGTTCGGAGTTAGTGTCTTACTTCCAGTAGGCAGCAGCCAGAGTGATCTCAGTTTGGAAAACCAGTCAGAAATTGTTAACTCAAGCCTTAAAATGTTTAAAACCATTCAAGCAATGGTTATAACGTGATGGATTTCAATACTGTATCAGTTTTGAATGGCAGTACTCTGTCAAATTATACTAAGTCCATTTAGCAACATGGCATTGTACATAAAACATGTAGCAACAGATTCTGGATTATGTTTCAACATGGACAGTCATTAATTAATAACCATTTGATTCAAACATTTTTTTTTAGTTTGAGTTGTTTTAGATGGAAGAAAATGTATTCTAAATTATCCCTATGAGTAACCGTTTGCTTCAGTCCTGAATGAGAACCAACTCTTGATGATCCATGATGAAGATGCTGTACTTTGTCAGCAGTATGAATTTGTAGCTTCAGTCTGTGTAGTTATGACTGTTTTTTTTATTTTTATAATAGGTAATTGGAAAACATTAATCAGATTATTAGCTTGGGTTTATGTTAAAAATATAAAATCTATAAAAATTAGACTTTTTATAAGCAGAAGCTGCTGCTCTTACTGGTGAGAATGAGCTCTCCTGTTTACTTCAGTGAATCATCAGTCATTGTTGTGCCATGCTAGAATGGAAAGTTTGACAGACATGACAGTCAATTTACAAATGCAACAGAGTAGCACTGTAAATAGTTGTCGAGATATTCACTTCCAAGCTCTGTTCCAAATGACTGTACAGTAGCTTGATGCTTAGAATGTTAGAGCTATTGCTATGTCACATACAAAATCTTTATCATTCAATGCATAAAGTCTCAAAAAATGCAAGTTTTCAAGAAGTTAAAAGCACATGAAAAAGAAAAAGTTACAATCACAATGCAGACAGAAGTTGAGTGCTGACTTTGAGTGCCACTGCTGAACCTTGCACCTGCTTATAATTAAAATGGAAATGACTGCCTCTCATTACACCAACAGGATACCGTCATCCTGATGGGTTTCCCAAATGAAGGATTGAACAGAAGGTGTGCCTACCATAAAGACTTATGAAACAAAGCTAACTGATAAAAATGCATGAAGAAACATTATTTGCTTGAAGCTTTCGTTACTTTTTCATCTGTTAGTAAAAGAAGGGCTAGAACAAAGTCTAGCTGTTGCAATATTCCAAATGTTAAACACTTGACACTTAGTAAATTAACAATACTATAGCAGATACCTGAAACCGGTAAGTACCATAATATTTCCAGACACTGACAAAACCAAACTGGCTGGTCAGGACTGGATGGTTGAACCTGAACATTTAAAAAGACTTCAGAAGTAGAATCGCTGTAAAGTAAAGAACGTATAATGGTATGGGCTGCTATTATTGACACATACAGTAGCTTCTTTGACACTTCAGCTTCATAAAAAACTAAAAATTCATGTTCTCAGCCAGCTCCTAGTTTCTGCACAATGCTGTATTCAAGCAGTGATGCAGAAATAAATCTGCAGCATTCAAACACATTGTGGTGTTTATGCAGGACAATGCCCCATCTCATGCCACCTAGCGCTCTGTGCCTTGGCTAGCCACAAAGTCCTGAAAAAAATCAAAATAAAAAAATGCTTGAATAACAAACTGGCCCACTTTCTCACTCAACTTCACCCTGTTTCAAACTTGTGGGCCCCACACAAATATGATAATTACAGTGAGGGGATACAATACACTTCTAAAAAAAGCATGTGGCTTTTTTTGCTTTTGCTTCTGTAGAAGAAGGTAATTCTGCACAAACAAAGAAAAGGACAAATAAATATTCAGACATAATCATGCATAATTTTGGGGAGGATTGACTTGAAGCTTCATAATTGTTCAATAATGAGAAACTCAGTTGTCTGTATAATTCTTCAACAAATGTATTTATAGAACTTGTGACCTTTAATTTACAGTTTTCTGTCTTTTTCAAATATTCAAAATCCACATAATAAGGAGAGACAGATGGAAGCATTAAATAAACTGTCTGCTAATGTAAATCTCTAAGAAGGTGCAAATGTTGTCTTGTCTTGTCTAACAGAGTATATGAGGAGCCAGTTGGTTGCTACTGGGCAAAGGCCTCAAACAGCAGGGATGGACAAACAGTGACAGTAAAGCCATGGCTCTGTGGAGTTAGTGCCACTACGTAAAATGTCACTAGACCATACCTCGCAAAGTTAATCAGGTTGCTTTTGAGCAAAAAGATGAGTCATGAAGACTGTGTGGGCACTCCCTGTCATAAAGAGGATGAATATTGGACCGAAATGCAAAAATGTAAGCTGGCAGATAAACCAGCGATGTTTTGTTAATACAAAAATGCTGCCAATGCAAGAAATTTAAGAATTAACACCAAAGGTCTAAGAAACATAAAAAATAAAACAGAAATGCAACCCCAATCCAAAAAAAAAAAAAAAAAACTTGGGATGTTGTGTATATTTGTAACTTAAGTCAGAGAGCAATAGTTTGCAAATCTCACAAACCCAAGATTTATTCACAATGGGACATAGTAACTTATCAAATGTTTAAGCTAAGAACTTGTTCCATTCTTTAGGAAAAGAATGAGATAATTTAAATTTGATGCCAGCAACACATCTAAAAAAATGGAAAATAGCCATGTTTACCACTGAAATGTCCCTTCATTCTGTAATCAAAAATTCACAATCCACTGGATAATGCTAATTGTGAAAAAAAGCCTCCATTTTCTCTGGGCCAAAGGTCATTTAAAACTGTTTGAGGCAAAGTGGAAAACTGTTCTATGATCAGCCAAATCAAGATCTGAAATTCTTCTTGGAAACCACAGATGCTATGTTCTCCATACTAAAGAGGCGAGGGACCATCCACCCTGTTATTAGAGCACATTTAAAAAAAACTGCATCTCTGATGGTATGGGGGTCCATCAATGTTTATGGCATGGGCAGCTTGCACATCTGGAAAGGCACCACCAATGCAGATAGGAATACATCCAGATGATGTCTTTTTAAGGGAAGGTCTTGTATGAAAGACAATACTAAACCACAAACTGCATCTGTTACAACAGCATGGCTTCATAGTAGAAGAGTCCATGTACTGAGCTGGGATCTTTTAAAGTAAAACAATATTGTTGGAGTGGTTCATATTATTTGCTGTTGTAAACAAAACAAAACAAAGGATCCTCAATAAAAGCAAATGATGTGTTTCTGTGATTGCTTTGATCATAAAAATCTTATGTTTAATATTATGGTCTAATTCATTCAAAGGAAACAAGGACCATTATGTTCATGGATAGAAGATAAAATAACTTTGTGTGATGGCCAAATCCATGGCCACACTCTAAAGCCTTAATGTCAGTAACTCCTTTTATACACTTTATTTATACTTTTTCTTTTATACAAACACAATAATATTTCAGTTGATATAAAAACATTTATTAGTTGATTTGGATACGTTTGTTCTATTTGTTAGCGCACCCATTTAGTTAACAAATGTGTTTATGTCAACTTAATTTGTGGCTTAAGATTAACTTTGTGTTTGTTTTTGCTGGTACTTACCTGCCTTGGAGTTGCCAGACAAAAGATGGGGGCCAGGGCTCAGCAGGTTCAAATGCTGATTGGACTGCACCACTAGTTCCTGCTGGCGAGGGGAATTTGTAGTTTCTTTGTTTGGATAAGTTTCTGTATTTTAAGTGAATATGAGTGTTTAAAGTTTAATATTTTGGGTTTTCATTTTTGGGTCTTTAGTTTAGCCAAACTTAGCTGTGCTGTTATTTGTTTTGTGTTGTTTGTAATTGTATTCTGTTTAGTTACCCCTATTGTGTCTTAATTGGTCAGTATATAAACCCCTGTGTGTCATTTCTTAAGGGAGGTCAGTTATGTTTGTTTGTGCAGCCAGGGTTTGCATCTTTTTGCCTGAGTTCAGTTTTGTCTTTTTTGACCTCTTTTATGAGCTCAGTTTGTATTTTGTTAGTTATAATTGTTGGGTTAAAATAAAAGAAATTATTTTTCTAAGATCTCCTGGGACTCCTCCTATTTTAACTCGGTCCTTCACATTTGTAAGTCATAAAATTAACTGACATAACGTGCATAAACCCCTCACTTCACTCATTCTGACATTGCTTACTGCTTTTCAACACATTCAATCATACAACAAGTCACACAACCCTTCTATACTGTATCTCTCCTGTCACATTTTAAGATCCACCCCCACATGGAAGAAAAAAAAAAAGAAAAAAAAATTACATTCCACCTCCATCATTAAGGCAAATGTCTGCTTTAGAGCCCACTAAGTCTCTGCAGCTGACACAAGCCAATTATTCCTGTACGGCTCCAGAGGAGTTAGGTGCATTTTTTTTTTTTAGCTGAGCTTATTTAATGACATTTTATGAAATACTGATAACCTCATTAGGAAATGGTCAGTTCTACCTGTATAGAAACATGCAGATTATTGAATAGCATATTTACCCACTCAGCGTTCAGGGGTCAACTGAGTAGAAACTAACAGCCTAAGCTTGGAAAACAAGACATAAAAGCTGTGAAGAGAAAAATTAAATCTCTGTAATTGAATACCCGCTGTGGATCGACATCTGTGTACCGCAATCAACTGTGACCATGCCAGGAATTGGGTGATGCTGTGACATTCTTGGTAATAGGCCCACTGGAAATGTAAATGTTTCTGTGTTAAAATGATGCAGTGGAATTGAACTATCTTTCAGTTCAGCCATCTCTGTTGGAGCTTTTTTTTTTTTATACAGCTTCTCATTATAATTGCCAAAGCCTCCAGCTTTTTCAGCTCCTGTGTCCAGAGGATGCTGTAGTTTTTGTTTTGGGGTAAAACATGTTTTGAAGTTTGAGGAAAAACAAAACTGGGGCAGTTAGGGGAGACAAACAAAGCTACAAACAATCTTTTTTTTTTTTTAGCATTGTGTTATTCTTCTAACAAATAGTGAAACAGAAGTTCCTGAACAAAACCATTGGGGTTGAAAGATCAAAAGACTCCAAACAAAGGGAGCCATTGTTAATGGCAAAAAAATATATATATAAAAAAGAAATACAGCAGCTTTTTTTTCTTCCTAAATGGTCCAACTATATTGCAAAAGAAATAGGATACAGAAAAATACTAATAATTTGTGTCACTTGCCAGTTTGCTTGTATACTGTTAGAAGCTGATAAAAGCATCTATTAAACAAAATATAATGTAACAATAATAAAAACATGGTCCTTCTTCTGTCCTTCCACAGTGAGTCAAAATAGCAGATAATCACAGTAATTGTGAGCAGCTTTAAAAGAGATTTCCTGCATCTCTTAATCTCAATAGAGTCTACAAACAGAAGTATTAAAAAGCAAACAACAATGGCCTTTAGGTTTGAAATCTTTTTTTATAATACCCTCACTCAACAGACTTTAATGAAATATTTTTCCCTGATCTTGTTACAGAGATGAGCTTTGATACATCAGAATTCAGCATGTTACATGTACGGTGCATCTACACATGTGCATGGATAAAAAATACTTACACTTGATTTAATTTAGAGTGATACATTTCATTTATATGTCCACCAAATTGCTGTTATTTCCCATCCTGTTCTTTCTCTCCTGCTCACACATTGGTCTAAGAGATCTTAAATGCCACACAGAAGTTGCAAATTACAAACTGTGACTATTGAATGAATTTGTCCTATAAAAGCATAATCTACACCAGATTTCAACAATGTTTAAGTATTGCCCAACATCGTGGCTCCCTTGTATTTTGATACATATTTGTATTATATATATATATATATATATAAAACCCACCTGTTTAGAGTTGCTTATGGCTAAATTAGGGTTAGAGTGCGGGTTTTTGATGTTTGTCTCTTTCTTACTGTTTATTCATTGTCACATGCTGTTTTTATTTTGTTTTTTAATTATGTAAAGCACCTTGAAATGCCTTGCTGCTGA